>NC_133492.1:4251904-4445723 GCF_025370935.1 Choristoneura fumiferana
ACTCTGCTTTTCACTTCGATTGAGAGGAAATTAAATAGTAACAGCAGAAATAATTGTTCACTTACTAGGTACCTTTTATTTTTCATATATTTTTTTTATTAATTTTGTTTGATTTAATTGATTTTTAGTTTTACATAAAATAAAAATTACTGCAAAAATATATAGAAACTTTTGTTTGTGGCTGTTGACACCTGATTACTTACGTCTTAGACGAAAATTTTACTTTATGTACTATATAGAGCATAAAAAGTAATTTTATGTCGCCTAGATCCAGCATAAAGACCAACTTTACAAGGCATGAGAAGTGAAAAATATATACTTTTCAATACAAATACTAATACTAAGCCCACTAGCACGTTTTATAACGAACAGTCACCGTCGCGTGCCATGTACGGAGCCGGTGCCGATATGCTTCTAAAGGTATGACATGTTGCAGTCCATGTCGCGTTACATTCCGTGCCTGATACATTCCTATTACGGTCATGATATGATACGGCATAGTAGGTAGAGACCTTTATCGCAATTAAAGTGAATATCAATGAACTAAAATAATTTCCTTGCTCACCCGCGACCTTACGATAGCTAAGCTTATGCAAAATATGCGTGTTCATGCAGTTCCTCCACCTCCACACTGTAAGAACACACACAAATCACACAAACCCATCTATCACCACCACCACACTACACTGACGCGTTTCGAACTCAAACAGAGCTCATCTTCAGAGTGACACAACCGTACACCATGCTACCAGTTGTTAGACTAACGAACCACAACCACCGTTTTAACTTGTCACTGTAACTCCCCAAGTACCCACATACGTTTTATGAAACAAAAAAAAACTACCCACAAATTATTAATAATTTTTTTTAACCGTCCTTCAAAACTACCTTGATTTTTTTTTATTTACTGTCAAGGCATGTTTTATTAACTACCATTGCTGAAATTAGATCCAAGCCGTAGCAAGGGAGATGAAACTAAATTTACCTGCTCATTAATAATAGACCCCATACTGTTGTATCTAATTATCTCCATGCATTCTAAAACATCGAGACGAAACCCCTTGCCACAATAATGTAACACTTCATACGAATCGGAGTCCGATAAAGAATGATTTAGTTCCAACAAATGTTTGGCAAAATTCGACTTATCAGGATGCTCATTCCTATATGCCGAAACATGCTCTTTAAATCTAGCATTAAAACTGCGTCCTGTCTGACCAACATATACTTTACTGCAGTCATTACAAGTGAGCTTGTATACACCCGATCTAGTTCCTTTATCTACCTTCTCTTTGTGGTTACAAAGTTTAGAGTACAAAGAGTTGTTAGTCTTAAAGGCTACCTTAACATTGTTTGATTTTAAAATACCACAAATTCTATCAGACAAACGACCAACGTATGAAATGCTACACCTATATTTGTTAGAAGACTGCGATGGTAACACGGCGTAAAGCATGCTATTCACTATCCGTGCCTGCTTCTTCTGAACCAAACTATTGACCATTGATTTAGTATAACCATTCGACAACGCTATCTGATAAATAGTATTTAACTTGATGATTTAATTCTGTGCTGGAGGGGAAGTATGAGACAGCTCGACTTGTTTGTGAATGGTTTAAATAACAAACATGTTAAAATAAAATTTAAAAAAGAATTAGAAGAAAATTTTTCGTTAAACTTTTTGGATTTGACAATTATTAGATTTAATAATAAACACCAGTTCAAAATTTACCGAAAGCCCACGTACACAGATGCCGTGATACCAGCATCGTCTAATCACCCGTGGCAGCATAAATTAGCAGCTTTTCATTGTTATGTACAATAGATTGTTAACTGTACCTCTTTCTAGGGAAGATTTTGATTTAGAGTTAAATACTATTTATCAGATAGCGTTGTCGAATGGTTATACTAAATCAATGGTCAATAGTTTGGTTCAGAAGAAGCAGGCACGGATAGTGAATAGCATGCTTTACGCCGTGTTACCATCGCAGTCTTCTAAACAAATATAGGTGTAGCATTTCATACGTTGGTCGTTTGTCTGATAGAATTTGTGGTATTTTAAAATCAAACAATGTTAAGGTAGCCTTTAAGACTAACAACTCTTTGTACTCTAAACTTTGTAACCACAAAGAGAAGGTAGATAAAGGAACTAGATCGGGTGTATACAAGCTCACTTGTAATGACTGCAGTAAAGTATATGTTGGTCAGACAGGACGCAGTTTTAATGCTAGATTTAAAGAGCATGTTTCGGCATATAGGAATGAGCATCCTGATAAGTCGAATTTTGCCAAACATTTGTTGGAACTAAATCATTCTTTATCGGACTCCGATTCGTATGAAGTGTTACATTATTGTGGCAAGGGGTTTCGTCTCGATGTTTTAGAATGCATGGAGATAATTAGATACAACAGTATGGGGTCTATTATTAATGAGCAGGTAAATTTAGTTTCATCTCCCTTGCTACGGCTTGGATCTAATTTCAGCAATGGTAGTTAATAAAACATGCCTTGACAGTAAATAAATAAAAAATCAAGGTAGTTTTGAAGGACGGTTAAAAAAATTTATTAATAATTTGTGGGTAGTTTTGTTTTGTTTCATAAAACGTATGTGGGTACTTGGGGAGTTACAGTGACAAGTTAAAACGGTGGTTGTGGTTCGTTAGTCTAACAACTGGTAGCATGGTGTACGGTTGTGTCACTCTGAAGATGAGCTCTTTGAGTTCGAAACGCGTCAGTGTAGTGTGTGGTGGTGATAGATGGGTTTGTGTGATTTGTGTGTGTTCTTACAGTGTGGAGGTGGAGGAACTGCATGAACACGCATATTTTGCATAAGCTTAGCTATCGTAAGGTCGCGGGTGAGCAAGGAAATTATTTTAGTTCATTGATATGGACCTCCGCAAAGTAACGCCTGATTCAATAAATTAAAGTGAATATTCTATTCAGTTATTTACCACAGTTAATTCATCCAAGTGAGTTACGCCGTATCAGATTTAAGTATGGCGGTATGACCACGGGAACAGCTGTGCGTCGCGCTTCGCGGACCGTCAATTTACAGCGCACTGATTTATAGCTCACAACCATTACCCCGCAGTCCGCATGTGAGCGGAGTTTCGTGAAATGTTGGGAAGCCATTTTGAAATTTCAAATCCTTATTCCATGACATTCCGTATCAATTTCCGGTTTTTAAAAGTGCTCGCCAAAAAGGTAAAATTAACAAAAGACCATACAAAACAACATTACTTGCTAAAAGCGTATTCGGCATGGCATCAAAGATCTTTAATAAACTTCCGAAGAATATATTGATGACTGAAGATATTCACGATTAAAAAAAAACAACTTTTTAACTTTTTGGCGGGTAAGGCCTACTATTCAATGGAGGAGTATATGCGTGATAGTTCTGCAACTTTTTAGACTTTATTTAGTTACTGCATGACTGAATGTGCCTACCTACAAGACATTTATATTTGTATGCCCTCGGGCGCAGCATAGTGATACAAATCTATGATCAGTGTACCAACTATTTTAACCTATGTTTGACAAATAAATTATTTGTATTTGTATTTTCTATAGCCAAGAGGCATGTGGTAACGGTTTTAGTTTAGCCAGTATTTGCATTCAAAAAGCGAGTGTACCATTTCATGCAAGGTCGGCAACGCATCTGCAGTCCTGATGGTGCTGCAGATGTCTATCAGCGACGGTAATCACTTACCATCAGGTGAACCGTCTGCTCGTTTGTCTGCTATTATATAAAAAAAGCCAGCGTCATGTAGGAAGAAAGAAGTTTCTAGGCCCAGATTGTCAAAGCATATTCATATTAGTCTCAAAGTCAAAGTCAAAATATCATTATTCAATTTAGGCTATAACAAGCACTTATGAATGTCAAAAAAATCTACCACCGGTTCGGAAAAAACCTCTGTTGAGAAGAATCCGGCAAGAAACTCAACGAGGTATATTTTTCTAGTCTAATCATATTTAGCGTTTTGTGTCATTCGCTCATTCAATTTGTGAAACCAAAATTAGCTTAGGACTTGTGCCTAAGCTTTGAGAAACAGGTACGAAAAACGAAAGGGTTCAAAATGATTAGTAGTATCTTGGTAGTATCTATAAAAATAATTTGTATATTTTTAATTGGTATTACAACATTTGCAATAATTTGAAACCATATTTTATTATCACTTTATAAAATTAAGGTTTGATATAATAAAATAAAACAACTTATTTTTATTGAATTTTGACCTATCTCACTCAAGCAGAGGATTGGGAGTCCAAACCTGGGCTCGCATTCAATCATTGTCATTTTCAAACCTCAATATTTTAAAAACAATAAAACCAATTTCAATCAAACAAAGCTAAGAACCACCAGAAATAAACTCGCTTTTACGTTAAAAAAAACACTTTGAAATCATTTCATCCGTTTGAGAGCTACGATGTTACATACATACAGAAATGGATGTCAATTTTATGATTTAAATTCGGGTTTGTTCCGCGTACTTTGACTTTAAATTATAAAAGTAGTACTGACCGCGATAGTCTAAAACATTGTCATGGATGTCGAATTTATAACACCATTCTTCTCTCTTCTCTCACCTCTTTTATTTAATCTTTTCTCTGTGTGTCGGGGATTAAAAATAATCGAGGTTTCTCCTCAAATGAATCCTTTTACTTTCAGTCCGGATTGGCTGTGAATGTGCAGCCAAGGCGGCGGGTAAATCTACCAATCACGCAGCAAATATCTCGCTAAGCCGCGCCACTGAGCCGAGTGTTAGCTCATGATGGTTTGCTCACTTGGAAGATTACCCGAGAAGACTGAACTGTAACATCCTGCTATAATTGTAAGGCTATAAAGAATATTTTTTTATTTGACTGGATGGCAAACGAGCAAGTGGGTCTCCTGATGGTAAGAGATCACCACCGCCCATAAACACCTGCAACACCAGGGGTATTGCAGATGCGTTGCCAACCTAGAGGCCTAAGATGGGATACCTCAAGTGCCAGTAATTTCACCGGCTGTCTTACTCTTCACGCCGAAACACAACAGTGCAAGCACTGCTGCTTCACGGCAGGATTAGCGAGCAAGATGGTGGTAGCAATCCGGGCGGACCTTGCACAAGGTCCTACCACCTGCAAAAACTGCCTGCCTGAATTACTTTGCTCACTCGCGAACATAAGGGTGTTAGTTATGTTTATGCAACTTATTTGTAAACCCAACTATCACCACCGACACACTATACTGACGCATTTCGAACTCTTCCACAGTTCATTGCGCCTACAGTGCCTTGCTACCATATGTTAGGGTTTAACAGATATTATTTGAGTTTGTGTGATTTTTATCGTATTCTTACAGTGTGGAGGTGGGTAAGCTGCAGGAACACACTTTTTTTGTATAGACGTAACTATCATTAGGTCGCGGGTGACCAAAGTAATTGTTTATAGTTCATTGATATAGACCTTCGAAAAGTAACGCCTGATTCAAAAAATTGTAAGGCTATCCTTATTTTCCTTCTTATTATTCTATCGTCTGTCGTGAGAGTTACGGGAAACCGGTGGGTGTAGGAGGCGAGTTGTAGGTCATTGTGATATTATAAGAGGGAGGCCTTTGTTTTACAGTGGACGTCTTCCGGTTGATGATGGTGATGACATTAGATATTATGTTTGGTATTGGATATAAACCGTGACACTTATGCGTGTGTTAAAAAATTCCACGTACAATTAGGATGCGCCGGTCAGTCTTTTTGTGCCACGCTCTAGTGCAGATTACTGAACAGTTTCTGCGCTTGTATGTCGAATCAAATCAATCTTTGATCTAAATTAGTGTGATTAACTTATTAACAGCGCAATGGTATAATGAACTTCAGGATTATGTGTTTTATGGGTCCGTACTTTAAGGGAAATAGGAACCCTTTTTATGATTATTCGTCTGTCCATCTTTTTGCAAAGAATGATGGTACCTTCACTAACTTATCGTTCCCACCCAGTCTTCTTCATCATAGGAATGTTCCTTTTATTAACCCCCGACGAAAAAGAGGGGTGTTATAAGTTTGACCGCTATGTGTGTGTGTCTGTGTGTCTGTGTGTCTGTGTGTCTGTGTGTCTGTGTGTGGCACCGTAGCTCTTAAACGGGTGGACCGATTTGAATGCGGTTTTTTTTATTTGAAAGCTGGTTTTCTAGCGATGGATCTTAGACATGATTTATCAAAATCAGTTCAGCCGTTTCAAGATCATCAGATCTTTTGTTCGCTGCGGTAGGAATCTTAGACGCATAATGGATATTTACTTTACTTTCAAACATATTTGGGACCTAAAATTTGACACACCCATGTATGCTATATAGCTATGCAAGATTATGGAATTCTCGGCCTGATGCTGCAGCCAGGATATCCAGAACACTAGTAGGTACACTCTTAATAAAACTATAGCAGATATATCGTGTTTGGGTTCGTTTTGATCAGTATTTGATTCTACAAACAATGCAATGGTGGCAACAGGATGAGCTGATGCTGCAGCCAGGATATCTAGCACAATAGTACACTCTATAAAAAATAATAGCACATATGTCGTGTTTGGATTCGTTTTGATCAGTAATTGATTCTACATACAATGCAATGGTGGCAACACGACGAGCTGATGCTGCAGCCAAGATATTCAGCACACCAGTATACTCTTGAAAAAATAATAGCAGATATGTCGTGTTTAATTACTTTTGATCAGTATTTGATTCTACATACAATGCAATGGTGGCAACACGATGAGCTGATGCTGCAGCCAGGATATCCAGCACACTAGTACACTCTATAAAAAATAATAGCACATATGTCGTGTTTGGATTCGTTTTGATCAGTAATTGATTCTACATACAATGCAGTGGTGGCAACACGACGAGCTGATGCTGCAGTCAGGATATTCAGCACACCAGTATACTCTTGAAAAAATAATAGCAGATATGTCGTGTTTAATTCCTTTTGATCAGTAATTGATTCTACATACAATGCAGTGGCGGCAACACGACGAGCTGATGCTGCAGCCAGGATATGCAGCACACTAGTATACTCTTGGAAAAATAATAGCAGATATGTCGTGTTTGATTCCTTTTGATCAGTATTTGATTCTACATACAATGCAATGGTGGCAACAAGATGAGCTGATGCTGCAGCCAGGATATCCAACACACTAGTACAGTTTAAAAAAATATATATCAAAGTTTAAAAACATAAAATAAAAACTTAAATTTAAAATTAAAAAACCCCGACGTAAAAAACGCCAGCAAAAATAAAAATAAAAACGCCCGAAAAAAACGCTGCTTGAAAAAAAAATTAAAAAGTAAAAAATAATTATGCGCTACCTAGCTGTTGCCCGCGACTTCATCTGCGAAGAATTCGTTTATCTCTATCCCGCGGGGACTATGCTGATTTCCCGCAAAATTAGCCTAAGTTAATTTAGTATAAAGTATCTAGTAATATTTTTTTTTCTAAGCGTTGTCGGTGTCGGGAGACCGCTAAGGTTAATACTTTAAAAAAATACAACATATTTACTTTCATGTTAACCTTAGCGGTCCCCCGACACCGACAACGCTTAGATAAAAAAATATTACTAGATACTTTATACTAAATTAACTTAGGCTAATTTTGCGGGAAATCAGCATAGTCCCCGCGGGATAGAGATAAACGAATTCTTCGCAGATGAAGTCGCGGGCAACAGCTAGGTAGCGCATAATTATTTTTTACTTTTTAATCTTTGCACTGTTTTTATAGTTTATCGAGAGTTATTCTAATGCATCACAATATCATTATTATTGAAATTGTCAATATTACACTACAATAGCGAAATCAAATCCTGGCCTGACTTGTTGAGGTTTAACTGTTTCGAAAATGGTTGAAAACTGATCGAGTGTTGCCATACATGCTTCCGGATTGAAAGTTTATTTGCAAACTTCTTGTGTCGTCACAGTGTGTGGCATGTTTTTATATGTTTAGTTTTTAAATAGGTCCCACTGGAAAACAGCGTTGCGGCTTGCCGTAACATTATGCTGCACTTAGCACCCACACAAAGCCCACTTTTATATTAAGTATTCGATATTTTTTTTTTATTCTTTCCCTCTAATTTATTTTTATGTGTATCGAATATGTGTAAATAAATGTTTCTCTCTCTCTCACTCTCTCTCTCTATTTCTCTATCTCTCATCTGTCATCGCCAATTTAAGGAGCGAAAAAATTTAAATTATGTTCACATTGTTTGTCTGTGACTGTGTCTTAATACGGACGAGTAATGTAAGAGAATGATGATGATGAATGCTTTTGTCTATATTCTGCTTTCGTTCGGGCTCAACTTTATGCCTGTGTGGTGAAATAACTTAAAGGAAAAGTAAAACAGCCATCCCTAATATTAGAAGCACTTTGCTCCACATTTTGCCCACTTCATTTCGTACACAAATTCTATACCTATTGCTTTTCGCTATCTAGCTCAAGTTTATCTCTGTGTGGTGTAATTACTTAAACAAAAAGTGAAACAGCCATCCCAATATTAGAAGCACTTCGCTCGACATTTTGCCCACTTCATTTCGTACAAAAATAAACTAAAGTATCGTAGGTGGACGGCTCACCTACTCTTGTTACTTGCCCTAAAGAAATAGCTTGTTGGCAAAGTTGGAAAAGCGATTAGGTTTTCGTAGCAACAAAGAAAGAAAACATATTCGATTCGATTTTTAATTTATGAGGGAGGAAGCATTCTACACTTCCACTGAACGTAGATATACTCGTAATTTACTTTTACATGTTTAGTTTTAGTTTTGTAACTAAGGGACCCCATACATCCTTGTATTATTATTATTGTTTCCATGTACTTAATTGTAATTATTGTATTATTAAAAAAATACTTTTTGCCAAGTTTGTTGCGGCGCATTCTTCTCGGCAATGATGGTCTATCCGAAAGCGCTGATAGTTATAAAAACGCCAAGTGCGAGTCGGACTCGCGCACGAAGGGTTCCGGACCATTATCTATACATCATTAGACATTAGCAAAAAAAAACGGCAAAAACCAAGTTTGTTGCGTGGGAGTCCCCCTTCGAGTACTGCCTTTTCGCAACGTAACGTTTGGTAACCTGTTTCATTTCGCAAACTCTAAAACTGTAAATATTTCAGGATTTATTTCAAGGCCATCGTGTAGAACCCTCTAGGTTAGGTTAGGTTAGGATAGTTTTATAAAAATCCTGAAATATTTACAGGTTCAGAAATATTAAACAGTTAGGAAATGAAAAGTTGCGAAATGAAACAGGTTGCCAAACGTTATTCGCCGAAACATTAGTAAACCGTCCCCCTTAAATATTTATTTTATTTTAATTTAATTATTTATTTTAAAAGTGATTATACCTACAACTAAAGATGTTGTGAATATTACAAGGGTCTACCTGTTGCGGTTATTAATAGCACTTAATAGCAAGCAAAAAACTGCAAAACAATGACGCTTGTTGTACGGAAGCCCCCCTTAAATATTTATTTTATTCTGTTTTTAGTATTTTTGTCGTCATAATGACATTGTAAACTTCAAATGTCTAACTCACTCACGACTCAAGAGATAGAGCCCCGTGACAGACAGACGCACAGACAGACAGCCAACATAGTCTCATTAATAGGGTTCCGTTGGTACTTTTTGGGTACGGAACCCTAAAAATGACGTGTAAAAGTGCCCATTTGCGGCCTATTTGCTGAATAAATTATATGAATTTGAATTCGTGGCAACATGTAAAAATAACCAAACCAACTTAGTAGTTGACAAACCCCACAAAATTTTTCTTTTCGAAGTTACTTATATCCCAAAAACGCCTGAATTGATTTTAATGAAACACGGCTAATAACTTCCTCAAGAAAAGTAGCTTTCATGTAATAAAACGCATCGAAATCGAGCTATCCGTTTGAGAGCTACGATGCCTAAGACAGACAGATATTTGCGTCTAACTTAACTTCTTTACGTCGGGAGTAAAAAAACGCATATTACGAAACTAATGGTCTAAAATCAACAAAACTGACAGTCTTGCGAACGGCGTTGATCTTTCTTTGGAATTATCAGGTCATGATAATCATTCTTTGTAAATACATTTTTAGACTACAAAAAAAACACTAACCCAATAAAAAATGACTCAAATAAGTATAAGTACAGTCCCTTTTTCCCTTTTGAGTCATATTAAAAAAATAAAGTTACAAGGTAAAAAACCGGCCAAGAGCGTGTCGGTGCCCAAAATGGGGTTCCGTAGCCAATACGAAAAAAATAAGTAATATTTTTCTAAGGATTTCGTATTTTATACGGAATCTTCCAAGTTTAGGTATATTTTATATCTTAGGCTGCTATTTACTCTTAAACTACTAATAATTCTCAAGCAAACTTAGTTTTTTTGAAAGTTTGATACACTTACTACCATTCTGAATTTTTTTTTAGTTTTCCACCCACCGGCTTAGATTTTAGAGGGGGGGTCGCTCGATTTTCATGAAAATTTGCACTTTAAAGTTGAATATTTCGCAAACAAATCACTGAATCGAAAAATCGTCTTAGCAAACCCCTAATGGAAGACCTATCCACCGATACCCCACACTATAGCGTTGGATGAGAAAAAAAAATCACCCCCACTTTACGTCTATGGGAGGTTCCCATTTTTTTTAGATTTTTTTATTGTACCATTTTGTCGGCACATTACATATCCGTGCAAAATCACAGCTTTCTAGCATTGATAGTCCGTGAGCAAAGCCGCTGACGGACGGACAGACATGGCAAAACTATAAGGGTTCCGTTTTTGCCATTTTGGCATACATACATCTCCCAAAGAAATCATAGCATAATTGAATATGAAAAGGCCCCGCCCTGGTACGTGATCCAGTTTCCACGCCTGTACGTACATTATAATGTTTTATAATGAACGTACATTAATCTGTAAACTCCTTATTCTACAAAAATAGAGAAATAAACACAATTTACAGAAGTTGAGATATATGTGCAAAGGCGAATTTATCCCTTTAAGGGCCTACCAGTCAACCTTTTGAGTGGATGTCATTGTGGCTCCTTTGCATGAACTTCTGAGCAGCTGAGATTGCCTTAGTAACAAAGAAATCGAATTACTTGCAACAATCAAAGCAAAGTAAACATACGGAAGATACAATGAAAACCTGTCCATTAGATCCATAATTTATTTATTCTAATAACAAAAAAACATACAATTTGGAATTGAAATAAAAAAAAAGATTTAAAAAAATTAAAAAAGGTTAGTTTCGATGGAGTGCTGAAAAGTTTCTCGATAAGGGCTACGGCATAGATGTCGCTAGTGTCGCTGCTTAAGTGGCTAAATAAGAAACAACACAAGCTGAGATATGAGGTGCATAGGAGAGATTCGATTCCCAGCGCTGGTCTTATTTTCTGGGTTTTCTGTGCATCTATATTTCAGTTTGTATTTTCGATATTCTAATAACCTCAATCTAACCAATTGACCGGAGCTATTTGCATTTCAATAATAGATGGGTCAGTCAGTAAAACGCTTTAGATGTTAGTAAAGGGTCAAACAATTATCCAGATCGATCCGTAACCAGCGATAATAACGCAAAGGATATCTATAAACTGGATTGCTTGTGATAATAATGTTTTACTAGAGTTTACCCGCGGCTTCGCACGCGTAAACTGTCCGATCTGGTAGAAAATTGAAATTCCAGGATTTCACAAAGTTCCCCTGGGAATTTGTGGTCCACAATTTCAACTCTAACAGTAGCGGTTGACATTTTAAGATTTTATCCGTATCCCGTGGGAATATCGGGATAAAAAGTAGCCTGTGTGTTATTCTATATGTCCAGCTATCTACATACCAAATTTCATTCAAATCGGTTTAGCCATTTTAGCGTGAAGGAGTAACAAACATACACACACACACAAACTTTCGCATTTATATTATTAGGATAAATTCCGTGAGAACTATGCAATTTTTCTTATTCTATTTGTATGCGAAACTTCATTCAAATCCGATTAGCAGTTTTTGCCTGAGGGAGTGACAAAAATTTGGAAGTTTCTTTTATAATATTTTAACATTATTAAGTAAGTGTCAGACTTACTATAGATTTTTTTTACTACTAGTTTCTTGACTAATTTCACCTTAAAGCACTACCTCTGGGTTTTTTTTTAGGCTTCCCTAGGACACACAGAACGAATAACACTGGAGGATTCCAGATGTGTTTTAATCATAACGGGCCAAGATAGAATTTCTCGTGTGTTAGTAAATTCAAAATAGAATACCATCTTCAAAAAAATAGGCATGTAAAAGAAATAATAAAGGTTAGCCTGGTAACCTGAGTTCCCACCATCTCTTTCCCACATAGCTCGCACTTCACAACCAGCCCAGCAATCCAAAAAGACAAGTTCCATGATTGTGATCGATCACCTATCCACGACAGAGGGTATCAATCAACCTTTTTGTCAATAACCTTCGTTCAACACCCTTTGAACTGATGGTTTCTTTGGTAAAGGGCGGGAAGACAAAACGGGGCGATGGGACGTCTTTCTAAATAGGTGCGTATCATTTATATGGGAGTTTCAAGAAGGAAATGCGGACATGAATTATTAAGTACGCTGAATGGAGGTAGCAAAATTTTTACCCACTCTCAAGCTGCTTTTACTTCCCTTCCCTTACGATCTTTTATATACACACAAACATCACGCCTGTATTCCCAAATGGGGTAGGCAGAGCATAAGAAACTTTACCGCTTCGGAACCACTTTTAGCAATTTTAGATTTTAAGTTTGACAAAAACGGTACAATAGTGACAGGTTGCTATCCTGTCGCTTACGGTATACCTTAACCTATGTCCTCAGTCGTCTCTTACGACATCCACGGAAGAAATGGAGAGGTGTAACTTTTATATTACTCGGAATATTTTATATACTTATACACGTTTGTATATAAATGTTTAAGGATTATTTAAGCAAATAAATGACATCCTTTTTCAAAACATTTATTTTTTAATTACTTTGGCCACAATTTGTAAAACATAATGGAAAAGTTAGTAGTTTTTTACTAGCATTTGCTTGCGACCACGTTTGCGTCAAATTAGTTTGCTGTGGGAACTACATTATCAATTTTCCGGGATCAAAACTAACCAATGTTTTTTTACAGTGTCTGTATCTGTATAACAAATTTTATCACGATGATCTTGTGGTTACTTACCTAGGTTTAACAACTATGAAATTGTAATAGACAAACTCACATTTAAATAATTTTGTTTTTTAATAGTACACTAGATCGAGGAAGACTTAAAAAGTTTACGGCCTAAAATTCTGTTTTTTTAAAGCAGCGTCAGTTCATCCATCCAGTTTAATAGCACTGTTACAAGTTTTATTTTGCTTCATGTATTTGTTTTGAGCCCCCGAGGGTTTACGATGTGCCATGCATCAATACGCAGAGTGACCTGCACATGTGGGGTGCAGTACACTGCAGACAGCCAAGTTTTTTCTTTCATAAATTATTATGATAGGGAAGCAAGTAGACAAGTCACCTGATAGGAAGCATTCAAACTCAAACTCACAACATTTATTGACAACAAAAACACAGTAAAAACATAAATAGGAGAAGAGAGAAAAATTAGAGACATTGTGCTGTAGTGTGATGCCAAAAGGACTCAGCTCAGCATGTGCCGTAGCCCTGTAACCAGAGCTGCAGCGCTGGTTTTCAGCTGAACCCCGGTGAGTGTGCACCCACGTAACTGAACGCGTAATTATTGCGGGAAAAGAAAAAAAAACTATATTCACTACCGCTCGTGGACATAACATACATAAGTTGAGTTACAGATGCGTTGATGGCCCTTTTAGAAAGGAGTAGGCTCGTTTTTTGATGATCCCAAGTTGTAATACCGACTCCGAAATACTTGACGCTGCAAGTTGGTTAAAAACTGACCAAGAACATGTCAATTTTATACGCAAAAGAGCGTATCTCCATAGCACTGACGCCCTTTTGTTGACAAGCAGATTTCGACAATAACTCAAAAACGGTATAGGTATCCGATCATGTTCAAAATAATTTTGGTGGAAGGTATCTTCAGTGCTATTATGGAGATAAAAATAAAGTAATAATAATGTAATAATAATAAGTAAAAATAATGTGTTAAAAATAAAGTTGTGTTAAATACTTGTGATGTATACATATCATTTAATAATATTGTAAATCTGTTTTAAAAAAAATATATATACCTCGTTGAGTTCTTGCCGGATTCTTCTCAGCAGAGGTTTCCGAACCGGTGGTAGATTTTTCTTGACATTCATAAGTGCTTGTTACAGCCTAAATTGAATAAAGATATTTTGACTTTGACTTTGACTTTGAGATACGCTCTTTTGCGTATAAAATTGACATGCTCTTGGTCAGTTTCTTGGTCAGTAAATATATACATTATCATCATCAGCTGGAAGACGTCCACTGCTGGACAAAGGCCTCCCCCTTAGAACGCCACAATGAACGACTCACCACTTGCATCCACCGGTTTCCCGCCACTCTCACGATGTCGTCAGTCCACCTGGTGGGAGGCCTGCCAACGCTTCGTCTTCCGGTTCGTGGTCGCCACTCGAGAACTTTTCTCCCCCAACGGTTTACATATTGAGTTAAAAATTTGGAACATACGGTTTTAAAGATACCTGGGAGGTGATACAATTTTCGCAACTTTCAGAAAATATTCACCAAGTCAATTTTTTTTTAAAATATCTATCTAAAATTCTAAATAATGTGCCACACGTTGATTTTTGCTGAAAATTTTATTTTTTCAGTTTCTGTTAAATGTAAGGAGTTTTATTTTATTTTTCTTGTTTAATAAATACTCTATAATGCATCAATGTGAGCCATGGTGGCCGAGTGGTTTGACCTATGGCCTCTCAAGCAGAGGATCGTGGGTTCATACCCCGGCTCGCACCTCTGAGTTATTCGAAATTCATGTGCGGAATTACATTTGAAATTCACCACGAGCTTTACGGTGGAGGAAAACATCTTGAGGAAACCTGCACACAAACCTGCGAAGTAATTCAACGGTGTGTGTGAAGTTCCCAATCCGCACTGGGCTTGCGTGGGAACTACTGCCCAAGCCCTCTCATTACGAGAGGAGGCCTGTGCCCTGCAGTGGGACGTATATAGGCTGGGATGAATGCATCAATATAACGTCTTGTAATTTTTGAACAAAATTCCTGTGATACACGAACGGACAGGACCAAACTATAAGTTTTTGTCATTTAGACTACTACGAAATAATAAAATCATTGTGTAGTACCCAGCGTACGCACACCACGGGCTGCAAGGTAGTAATTACCACCCGGAGGCTTAATGCGTCGCCGCAATGCGGAGCGGTCACCGGATTCCAGTCAATTCGACAAATGTGGACACAAGAAGTTTCCACAATTAACTAGGGTGAGCAAACATTGATTTACCGCCCGAGTGATATAACATGAAAGTTGAAAGTATCCGTTTTAAAGGTAAAGATAACTTTCTACTGAACTGGTATTGATATATTACATGCAATCAAGAGATAACATGTATATTATTATATTTACGTAAAAAAATACTTATAGGTATGCCTTGATAGCCTAGCTTTTTGACTTCTCGAAGAGCAAACGACTATGGGTTCGAAACCAGTCTTACGGCTTAGAGTTTTTACCCCCGACGCAAAACAGGGGGGGTTTTATAAATTTGTACGCCAATAGTGTCTGTCTGTGATATTGTAGCCCCCAAACCAACCTTGACCGATTTCGCTGCAGTTTGTTTGCGTTAAAAGGAAATTCCTTGCAATGATTCTTAGCTATGTTAAATGAAAATCGGTTTAGACGTTATTGAAGTATTGAACCATGATTCACAATCATCATCCCACTGGGATTTTCTAAACTTTTCTAAGTTTTTTAGGTTATTCTTAGGCATAATGCTCAATAACTTTGTACTCTATGCCATATGAAGTTAATGGTCTTAGTTAATTGAAGTATACTTGTTCTCCACGTCAAGTCTTGGCTCGCAGCTTAGCGCTGTTACGTCGGCCATGATTGAATTCGCTGTCGTGGTGAGGCCGCTCAGAATTGAGTGCGATTCGAACTGGAAGCTGCGAAGCAATGGACTTAGCAATGAGAAACTAATATTAAAGTTATCTATGGACGGCACCAGTATCCAAAAAACGGGTATCTCTCTTCCTGGTATAATCTTGTTTGCCCGTAACTCACTTATTACACGTATCGCATAAACTTTTAAGTAGAATAATTCATCATCATCATCCCAGCCTATATACGGGCCATAGTTCCCACGCGGGCCCAGTGCGGATTGGGAACTTCACACACACCATTGTATTGCTTCGCAGATTTGTGGTTGCAGGTTTCCTCACGATGTTTTCCTTCACCGCAAAGCTCGTGGTAAATTTCAAATGTAATTCCGCACATGAATTTCGAAAAACTCAGAGTTGCGAGCCGGGGTTTGAACCCACGACCCTCTGCTTGAGAGGCGATAGGTCAAACCACTAGGCCACCACGGCTTTTTTGATTTAGTAGAATAATTACTTCGCATAAAATGTACTGGACATAAGAATTATTTCGCATAAGGCGGAAACCATAGCAGTATTTTCCCGAGAAAAACTCCACACATAAAGGCGCGGCCAAGCCGCTGCTTAAAAAACGGTGACCGTATGCGTGACCGTATTACCGCAACCTATGATAAGAAACGATTATATGTAGGTTTTCTTCCTTACACCATGAACTATGTTAGTCATGTTTTCAGGGTTCCGTTGTGAAACTGACAAAAACAAAACCTTTTCACACCTCTCCTTCAGAAAAGTAACTTTTCCTCCCTGACGAGAGGGAGCAAAGTGCAACTTTTCTGTTCAAGGCTAATTAATTGCAAATGTCACTTTTTGAAGTTAATAATTGTAAAGCCACGCCATTTTCTATGCTGGTTGTTCTTTAATAATATTTTGTTTTTTTTTTCATGTTTCTTAATGCTCGGTGTGAAAAGTTGTATGAGCAAAATTATTTTCATCATGGGCGTTAACACTTGAATTATCTCTCCTTGCAGAATCCTTCGCTACATTCTGGATTCAATATACGCCCTCGCCGTAAATACACCATTTTGCTCCCTTGTGACACAAATAACTATTATAGTTTTGCAATGTCTGTCTGTCTGTCCATGAATTTTTTCAAACACTCTTAGTACCAGAAAGCTTTAATTTGTCGAGTGAATACAATGATGTACAATAAAATTTAAAATATACTTTAGGACTATGTACTTGTATTACAGTCGCCATCAGGTATTTCGGAGCGGATTCGCGCGGGTATAGTTTTTGGGAAAAGGAGCTAAAAAATGTGGGTGAAGTGCCTTTGAGACCTAAATAAAAAACACCGTAGTACCATCAGTGGTACTATCTGATGGTAACATGGTAAAGAAGGGCGGATAACGGTAGTCCAACTTTTGGAACTACACTGTGGTAACGGTAATGGGACTTTTGGGATATCAGTGTCCCATGATGGGACAACTCAATGGGACTAGTGGGATAGACGGGTCTTTATCGCACGCTCTCCACACCACTACTTAAAATATGGAATCGCAGTGACGTGCCGTAAACTGCAGGTCTTTACCGAACAAAAGTCGTGACGTTTACGGTACGAAACTGCGATTCCGCACCGTTTGCGTATTTTAAGCAGCGGTGTAGAAAGCATGCAAAAAAATGGTGCGCATACGATTCGTCACTGCGATTCTGTACCGTTACTGTTTTTAAGTAGCGGTGTGGCCGCTCCTTAAAACGAATTCCTAACAGCCTAACAGAAAACTAGGTTACGTTAGGTTGGAAGTGTGACCTCACAAAGAAAACAACAGATACCAGCAAAGTACAGTTAGCAAAAAGCCTGTATCCAAAATGAAGTTTTTAAGCAAAACTTATTACCTAATTTTTATAATAAAGAGTGACTTTCTGCCAAGTTTCTTGCGGCGAATTCTACTTGGCTATTATGGTCCTTCCGAATAATGCCCGGTTCATATTATTGCAGTAAAATCTTTCCTGTAGCATGACACTGCGATTCTCGATCGAACTTGTGTAACCCGTTTGAATTGTGAGCCCGCAATGTATCGCTACTGAAACGATTTTACTGGAATAATGTGAACCAGGCATAAAGAGCTCTTTGTGGCCAACTTACAGAACAAACGTTTTGTTTTTGTTTTTGAAGTTAATAAAATCTAAATTGAAAATACAAACTGAAATATAGATGCACAGAAAAATCAGAAAAATAAGACCAGCACTAGGAATCGAACCCAGGTCCTAAGCATTCCGTGCCACGTGCTATACCGCTACGCCACTGCTGGAAAATTTGGAATTTAAATAAAAAGAAAAACAAAAAGATTCCAAAAAACCAATCTTAAGTTAATAAAATCGTTTTGTTCGTAGCTCCATGACCCAGTGAGATCTCAAACAAGTGACGTTTATTCGACCCATCATTTACCCTTGAGCGCAGCCGAAACCGTCGCCCACGTGATGACAGCGCGTCTGCAATATCGGACGAATGCGATATCGGACGTATGCAATATCGGGTCGGGCGCGTGCTGGGGGCCTACCATGATCTTTTCATAAACGATCCAAACGCAGAGCAGTTCAATTTAGGCACCTAAACTGAATCGTCGAAATTGATACCACGACGTTTATTTCTCAGAGCTGCGTCTCAATGGTTTACAACCGAATGAAAGACCGATTGTCTCTGGTCCGAAACTGAAACGCTAAGTTGCGAAAGGGATGCCGCTATATGCAAACCAAATATTGTATACTAAAACCTCTTTATTTTAGAAAACCATAACTCTTGCATAACTCTATGTCATTCCGTGTTCTTTCTTAGCAACCGTTGTGTTGATTACAAATAAAATGTTTACGCTGTCACTAATCCACGAGTCTCTTTTCTCACTGAAAAATTAGTTTTATCAATGAGGAGTTAAGAAGCACAATGTCGTGAGTACCTACCTATGAAAAGTTATAAAACTTGAATAAAAGTTTAAAAGTTCTTGAAATTTAAAAATATTCCAAGTAAAACACTTAAAATTTCAAAAGAATTGTCAGAATGAGTAACTCATACTGAATCGTAAAATTTTACACTGAAGCGATTCAATTCCCATTCAAGTAAAGCGTCATGGTACGAAAACCGCTTGAAGTGAGTGAATGAAAATGTCTGTATCGCTGTCGCTGAACCGTGCTTGAACTGAATCGCAAAAGTAACGTCGTGGTACGAAATAGCGATGCAGTTCAGTTTAGAGCCTAAACTGAATCGTATTAAGAGAGCGTGGTAGGCCCCCTGTACTGTCTGGAACGGTTGCCACTCGAATTAAGACTAGAGTGATATCTGATGGCCAGTTGAGGCATCGTTTTGATTAGGTATTTATTTGGTATGACATAAAAAAACCGTTGTAGCCTAGTGGTTTGAGCCGTGGCCTCCCAAGCGGAGGGTCGTGGGATTTCTGCATCTGTGTTTTGATTAATATATGATGAACATATCAATGAGACATCTCTTGTCTGGGTGAGCGGTTGGTTCCGAAAGAGTGTGACGTCTGTCGACGCTACATAGATGTCGCTAGTGCTGCTGCTTAAGTAGCAAAGTAGAAATAAGCAACCTGAGATATGTATGCATAGGAAAAATTCGTGTCTAGATTCCTGTCCAGCAGTGGTGTAGGGATTATAGCACGCAGCACGGAATGCTGAGGACCTGGGTTCGATTCCCAGTGCTGGTCTCTTTTTCTGGTTCTTCTGTGCATCCATGTCTCAGTTTGTATTTTCGATATGGTTTCACGGGATACCCGTAAAAGTAACAAATTTGGAGTTGAAATAAAAAAATACAAAAAGACTCCAAAAAACCAATCATAATTTCACGGTAACGAAAGGCTTAATGCGCGAGCCCGACTCGGCTTTTAAAACAATGTGTGGTTATTTAAATTGGATTGCCAATGAACTAAAACGTTTTCAAACACTTCGCTTTCCTTCTAAAATATAAATTGCATGCAGATGAGGATATATCACAACTCCTTTTTAAATATGCAAATTGAAATGCGATTAGTGCGACGGAGAAGACTGTGATGCATCCGCTAAATGTATACGAGTGAGCGAGACGAATGCACCTTTATAGATTCTGTCCCAAAGTCAACCTAGATGCATATTTTAATTATTCTTTACTTAATCAGCGGTTTAATATGCGTTAGATAAACGATTTATTAATGGTAAGGGCGGTAATTGGGGCTGACGTTACTGAACAGTCATCATCACAGCCTATATGTAACCCACTGCTGGGCACAGGCCTCCTCTCAGATTGTAAGGGCTTGGGCCGTAGTTCCCATGTACCACCACTGTACGAGAACACTGTGGATTAGGAGCATCACACACACCATGCTTCGCAAGTATGTGTAGGGTTCCTCACGATGATTTCATGCACCGTAAAGCTCGTGGTAAACAACACATGAGTTTCGTTTTGAGTGGCACATGAGTTTCGAAAAACTCAGAGATGCCAGTCCAGGATTGAACCCACGATTCTCTGCTTGATAGGCCTTAGGGCAAACCACTAGGCCATTACAGGCTTTCTAAACAGTTCTCCAGAACAGTACCAAAAATTAAGATTGGTTTCTTGGAATCTTTTTGTATTTTTTATTTCAATTCCAATTTCAATTTTTACTTTTTCAGTCATCCCGTAAAACCTAAACCAGCACAGTACCGTACCGTTGACCAGCAGTGGTGTAGCGGTATATCACGCGGTACGGAGTACCGAGGACCTGGGTTCGATTCCCAGTGCTGGTCTTATTTTCTGGTTTTTCTGTGCATCTATATTTCAGTTTGTATTTTCAATTTAGTACAAAAAATGTTGCTCGTTTGCTAGTTGCGTTGCGGACCCGCCAATTTGACATGAAATGATTTTGGTGGGTTACTAAATACCTGTACTTTATTATACAGTTGAAGCCAGACCGTTACGAGTTAATCAAACGAGTCGAACATCAACTATAAACCACGTGTACCTAAATTAAACCTAACCCAATATTTTAGGATAGCATCCCATATTTCTGTCATTCATTTCGAATGCTACGAGTAGAGATAAAGCGAATTTGTGGGTGGCGTAAACAAACGCTCGTATGGCGTTATCGACAAGATAAATTTGGAGGTTCCGTGCATGACGGCGGCTTAAATTTAACTTTGTTCATGGCATACGTACCCAAATCGTTAAATCTAGCTATCGAATTGAAGTTTCGAAAGTCCAATGGGAATTCGCAAAAATAACATGATTATCTTTAAGATGTAGGGTAAAGGCACCAGTGACCAGCCAGGATCCTGTAGTCAGCCTTTTGCGTCTTAAATTACTCATAAATAGCGGTATTTTTCGAATTAACCAATCACGAGTGGTTGAAAAGATGCTTTGATTCCTCATTCGTCAGTGCATATCGTGATTGGTGCAGTAAGCGGGCAACGGGTAGAATTAAACTCGTTTAAACAAGTGCTGTCAGTCGACGTGAGTTTTGGTGCCATGTCCGCCATTTTTTCAACAGCAAATAGTGTTTTCGAAAAAGGTAAGAAAAGTTATGTTATTATGTTAAAAGTGACTACTTTTCTGCTTGTGTGTGTTAATTACTAGTTTATCTATTAAATTTCATCAATATTTAGCTAAATTATCTCTGATTTACGTAAAAATTTAGGGGGCTGGATACTGGATACTATTTTTTTATACGACATCCAATTCTCAGCCTGCTGGGGCTGACTTCTGGGTAAAACACATATTTCTCATATCTTAACAAGAGCAGCCCATAAAAACCGTTAAATTTAAATATACAAATGGAATTTAACGTTCCCTACATAATTTTGAGAAAAACCCAGTAGTCGGCCGTATTTCGAAATATGTTTTTATAAGGCTGACTACTAGGTTTTTGCGGCGCCAGTGTTCAGCCGTTCCTTGCTAGGTACATATATTATATTCCGTTTATTTGAAGAAGTACCAAATTAGGTACTTGTTTACTTTGTTGATTATCATATCGTCCCCTTACAACCAGAATCGCTTATCTGCATGAAATGTAGTTTCGAGAAAAACGCATTTAAAGGTTTGCATGCTCTAAAAACCTATAAAAACTAGTTATACTAAAAGCATCTCTGTGTTTATATTTAGATAATTTATCCCTTAATAGGATAGCGCTATGTTATTTACTCTATACTCGCGCTGAGTAGCTTAAAATAGGGCTTTTCTTCAAAAGGTAATGCAGATAAGCGATTTTGCCTGTAGACACGTTTTTTTTTTATCTTCCAAACTAGCAAGTTTACGCAGATATATTGGATAAACTATCATTTTTAGTCCAAAATTGAAGTATTTTTCGCCGAATACAGTGTTAAAATGCTTACATGTTTTATACAATTTAAGTTTTTAGTTAAGTCTCAGCGCAAATAAGAGGTATTGGCTGTACACAAATCGGAATTTACCTCTTAAGCGCGCTTAATAGTGCAAAATATTTCTAAGATATTTTGACTCTAGGCTTTTTTCTGTTTTTCTAGCTTATATGCAATGTAGCATTATTCTGTTTTGTTTTTATCATTCAAAGATATATAACTTGTATTTTTCGAAAGAGTTCCATCAATCTATTTCAACAAATAGGTACCAAATAGCCCAAAAATATAAATAAATGAAAACTAGCGAGCTAGTCTCAAATATAGTATTATATTTCTAGTATATGTGAGATATATTACGTTATTCCTTTAATTTCATATGTGCTGCTTAATACATTTAATTATAGAACTTTTGATTACATGCATACAACAAAAAAACATATTTTATTCAAACATTTTAATAAAAAGGCACTTAGCGTCTCAAGGCTCAAAGTAACCACTGAAACAGTCATGGAAAAAGAACCGTAATGGTAATAACCATCAGCCATCTTCTTCATCAAAACGATAACGAGCATGGATATTCAGGTTTCGATGAACTAAATAGAAAAACATAGGTATAACCAGATCCAGCAGACCGTCGAAATGAACCGCGAGTGTCATTTAGATACCTACTATTTACTACTTCGTATCGTAGGTACGTCGTATCAATGAATAGCTTATCACGGCATAAAACATTTACGTTGTCACACATTTTCATTGTTCTTGTATAGGTAATATTTTTATCAATTACGACATGTCGTCTGACTTTTTGAGTTTTGATACCAGGCCTGTAACTTTGCAAACCAACCGTCGAACAAGACAAGGCAACAGAAAATTGAATCCAAACTCTGTTGAACCTCTTTCAGTAGAGGAATTTAAACTACCTGCATTAAAAAGCTATACACTAATCCACTGCCAATAAGCGCAGCTAAAAAATGAAGATTTAATTACTTTTTACAAAAAAAATGTTATACCGGAGATTCACCATGGCTGGTTGCACTGGCCTGTGATGAAGACGTTATTGAGCGTGTGCCGGACGTAGTCACAGCTGAGACAAGCAGTGATGAAAAATAACCTTAATGGTAATAATCATCAGTCTTCTTCTTCATCACTGCTTGTCTCAGCTGTGGCTACTCAAACCAGCCATGGATAATTAATATTACCTAAGCCAAGAACAATGAAAATGTGTGACTACGTAAATGTTTTATGCCGTGATAAGCTTTTCATTGATACGACGTACCTACGATACGAAGTAGTAAATAAGTAGGTACATTCTGACGGTCTGCTGGATCTGGTTATAATGTTTTTCTATTTAGTTCATCGAAACCTGAATATCCATGCTCCTTATCGTCACCTGAAAGAAAAACACTGTTAAATTACGGAATCGCTGTTATACATAGATCTGTTCACTCACGAAGGCGCGCCCCTCCATAGCTAATTATTAATGTACACGAGTAAACCTCGTAAGTACTTACACATTGTCTTAGTCTTAGTGTGCGTGACTGGCGGTACGCTTGCGACTGAAGCCATAAGGACAAGTTCGAGCTACGCACACATAGACTTGTCGTACGGATACGTTTACAATTACAATTCTTATAGAATGTGGAGGGGCGGACTTTCCTTAGTGAACAGATCTATAATTACCTAAATAAGTTTTAACAAATTACTTATTCTATTCTTATTAATCGTGCTTTCAAGCGTGTCCGAACCGACTAAGCTAGCCTAGACAAAGTGCACACTACTTTACAATACAGCGCGAAACGTCTAAGCGATACTTAAGCGATTTTGGCTGTAGCGCTTCTTATGGTCGAAGCAAACATTGTTACAAGCAATATCGCCTATATTATATTTAGTTTGTTTTCGCTGTTGCAATAATTGAAATATAAAGTAATGCTGAACAGGCAAAACCTACTAACATTATTTTAGCACTTTTAGGCAGTACTCAAATTGCATTTTTATTGAAATCTTAACATTCCAAAATCGCTTGTTTGACATTAAAATATTTTTGCTGTTGTAAAATAAAAAAAAATGCTGTTTAACCGACGCGTAGTTGTTTTTGGTTGTTGATTTTCTTAAAAATCGGCTTTAAGTGAGCTTAAGAAAAACGTAACTCGGTATTGGAGTATCGTACAGTAAAACGGGTTTCAACAGCATGTAGATCTTGGAAAGTACATTCTAACGATATATTTAACTCAGTTTTGCCCAAAAGTGACTTTAAGCGATTCTGGTTGTAAGGGGACGATATGATTATTGTTGATTTTGGTCTCTTTTTAATTAATAACTGACTAGGCTGATTACTGGGTACACAGAGGCCGATTATTAGATTTTAGTGGCTGATTACTGGGAAAAAGTGCTATTTTGTGTTTAAAATTAAATATAAAATTATCAAAGAAGTTTTTTTGTTATTTCATTGTTTGTATTAAAACAAGAGTAAATAATGAACCAAACTGAGTAGTACATTTTATTATCTGCCCTACCCTGTAGAAATAACAAAGGTTCAAACTTGAAATTTCCTTTAAAAGGCTGACTTCTGGTGCCTTTACCCTATGTACACAATATGTGACGTTCCGCGGTAAAAGGTAGGTACCTTATGGCGGTTCTTAGTTTCGGAGATATGAAATGTTTCGTAAAAGTGGGTTAAAAATGCCGGTTTTTTGTATTACTATTTCAGAAAATATAAGATGTAAGAATTCTTTACCTGTTTTTATCTTCATTATAAGCGAGCTTAAAGCCACTTAGTTATGGCTCTCAAGTTTAGTAGAAAAGGTACCTTATGACCATTATATGTTTAAACATGCTTTGCTTTTGTCATTTCTACACCTAGGTACCTCCGTCTATAGTTTGACTTTGCTGGCTCGAATCTGCACTAAACGCACTAACATTTACGCACCGTTCCCTCTCTGCGTCCATTTGAAAAAATTGTACAATTTGTACCTTCTGAAGCCCAAGACATACTTTGCTTAAGTCCCCAACTGGCAGAATCTCAAGATAATGTCCCCTTACAAAGTCTTTCCGCCTTGCTACCTACTCAGCCTCAGCTTATTTATAAGTAGTTCCAGTGGTATTCAGCCATTACCGATTATAAAACGCAAATGCCTACATGCATATATTGGTGGTGAAATGAGTCTCAGAAATCAAGTACGCGGTCGTGTCTATTTCTGTATAAAAATCGACCAAGAGCGTGTCGGACACGCCCGAGATAGGGTTCCGTCGTAGCCATTACGAAAAAATCAAATAATAATTTTCTAATGTTTTATTTGTCTATCGATTTCGTATTTTATACGGAATCTTCCAAGTTTAGGTATATTTTATACCTTAGGCTGCTATTTACTCTTAAACTACTAATAATTCTCAAGCAATCTTAGCCGTTATAGTTTTCCTTGTAAATTTGATATACTATCTACCAAACTGATTTTTTTCAAAATTTTCTACCCAACAGTTTAAATTTTAGAGGGGGGGGGGCGTTCGATTTTAATGAAATTTTTCATTTAAAGTTGAATGTTTCGCAAACAGATCGCTGAATCTAAAAGTCGTCTCGTCAACCTCCTAATGGTTTAAAAGGACCTATCCAACGATACCCAATACTATAGGGTTAGCCGAGAAAAAAAATTACCCCACTTACGTGACCCTAAAAAAATTTTTTCCTTCCATTACGTCTGCGTAGTTGCTACATAATTATATCTGTGCAACGTTCAGCTTTCTAGCATTGATAGTCCCTTAGCAAAGCCGCAGACGGACAGACGGACAGACAGACAGACAGACATGGCGAAACTATATATAAGGGTTCAGTTTTTGCCGTTTTGGCTCCGGAACCCTAAAAAGCCTTGTTAAGTATACGTAAAGTATAATTAATACAATATCGACTCTCTATAACCTAAAAGTAGATAATTTCAATTTGACTTTCATTTGGCTTACCAAGAATATCCAATATCAGACATCAGTTACGAATTATCTTCAATATAATTAAGCTCAAGAACACTTAAATTAACTTGTAAATCTTGAGACTTGGAAAGTAACAAACTTCGATATTCGATAAAAGACTTAAACTGAAAAGTTGAGGCGGCCATTTTGATTTCGATTCTATTTTAATTTAACTTTTAGCACGTGGCGAGATGTTTCAGACACGAGCGTTAGAGGGAATTGCTTTTAAGAGGGATAATTGCTTGTAGAATGCTATGAAGCGGATCCATTGTTATTTATAGTTCGAAAACGCAAATAACTTCTTAAAGATGAGGTATTTGATAATAATGCCTACACTGGAACACGTAATCAACACAAATTGGTATTCGGCATAAAATACAAAAGAAAAGTCCAAACTGATTGACTGACTCATTCACAACCAGCTGAAACCTGACTCAGCCCAAAAAAAAACGATGTTTTATTACTTACCTACATCTTTTTTAATAAATTAGGCGTAATTGCAGTTAGGGGTCATTTTAGCATCAATCATGTCAGACCCACTTTGCCTAATCGTTATGTAGCTCTTTCTTTATCCGTACAATTCTGATTGAAAGAAAGAAAGAAAATAACACAAGACTCAACAATATTATTAGGTAAAAATGGAAATTGAATTTCTACCTACGAATGAATATTCCTACAATCAGAATTGTAGTCATATTTTTATACGTACACTTTTTACACAACCTACTCGTATAAAGTACTGAACAAAATATGTTTAAAATTATCTTTACTGGTAGTTAATTACCATTTTTTTTGTTAGGCAAAGTTGCAAACATTTTACAAGTAGGTAGAATAAAAGAAATTTAATCTTGTACTAGATGGAACCGTTGTGCTACTTGTGTCATATTGACAATTCATACATCTGCCAAAGAAAGCATAGCAAAATTGATTAAATTATGAAAAGGTCCCACCTTGGTAGGTACACGATTCGGTTTCCTCGACAGCACAGTAACGTTTATTTACGGGTTTGTCTATTATCTATATCTTATGCAAGCTTATCGTCTTTTGACATAGAAAGCAAAACGTTAAGTAATTAAATTAGTTCAGCTACTCAGGTAATTGGATTTTGTTTCGGCTTCCGGGAGCTGTCAAAAGATATTTTTATAGATTTACGTTAGATTCGGTTTACCCATCAGATGGTTAATCTTGAAGCGTTCGTTCAAACCTATTTCTTTCTTACTAAAATTTTCATCTAACGATTTCGTTACTGTTGAAGAATAAAAATAATTAAGCTTGAAGACCTCTTCTAACTAAGTACCTAGTTAGACCGTAAATACAAACTGAGACATGGATGCACAGAAAAACCTGAAAAAGAGACCAGCACTGGGAATCGAACTTAGGTCCTCAGCAATCCGTGCTGCGTGCTATAACCCCTAAACCACTACTGGACAGGAATCTAGACACGAATTTTTCCTATGCATACATATCTCAGGTTGCTTATTGCTTATGTTTTTCAATAAAAAGACACGTTAAGATCGCTGACCTTCTTTCTAATGCTAAAAAACTAAGTATACCTTTTTATCAGTTAAAATCAGGTTTTTCTACTTTGGAATGGTTTGGAATGATTTTAAAAATTGGACCTCTGGGCTCGATTTAGTCTTAGTTTTTTTTGTTGACGTTTTTTGTGCTCGTTTCAGTTACAAAACAATTTTTACTAATAAGAAAACGTGGCCTATGTTTCAGCATTAAGTATCATCCCATTACAAGGCTTCAGTCGTAGTTCCCATGCAGGCCCAGTGCGGATTGGGAACTTAACACACCTTTAAATAACTTTGCAGGATTGTATAGGTTTCCTCACTATGTTTTTCTTCATCGTAAAGCTCGCGGTTAATTTCAATTATAATTATGCACACAAATTTTGTAAAACTCAGAGGTGCGAGACCAGGTTTGAATCCACAATCCTATGCATCAGAGGTTATCTCTGACCTCCTAGGCTACGTACTCGTAGATACGCTTTGTACCACTTGTGAAATTTGCTGAGCTATGGCACAACAACGGGTTCTGCCTTTGCGCAGTTTGCGAAATGTTTCATTTGCCTACTGTTTAATATCCCTTCATTTCCCAACTCTCAATTTTTCCGAGACTAAAATTATTTTTATCAGTGTATTTTCTTATAATATGTTGTTTAGGTAAGGTTCGGTTTGTTTCGAAATATCGAGCTTCTCTAAAATCAAGGTACGCGGAACAAAACCAGAATTCAAATCATAAAATTAGTAATAAATAAAAAATATTATACAATTAAAGAAAAAAAATACAAAAAATAATAGGTAGTAATAAAAATACAGGGATGTATGGGGTCCCTTAGTTACAATACTAAACACTAACTATACCTA
Organism: Choristoneura fumiferana; assembly: GCF_025370935.1. Taxonomy (NCBI): domain Eukaryota; kingdom Metazoa; phylum Arthropoda; class Insecta; order Lepidoptera; family Tortricidae; genus Choristoneura; species Choristoneura fumiferana. Next base: position 4,280,581 of record NC_133492.1, read on the forward strand.
AACTATATCTACGTTCAGTGGAAGTGTAGAATGCTTCCACCGTCATAAATTTGAAAATAAGTTGATGATACAATACCTCTCACGCGCTTGCTGCTTTTATTTTCGCAAACCAGTCCACACCTATTTTAGTAAACAGCCCGTCGAATAGTAAACAGCTGCAGCAGGTAAAATAATGCGCACGCCAGTGCTAAGGGAAATAAAAATGCCTTTAAATTCTAATATTTCGAAGACATGTACAGGTGGCGGGGGAACTAATGTGCAAACGTGAATGAAATATTGAAGGCAGGGACTGAAATCGGAATGAAATTGAAGTGAAAAACGATTGCGTTGAAATCTTTTCACGCTGTGATGATTGAACGGGGTTTGATTTGTATTAGCATTTGCATGATTTTGTCTACGGCACTCTGTTAGTAGTTTTCTTATTTTAGTCATGAATTATGTCGTATTATGTCATAAAATTAAAATTCCGAATATATCGTTTGTTAGTTGTGTTTTTGTGATACAAAAAAACACGTGTGTATTAAAAGCGCAGCTGTTGGCATCGGATCTAGAAGGAAATAGAGACGAAAACATTTCTATTCTTCGGTCGGAGCAGATATTTGTATGAAATATAAGATTTATGCGTTTAATATTTGTAGTTACGTGTGTATCTATACAAATATGTTTATTCCTAGCCTAGAACACATAATATAAGCTTTGCTTAGCTTAGAAACTATATTGACTAGTGTCGATTGTCCCATTATTGTAAGTATTATTTTAATTATTGTATGTATTGTATTCTGTGTCAAAGATTTTTTTATTGATACTTTATCCTAATAAAACAATTACATTAAAAAAAAATTCGTCAAACTGCGAAAGTTTGCTGGCAATATCAGGTAAGTACTTTCTTTAGTTCAATTACTTAACCAAATTATTATTTATTGTTGTCAAAAAACGTATCTTGATAGAACACAGCAAACTTTCAATGTGGTTGTAAAAATTATGGTGTTATCATTAATATGGCTTCCGATCTTTTCTACTAAACCTTCGTTCTCAATCAATGTCACAGCGAGATCTACAATTTTGCAAATTTAAAAAAAAACGACAGCCAATATTGTTAAAACAGCACCAAAATATCAAACAAGGTGAAATTATACGAAATTTTCTAATAGATTTAGGCATAACAAGACAAGACACCGAAACGAATGTTCAAGGAAATAATGAAAAGCCGGGCTGAAAGAAAATATTTTTGTTTACCACGAATGTTTTTCTTTCATTATTACTTCCTCGTCTTATTCTTGCCATTTTTCCATGTCTTTGAAATTTCTGAGAATCCTTGCAAGATATATTGTCAATGCGGTGATCATTTGGTATGATTTAAAGGAACATTATTAACGATTCTTTAAGATTAAATTAACCACGAAGTTGATTAATTTAGTTATAGCTTTCTATAATAAAATGTACCACAGTCTAACATCTGGCAGCATGGTGAACATATTTTTTATGATGGTCTGGGGATGAACTCTGGTTAAGTTTAAAAGCGCGTAGGTATAGTTCATTGAAGATGCTTAAATATACTGCGAAAAATTTAAGACTCTAGCTCCAACCGTTTAGCTGTAAAACATGTATGACAGACAACGGACAGACGGACACATGTATGACCTCAATAGGATCCCGCAACTTCGTTGGACCCTTCGGCTAAGGAACCCTCATCATCATTTTTAGGGTTCCGTACCTCGAAAGGAAAAAACAGAACCCTTATAGGATCACTTTGTTGTCCGTCCATCCGTCCGTCCGTCTGTCAAGACCCTTTTTCTCAGGAACGCATGAAGGTATCAAGCTGAAATTTATATCAAATACTCAGGTCTACTGTCCCTTAGAGCTGTGAAAATATCAAACTTCTAAGCCAACGCAATCAAAAGATACAGCCATTTATGCCGCAAATTTTCGAACCTCGCAAGGGAATCAAAACCTACAGGGTACTTCCCGTGAACTCAAAATCTTGAAATTTGGTACAAAGTAGTCTTATAGCACAGATAAAGGAAAAATTGCGAAAACCTTAAGTTTTTAGTTACATTAAATAATAGAAATATTTTTCATAATTTTAAAGTTACTACCTACAGGTTTGTACGGAACCCTCGGTGCGCGAGTCCGACTCGCACTTGGCCGGTTTTTATTATATCAGCAGTAAGACGTCCTATGGTCATAGGCCTCCTACATAGACATCCAGTTATGTTGCTTCGGTGGAGGCAGCCTGCATTCACCATGAAGCTGCAGAGCTTTAACCAGGTCATCGTAATGAGCCATCGTCCTTCTCGTTCGCTGTGCTTGCCGATCCACAGTCTCCATACGACAACTTTTCGACCCCAACGGCCATCTGTTCTCCCTGTTAATATGGACGTGCTAATTCGCTTGGCTATGTCGGTAACCCATCGTTCGTCTACGTATCCCCTCATTCTTGATTCGATCCCGTAGAGAAGCACCAACCATAACTTACTCTTTAGCTCACTCAGCAACTCTGATAAAGAACCCTATAATCTAACTTTTATTCTTGTCAACTCCGCGCTTTAAAGATGCTGTCACGTCTTAGATTAAGTCATCTCTAATTACTTCCTTATTTAAATCATAAAGCTCTCGAAAGCTCCCACTATCCCTGATCCCTGCATTTACCCTTTCCCCTTAGAACACCCCATCAATCACGTCAGTAGGTAAGCTCTCTTTTTACCCCAAGCTTTCTGATCGTATACCTACATCAACATAAATGTGGAATACATTGGATTTCGCTTAAACGTTGAAAGGCGCCGTATTTATTAGTTGTTTTCTTGGAGCGCTAACGGCGCGGTTGACGTTTCGTTTGATAAATCTATACCTGTATATGTATAAATACACATAAACAGCAACGTGACTTACTGAAAGACTACCGTAAAATATATCACTGCAGCTAGAGACTTGCAGACATATTTTTGCAGGTCATAGAGATGTACCAACTTTTTACGCGTAAGTTATGGTCTTTTAATAACAAGTTCGTGTACACAAGCTTCACTACTATCAGACTTTTTTTGTTTATTATGAGAGGGAAGCAACGAATCATCTGATGGGAAATTATCACCACCACCGCACCGCCCATGAGTATAAATAATTGGTCTGTTTCCGGCCTTTAAAGAAAGTATAAACCCATTTCAGGTCCAGTATCCACATCCGGTATCCATTAGAACTGAACCATTGTCATAGATCCATTCTCATCTCAGAAGCAGCCGAATCTCAGGTATTTCATTATTTATCATTTTAACTGTTATTAACCCCGACGCAAAAAGAGAGATGTTATAAGTTTGTTGTGTCTGTTTGTCTGTCTGTGGCACCATAGCTCTTAAACGGGTGGACCGATTTGAATGCGGTTTTTTTATTTTAAATCAAGGTTTCTAGCGTTGATTCTTAGACATGTTTCATCAAAATCGGTTTAGCCGTTTTTGAGATATTGAACTTTGAAGTGACAAAGTCGGGGTTTTCGAACTTTTTGTTGGTTAGGTTGGATTGGATTGGTTATTAGAGGCATAAGTACAGAGCAGAGTTGGATTTGAACTCTTGATCAGACACTGTGGTATAGATGAACTAAAATAATTTCCTTGCTCACCCGCGACCTTACGATAGCTAAGCTTATGCAAAATATGCGTGTTCATGCAGTTCCTCCACCTCCACACTGTAAGAACACACACAAATCACACAAACCCATCTATCACCACCACCACACTACACTGACGCGTTTCGAACTCAACCAGAGCTCATCTTCAGAGTGACACAATGACACAACCGTACACCATGCTACCAGTTGTTAGACTAACGAACCACAACCACCGTTTTAACTTGTCACTGTAACTCCCCAAGTACCCACATACGTTTTATGAAACAAAACAAAATTACCCACAAATTATTAATAAATTTTTTAACCGTCCTTCAAAACTACCTTGATTTTTATTTATTTACTGTCAAGGCATGTTTTATTAACTACCATTGCTGAAATTAGATCCAAGCCGTAGCAAGGGAGATGAAACTAAATTTACCTGCTCATTAATAATAGACCCCATACTGTTGTATCTAATTATCTCCATGCATTCTAAAACATCGAGACGAAACCCCTTGCCACAATAATGTAACACTTCATACGAATCTGAGTCCGATAAAGAATGATTTAGTTCCAACAAATGTTTGGCAAAATTCGACTTATCAGGATGCTCATTCCTATATGCCGAAACATGCTCTTTAAATCTAGCATTAAAACTGTGGTATAGATTTTTAAACATACGACGACGTCACGACGTCTCTGATTTATTTCACCTTGAACATCAATCAATGTATGGAAACATTTATCAAACTCATTTTTTTATTGAATAATTTTAACTGGGGTCTTCAGACAAATTTGCCAAACCATTTGCTGAATTTTCCTATATCAGTGTCATAAGGCAGTGGATAGATAGCATCGTCATTTGAGGTGCAACCTACACAAACCGGGCTGACAATATAAAGTACACTGGCAGTAAAAAGTGTGTTGTGTTGGATTACATTCTCGTTTCACTGAAACTGCCGTGTTTTTTAGTTTTGCCTTTTAGTTGGAGCCACTACAGTGGCGTAAAAAAAAACTTATACTATGTAAGTAATTGTAAATAAGTATTAAGTAATTGTAGGTAAAAGAATACTTAAAAATAACAAATTTTATTTAATTTACCGCCGCTTTAATAAAGTGTCATAAGTTACACTTTTAATTTTCCACTTTTTATAAATCTCTGCGAAATTGGAAGTCACAATGGATGGTCTATATCGCTTGAAAAACAGATAACCATTGGGGGAGAAAATCCTTCGAGTGGCGACCATGAACCGGAAGGCGAAGCGTTGGTAGGCCTCTCTAGGGGGAATGGAGGATGCAAGTGGCGAGTTGTCGTTAATTGTGGCTTTCTAAAGAAAAAGTCTTTGTTCGCCAGGGGACGTCTTCTGGCTGATGATGATGTAAGTAATGATGATGCGAAATTAACTTTGTTTGATCCTTTATTATTGGATGGCAAACGAGCAAGTGGGTCTCCTGATGGTAAGAGATCACCACCGCTCAAAGACACCTGCAACACCAGGGGGATTGCAGATGCGTTACCAACCTTTGATTGGTGTCATCACCATACAGTTTATTGTAATTTTGCTTGTATAGTAATATATTATTGTTTTTTGTGTTTGGTGGTGGTACTGTTGGGACCGTTAATAAATCATTTTTCTTTCTTTCTTTCAACCTAGAAGCCTAAGATGGGATACCTCAAGTGCCAGTAATTTCACCAGCTGTCTTACTCTCCACGCCGAAACACAACAGTGCAAGCACTGCTGCTTCACGGCAGGATTAGCGAGCAAGATGGTGGTAGCAATCCGGGCGGACCTTGCACAAGGTCCTACCACCTGTTATGTTATGACCTGTATTGTCATCAACGGGTATAAAGATTGTTTATTACAGGCAATTATTAAATTTGGCAGTTGCACAGATTCAGGAGTTTCACTTTATTATATTCATTATCATTATAGTTTGATGTAAGCTCTCAATAAGACCATGAAATGGAGGATTAGCGGGGATATAACATTGTTTCATGGCTCAACTTTAAACTGTGATAAAAACTAAAATGAACACTGTAAAACTACAATGTCCGATATGGTTTGCGAGTGGTGAAGGAGCCAGAATATCTAGATATGTCAAGAGCGAAGGTAAAACGTAGAATGAAAAACAAATAATGTTGTTTAATAAAACCACCTGTTTTGGTAGTCTTCGTTATCGTGCTATCTTTGTCACTGTTGCTTTGACATTACGGATATAAAATTGTAACTTACACAAAGTAAAAGGAAAAAAATATATTTCGAACTTATAATTGTGAAATAACGGAGTAAATAACAGAGACGGTTTTTTTCCAAAGTTAACGAAAATCGAAGTACCAGATCCCTTTTTTTCTTGTCTTTTATAAATTTTCTGCGTGGGAAGGACAAGACAATCGTGGCTGAAGAATTTGCGAGACTGGTTCAATTGCAATACCACGTCCTTATTTAGAGCAGCGGCCTCCAAAATCAGAATCACCATGATGTTGTCCAACCTCCGATAGGAGAAGAATGGGAAGAAGAAGATAAATTTTCTAGCCATTTGTTACTGCCAAGTAACAAAAATAGTAAGTAATCATTGTTATCAATCATACTTTCACGCTGCAATGAAAGACAACTCGCCACTTGCATTCACCGGTTCTCGCAACTTGCAGGATGTTGTCAGTTCATCTAATGGGAGGTCTGCTAACGCTTCGTCTTCCGACTCGCGGTCGCCATTCGAGGACTTAGCTCCCCCAACGGTTATCTGTTCTTCGAGCAATGTGTGACTCTTTTTAAGTAGTTTTAGTTTTTTAACTAAGGGACTCCATGTAGCATTGTAATTTTTTTATGCATTTTTTCTTATACTTTAATTGATATGTACTTTGTTTGTAATTATCTATTTTAGTTTATTTTGAAAATATTACTTTTCGCCAAGTTCCTTGCAACGCATTCTTTTTCGCTTGGGTCTTTTCGAAAGCACTGGTAGTTTTAAAAAAAGTGACAAGTAAAAGAGCCCTTTGCAGCCTTCTTGCAGAATAAACGTTTTTTTTTTTTTTTTCATTTTAATATTGCGCTTTCCAGTTTTCTTATTCCCTATTTATCGTAAAGTTGATGTCGACAGAGCATTTATTGCCAGCGTGACGGCGAGCATATTCCCTATCGGCTTCGTGTAGCTCTGACGTTTGCTCCATTCATACGTTTTATTGCTCTTTGTTATGTTACATGCATCATCGTTCTCAACCGACATAAAAAACGGGAAGTTTTCAATTATTCTGAGTGGTTTTTTTAACCGTGTGCGAAAAAATCATAGTTTTTTTGGAACGCATAACTTTTGTACAAACATTTTCATTTAATAATAGAAATGGTAAAACAACATTACTAAAACTATGTATTTATAAAATATAAACGTTTGAAGTGATCTCTGGACAGCTTAATGTGTAGACTGTTTTTTTATTTTTAAATATTCATTTATGGTTTTCAACGAAAAATTGATTGCGCTCTACCTATGGTAATATATCTCTGTGTTGTGCAAACGACAAATCGCTCCTATGATCAAGGAGTCTTATAGAATAGAAGATTTATTTGCATAGAATAAGTAGTTACATCAACTGTCATTAGATGGTAATGAGACAAAAGGTTTCTTATTGTACAATTTTCTTATACTAGCATGCAAATTTCATTTTTAACACTAAAAACAACTATACTAGAAACTATCTTGCGACAGAAAATCGCCTACACTGTAGTATATTTCTTCCAACAGTATCTGCATTAACTTTTTTTTAAATACATTCAGGGGTAGCTCCCGTATGCTTTTCGGTAGTTGGTTTTAAATTGTCATACACATGGCAAAGCAATGTTTTCTATATAAAGCTGTCCTAGGAATACAAACATGGACCAGTCTTTCAGGATTCCGTTTAATCCTTGACGAAACGTTTCCTGCAGTATTAAACAAAATACATATGCCTTTTTACAAAAATACAGATTTCAAAGATATATAGGCAAGGATGAGGCAGGATGCAAAGTTTTTTAAAGAGAGGCTTACATGACTTATATGGGGCAGCACCACATACGGCCCATAGAATTAGATCATATCTCAATACTGAACCATATATCCATGGTAAGCGGCTAAATTGGAATTCAAGCCTGAAACTCTTAAACTGCGCAATGCATAACATCTTATTATTTTCATTATAACAAACTTCTTCCTTTTATTCTCCATTTCGAACATGGACTTCCTCTACACGCTTTTTTATTTAAACCGATGCTGTGAAACCACCGTCTCCAAGACGTTTGAACTAAATTTTCTTAACTGCCTACTTTAACGGATAAATCACATTGCAATATTTCCTCAAAAAAATCTTATTCTCAACAATCCACGTTCCCAGAAACTCTTTTTCAATGCAAATACGTCCTTACCCACAAATTGAGACGTCGCCTCTTAAATATGCAAATATCTTTCATAACGAGCGGTGGCTGTTTGTCCAGTGCTCTTAACTAGTGATGCGCTAGTATTTTGTATCCGTATCCGGTGATTATACCAAGGAGAAATTATCCTAAAGCCTAGTTTAGACTTGCAAGCTTGCTTGATTGTTCTTATCTGTCTAGCTTTGAATGAGTCCGACTGAAAACATTAGAGTGCATGCTGCTTAAAATGCTATAGTAGCTTTCTCCTGCGACTCTATCTGCGAAGAATTCATTTATCGGCAAAAATTTTTTGCGATAAAAATGTATCTATATAATACATAGCTACACGATATTTATTTCAATCAAACAACTGGCACTCTAAAGTGACATGTACGTGCACTCACTATCATAAACTCTTTCTAAATGCTAAAAAATATTTAAACACGCACTTCCACGGTATTTATTAGGAAGCTCGGGTTTTTTTGACAGCAACTGACCAACATTAGGTAGATACCTAAAAATGTCGAAATCCGAATCATACCATCTGTATCCGCATCAGGGAATCATTTTGGCACATCTCTACTCTGAATACATCTGCAGAAAGGCTCAGTGTTATTGATTTGTGTTGTGTGCAATGAAAGGGATTTTTTGCTTTAACGAACGCTTACGTTTGTTTTTAACCGGAGTATTCGATCCAGGAAACCGTCGTGTTTTTCCCTTATGATTAGATGAATTCTGTTCTTTCATGCCTTCAATTATGAACATATTATCTACTTCTCGTTTTGTGTCTTAACATAAGTAATTATTATTGACCATGCAAGCGCGATGTGCCTCTATTAATAATATTGGACAAAAAAGCTTACATACGTATGCGCTTCGGCTGTCATCTTTTACCAACGGATGCATTTCTCCACCGATTTTCATGGAATTTTGTGAGTATATATAATATTGTTAGTCACTAACAACTGGTAGCATGGTGTACGGTTGTGTCACTCTGAAGATGAGCTTTAGTTGTGTTCGAAACGCGTCAGTGTAGTGTGGTGGTGGTGATAGATGGGTTTGTGTGATTTGTGTGTGTTCTTACAGTGTGGAGGTGGAGGAACTGCATGAACACGCATATTTTGCATAAGTTTAGCTATCGTAAGGTCGCGGGTGAGCAAGGAAACTCTTTTAGTTCAATTAAATAATTGTTTTCTAAAAAATCCTTTGTTTAATACAAAATATTTAATATTTGCGGGAGTTTTCCACTATCTTTTAATTGCAATTTACAATTATTCCCTTACATTGATCAATATTTAAAACTATACTGTCTTAAAAGCAAGAAATTGTAGAATCGGAATCCAAAATTGTGATAAAAAATCTTTACTGGGCTGCTGATACATTCCGAATAATTCAAAAACACTAATGTCTAAAAGATGTAATTTCTCCGAAAATTTTAACCCCTTTCCGCACTAAACTGAATCTAGATCAGTCCAGGACATAGCGATTTCCTGACTCAGCAGACAAGTTTTAACGAGACCCAAACTTTGTGCAATTAGTGAACGGAACATAATTATAACAAACGCAAGTTTTCAGGACGTCGCTCTTGATCGCGACGTATTTGAATGAGTCCTTCAAGTTCAGATAAGGACTCACAGTGGAGGTTGCACTATTTATGAATGTAAGCGTTGGTGTTTACAATGATACATAGCACATATAACGGTATCAATAGCATGTTCTATAATCATTTAGCTAGAGCTGATCCTGACAAGGAGTTTTATGGCGAGACACCGATTTCGGTCTCTAAAATATTCACCCCTCTGGAGCATGCGACGGCAATTATTCCAGTTACTGAGTAGGAAAGAGTTTTCCTGTAAGTGAAGATTTAAATATAATATCATCTAAAAATAGAGGACTGCCGGTTCTATTAATATTATAATGCCAAAGTTTGCATAACCAAGCGAATTAGTTCTAAGTGACGATGGGCAGGCCATATAGAACGGAAAACAGACGGCTATCGAGGTGGAAAAGTTCTCAAGTGGAAACCGTGGATCGGCAAGCGCAGCGTAGGATGTTCGCAAACGAGATGGGCGGATGACCGGAGGCCGTACTCGTACTGCCTAACGTTACTGACGGTCGCGATGGCTATCAAATGACAGTTTTTGTATGCGAAATCTGCCATGTGATTGCGATCGTGAGCATCAAAAATGTCAGACAATACGGCCTCTGGCTAAACCCGGATGCAGGCCGCTTCCAACCGAAGTAATGGAGGTCTATGGGGGAGGCCTATGTCCAACAGTGGACGTCCTTCGGCTGATATGATAATGATGATGCTGATGAAAGTTTGTGTGACTGTGAAGTGTAACTACTTACTTTGGATACAATTTTCGTTTCAATTTCATGTAACGAAAATTGTAAAATTCCCAATCCAAATCGGGCTCGCCTGGAAACCATAGCCCTCTTATTCTAAAGCTTACTATAGTTATAGAAGTCACTTGTTACAGCAAAATAAATTATTTCATTTCATATCACCAATGCAGTGTATAATTCTATGGACATACCTACGTACATGAAGAACATTCTAGCAGTCACGTTGTAGGGATGCGGAATCAACTCGTCACCTTTGTTAACGTACGTACCAAAACTCTACGTGTGTTTGGGAGTTACTCCCGGTAATGTAGCATTATTGACTTTTTTTCAACTTTTAAAAAACAGTACTACTTAATGCGTTAATTTGCTTAGCTCTGAAGGCAACTTTATTTCTTCTTCTGACTTTTGATTAGATCGCGCTGAAGTACTTCAAATATATTTTTCCTTTACCTTCATGAAAGTTTCAAAATTAATATATGTGTCCTATACGTAATCAACTAATCATTTAACAACACTCCCAATTTTATTGTTGACTATCCGTTACCACTATCGTTATTACTATCGACGGCTATCCCGCGGGAACTACTTATGCAATTTTCCGGGATAAAAACTATTCTATGTCCTTCCCCGGGACTCAAACTATCTGTATACCGAATTTCATCTAAATCGGTTCAGCGACTTAGACGTGATGAAGTAACAAACAAAAAACAAATAAACAAACAGACTTACAAACTTTCGCATTTATTAGGTATATTAAGTTGGATTCTCGCATTTTGTATTTTGATTTGAAGAATATGACGTTCTGAAAAATTGCTGATACCAACAAGATCCAGAAGATTTTAACCTTCTGCTTCTGCTATTATTAAAAATCACTACGTATACGTTTCGTGACAGAGTGATTATTTAACCGTAGTACAAGTTTACAAAGCATCAAACGCTAAGTCATTCACAGTAAAACCTTAAACCCCGAGTGGAAATTGTGATTGTGCCGCGAGAAAAGTTAACGAGAAGAATCCTGATGAAGCACGTTATTGTAAAGCAAACTTTGGCTGTATTTAATTAAGAGTTTTAATTGCTTGCAGTTGGGAATGTAGTGTTAGCTGAGACGAATTATAATGATACTAGCTTTTGCCCGTGGCTCCGCCCGAGTGGTATTCGGTTATCGCGCGCTGTTCCCTCGGGAACTGTACTTACATTTTTCCGGGATAAAACGTAGCCTATGTCACTCTCGGGCCCATAAACTATTTCTATACCATAAATCACGTCGATCCGTCGCTCTGTTACGGCGTGAAAGTCGGACAAACATACACACAAACACACACACTTTCGCATTTATAATATTAGTTTGGATTAGTATCAAAATGAAAAATGAAAAATGAAATGAAAAATGTATTTATTAAAATTACTACTTGAACAACTAATTGGAGAAGACTCCTATAGATTACCATTGACAGAGTGCAGCACGCCAAGATTTGCAGCAAAGTGAGTAAGTATTCACAATTTTTTGTTACATTCTTTACATCTTTACATCTACCTAAATACAAACATAATTAATTAGTATAGAGCTTAACTAGCTAAGTCCGACCTTAGTCTTCAATATATATTATCCTAAGTTATAAGAAGAAATTATATTTTATGTTGCTATACATATATTATAATGTATAGTTATGATGTGAGTTTTGGTATCGTGGTTTGTCAATTGCACTCACTTCGCAACAAATAATGTTCGAACTTAGCTTTTGTGATTCTTGGTGTATTTAGTTTCTACCGTAATTTTTGTTTTCGTTTTAGTATCGCGGCCGCCGCATGTTTTGCGCTCGCAATTGTAATTGTAATATTAACGCTTATGTATAAGTACCCGTAATTTCTCAAGTAAGTGAATTGTAATAGTACATTGTGTCTTAAGGGCGGTAAATAAGGAATTACGAACGAGAGTCTATTAGAAGCCCGAAGTCGAAGACTGAGGGCTTTAATGAGTCGATGTTCGTAATTCTAGTACCGCCCGTGCGACATACAATGTTTTTCATCACATTTGCAAGTAAAATTTTATATTTGTAAAAGAAAAAATATAATTGTTCCAAATATTGGCGATACCTTAGGCTGTGCTCTTGGCAGCGTCGTCCTCTACCTCCCTCGGCATGCGCCGCAACGTGCGTGTGCATGTGGTGGTCCATGTAGTCCTGCAGCAGGAGCGCGCGCACGGGCCACGAGCACGCGGCATGGCTCAGCGCCATCAGTACGGGCACTGACTCATTTACCGACCTTGGGCTTCATGACAAGAAAATGTGTACGCGCAATGACTCATTTACCGACCATGGGTTTCATGACAAGCACATTAAGGTCGAGGGTTTTATTTGGGGGGTTGCAACTAAGGTAGCCTGCATGTTACGACACTGTTTACGAGCAAGTGTGATGAAAAATTCTTTTTGAGAATAAATTATCTTTAAACCTATATTTATATTGTTATAACTAAATTTCAGGACTGACCACTGAACTTTGCACCTTGGCACTTGGCACCCATTTAGATCTCATTTCTTTTGTCGATAAAGTCAACAACCAAGGCATATATCATAATATTGAACTTGGCTCTCATTTCACATTTATATTTTGATGGGATACATCACTACAGATCACGTCTCCTTCTATTCGCATAGTCTTTTTCGATATCAAAGAAGGCTCACGTTACAGACATTATTCATGGTTATATAAGGATAAGTTAAGTATATAAGAGGATGGGTTAATCGGCGATTTATGTTATAGCCTTATGGATAACCGTAGATTTATTAAGTCTGCTACAGATATCGATGATTCGGCGAAAAATGGGGTAGTTTTTTTTTATTAAAGTTTGAGTTATTCGAAGATCTCGCTAACTTATCTGTGAGTTCTTGAAGTGAAATGATGTCGGCATCCCGGCTTCTATGGTCATACTAGTGGGCACAGGGCTCTTCTCAGGATTAGAGAGCTTAGGCTGCAGTTCTGGCGGATCCAGTGTGGATCAGCATTTCACACACTGGGTACTGAATTTTAAAGTCCGGATTCGAACCCACAATCCTCTTCTTGAAAAACCACTATGCAAGCCACTAGGTTACCATGCTCTAGCGTATAACTATGTATGTAAGTACTAGTAATGAAAATACAAACTGAGACATGGATGCACAGAAAAACCAGAAGAAGAAACCAGCACTGGGAATCGAACACAGGTCCTCAGCAATCCGTGCTGCGTGCTATAACCCCTACACCACTGCTGGACAGGAATCTAGACACGAATTTTTCCTATGCATACATACATATCTCAGGTTGCTTGTTTCTACTATGCTACTTAAGCAGCAGCACTAGCGACATCTATGTTTCGTCGACAGACGTCACACTCGTAAAAGTAACAAATTTGGAGTTGAAATAAAAATTCAAAAAGACTCCAAAAATCCAATCATACTAGTAATGAGTTACCAGGAGACCTAGTAATTTTATCTCTGGCCTTTTACAACAAAGCCACCTATAACACAAATCACACAAACCCATCTATCACCACCACCGCACTACACTGACGCGTTTCGAACGCAACCAGTGCTCACTTCCAGACCAACACAACCGTTCAACTATAAAAACAAGCATTTTTTTTTATTCGATTGGATGGCAAACGAGCAAGTGGGCCTCCTGATGGTAAGAGATCACCACCGCCCATAACCATCTGCAACACCAGGGGTATTGCAGACGCGTTGCCAACCTGGAGGCCTAAGATAGTAATTTCACCGGCTGTCGTACTCTCCACGCCGAAACACAACAGTGCAAGCACTGCTGCTTCGCATTGATCAGGATTTGAAAAATCTAAAAATATTTTACTCCCACGAAGTTTCTAACAAAGATATTTAATAGCAAATAGTTGTCTCTAACAGTAAAATAGTTTTATATTTCTAAGCAACCAGGAATGAACCCGCGAGACATCGGAATGCATCCGTTGTCCTACCACGTGCTTTATTGCGTCCATGGTTTAATTTACAGGCTTTTAGCGTTTAAAAACCTCGCTTTTTACTAGTAATAAAGCTTTTGCATACGTTTTTATAATAAAATTCCAAAAAATATTATAAATGAAACGGATACAAAATTCAGATCTATTGTCAAGAAGACATTAATATCAAAGGCGTATTATAAAGTTAATGATTATATCATGGACAGGGATATTTGGAAATAATTCCGATCCGCATTAGCGATCCCTTCAAATAGCGAACCTACTGTGTTAAAAATAAAGTTGTGTTAAATACTTGTGATGTATACATATCATTCAATAATATTGTAAATCTGTTTTAAAAAAAATATATATATATATATACCTCGTTGAGTTTCTTGCCGGATTCTTCTCAGCAGAGGTTTTTCCGAACCGGTGGTAGTTTTTTTTTTGACATTCATAAGTGCTTGTTATAGCCTAAATTGAATAAAGATATTTTGACTTTGACTTTGACTTTGACTTTGACTTTGAATTAGCTCGTTGAAGTGAAAATGGCAATGGGGCAGGCCATTATACGAGAAACACGAAGAAATTAAGAAATCGGCTTGACCGTTTCGAACTGGTATGCCTTACGGACTTGTAATATAATGCAACTTTTCGATTTTTCTTTAATTAACATCTTCTAAAGTATTCTAGTAGTCAGTGTGTGTTGCCAGTGATGACTTATGGCGCTAAAACGTGGTCCTTGACTGTTGGCCTCTTAGAGAGGCTCAGAGTCACGCAACGAGCTATGGAGAGAGCTATGCTTAGAGTTTATATGCGCGATAGAATCCGGAATACGGAAATTCATCGAAGAACTAAAGTCACTGACATAGCTGGAAAAATATGCAAATTGAAGTGGCAATGGGCAGGCCACATCGCTCGAAGTGTAGATAACCGTTAGGGGAGAAAAGTCCTCGAGTGGCGATCACGAACCGGAAGACGAAACGTTGGCAGGCCTCCCACCAGGAGGACTGACGACATCGTGAGAGTGGCAGGAAACCGGTGGTTGCAAGTGGCGAGTTGTCGTTCATTGTGGCGTTCTAAGGGGGAGGCCTTTGTCCAGCAGTGGACGTCTTCCAGCTGATGATGATGATGAAAGTATTTATGAGGAGATACTTAAAAGAATGATACTCACTGACAATACTGACATAGCCATTTGAATAAGCTCGTTGAAGTGACAACGGGCAGGCCATAATACCACGGGGAACAGGTGGCTGTGGGGCCGAAAGGTTCTCGAGTGGAGACCGTGGATCGGTAAGCGCAGCGTAGGACTACGAATCGGACGGATGACCTGCGAAGCCGCAGGTTAATGATAGATGCAGGCCACTTCCAACTAAAGCAACTGGAGGTCTATAGGGGAAGCTTAAGTCTAACAGTGGACATCCTACGCCTAATATGATGAAGAAGAAGACCTTTTAGAAAACATTTAATAAGCCCAAATTGGCCACAAATAGCTGTTTTTATGTCCTCTCATTGAGTCTATCAGCACTGAGTAGTTAATACTTATAGCCTATTAAAGTTCCGCGTGACGTCACGGACCCCCACTACCAAACTTTGACGCACTTTATTTTGTCATTTTTGTTTTATTGACAAAAGAAAAAATAAGTGTTCAATAATTTCTCATAATCTAGCTTATCTAGCTGGCGGATTAAATAGATGTTTTTTACCCAGGAATTTACCGGATTGGCGCTTATTACCAGGGGATACGATTGGCGCTTATAACCAGGGGATACAATTGGCGCTTATAACCAGGAGATACGATTGGCGCTTATAACCTGGGGATACGATTGGTGCTTATAACCAGGGGATACCATTGGCGCTTATAACCAGGTGATACGATTGGCACTTATAACCAGGAGATTCGATTGGCGCTTATAACCAGGGGAATAGATTGGCACTTATAACCAGAGGATATGATTTCAAATTCCGTCCAGCGCGCCCGAAAAGCTTTTTCATCGTCATCCACTGCTGGGTACAGGCCTCCTCTCAAAATAAGAGGGCTTGGGCCGTAGTTCCCACATAGGCTCAGTGTGGATTGGGCACTTCACACAAACCAAGCTTATTATTTTTTATAAAATCTCCTGTAACTTGCGCCTAAGTTAGCCACGAGTAGGAAAGACTTACAGTAGCCAATTTCAAACCTACTCTGCATTGCTAACTGCAGAATTCAACTTATTTTTACTACCCGAATTCTAATGTTATGTAAAAGGTTTTCCACTGTAAAAAAAACAGGCACTATTAGGTATAGTCAGCATCAAAAGTAGCGCATCACTTTTTTACTCTGTCGCATTGAAACACTGACAATCTTACATGGCGTTTAGTACGTGGCTGTAAAACGACAAAGTACGAAAGTGCATACAGCTCCTTTTGACAATCACTGTACCTACTTTTCCAGATAAGTTAAAAATAGCTTAACAGTACTCTGTGGCAATATTTGGATAATACTTAAGTTAGTGGGATGTTTTTAATGACATGTCGATATTCCATACATCATGAAATCATGGTAAAATTCATTGTAAGTATACAAAGATTCCAGCCGGGTACGTGGTTTAACCGAAGCAAAGAAGCAAAGTAAGCGAAAGAAAGTTAATCCTACTAATATTAAATGCAATATATTGTACGTGTGTGTATCCGTGTGTGCTTTTGTTGCATTTTCGCGCTAAATTACTGTATCGATTGGTATGAATATCTGAAAAAAATAGGTACTATTAAGTACCTCGTAAAGGATAAGGGATTAGATAAACAAGACTGCTCTAAAATCCAAATGAGCATTTTGCTAATATTATTAAGTTAACAAACATTCAACAGCGCGTTAAATTTACTTTTATTTAAGTTAAAAACAAGATGAAAAAGTTTTTGTCTCGTAAAGACAAGGCGGATAATTTAGGTGAATAAGGCTCGACTAAAACACAAAATGAGCTTTTTAATGCGATTATTATGTTAGCAAACCTTTCACCAGTGCGTTAAATTTAAATCACAAAACTCATGCTTCACAAAATGGCCGCTACGACAAAATGGCGGCCACAGATAGACAAAAGAATGAAGGTCCGTTCATCCACCGCGCTAATGCCGGTCCCGGTCATTTCATGCTCATTTCAATGCAAATTTAAGGGTATTTGCAGCATTTAGAAGTCTATGTAAATACAGCGAGGCTTAAGTATCGGATGAAGACATCTATGCAAAAGATTTTGATGAAAATACCAAGCCACTGGTATTAGCATCTTAACTCCGGCCGAGCGGGGTATTATAGTAATTGAAAATTAAATTATACGGGACGCTGGGTTTAGGGGGCTGTCCACTGCGGAATAATAAAGGAGCGATGCGACACGATTAAAATATCGCTGCTTCGAAAAATAAAGTGGAGGTGGTGGAAGTCTCTTTATTCCTGTGTTTTCTGTCCTGCTTACTATGTTTTGGTGTTCAATAAAGAATCATTATAATTGTATTGTGGTGATAACTTAGGAATCTTGAAATGGAAACAGGCTTCGCAGAGCAAGTGCACCGAACCGAGGGTTCCACATGAATTTTTAGGTAAGTCAAAGTTTACGCTATAATAACCTGACCGATATCTACAATGAGCTAACTAACTTAGAAAAGTCACCCCCGAAATTGTCATTAACTACCAAGTGTCATCATCATCATCCCAGCCTATATACGTCCCACTGCAGGGCACAGGCCTCCCCTCAGAATGAGAGGGCTTGGGCAGTAGTTCCCACGCGGGCCCAGTGCGGATTGGGAACTTCACACACACCATTGAATTGCTTCGCAGGTTTGTGCAGGTTTCCTCACGATGTTTTCCTTCACCGTAAAGCTCGTGGTAAATTTCAAATATAATTCCGCACATGAATTTCGAAAAACTCAGAGGTGCGAGCCGGGGTTTGAACCTACGAACCTCTGCTTGAGAGGCCATAGGTCAACTACGTAGTCAACCACGACTCCAAGCACGACTACCAAGTGTAATATTTCAAAAACAACTAAACCGATTTTTACCAAACGTAGCTACCGCAAATAACCGCAAGGACACTCAATTTCACGTAAAAAAACCGCATTGAAATCGGTTTATAAGAAATAAAGAAATATGATAAAGTAAATCATATCTTACAATGTGATCCCAACTTCAGCACAGTCTGTACTTCACACAGTTTTGTGAGACCGTTTTTGCCCCCTAATGGAAATAGTGGTGGGTTTTAGGTTGGTCAAGCTCAGTTTGCAGCTTAGAGCTTTTAGCCGAACGGAGGCGTCATTCTCGGTAATTGTACCTACAACAATTTGTGTATTGACGAAGGCCGATGCTTCGTTTAGTCGAAAACACTCAGTCACGTGTTGTAAGCACCAATGTTTTGCATATCGTATATAGTACGTATAAGCTAAATTATTGTAAACTAACACCATTAAGAGTGCTTCGGATGTAGTAAGTATACACAGGTGTACATATAGCTAATAAAGATGAACCACCAGTTTAGTTTATACATTATCATCATCCCAGCCTATATACGTCCCACTGCAGGGCACAAGCCTCCCCTCAGAATGAGAGGGCTTGGGCAGTAGTTCCCACGCAGGCCCAGTGCGGATTGGGAACTTCACACACACCATTGAATTGCTTCGCAGGCTTGTGCAGGTTTCCTCACGATGTTTCCCTTCACCGCAAAGCTCGTGGTAAATTTCAAATGTAATTCCGCACATGAATTTCGTAAAACTCAGAGGTGCGAGCCGGGGTTTGAACCCACGATCCTCTGCTTGAGATACATATGTCGGCGGCCGATCGTAAAATCCGCCAGATCACGAAATTCCTAGGCATATCGTGAAACGCCGCCATTTCATGATATGCCTAAACGTTGGCCAGGCATATCACGATGTGCCTGAGAAATAATACGGCAGATCGATTAGAGCAACGCATTCGTCGATATTCCTAGCTCTATACCGGGCACATCGTAAAATAGTTTCTTTTTTGGCCACTGGTGGCGCTGCGTATGCAATGGCGGCCGTGACCAGCTGACCGGTCGTGTTTGTTTAGCGCGTGAAAAATGTCGGCGTCGCAACAAAATGATCCTTAAACCGAAACTAGTGATTGAATTCAAAATAGAAGTGCAAAAGAAGCTTTTGAACATCAGCTCCGTTCTTTTTATGTGAATCAAACGGATTCTGTGCACAATATGAAAAAACCATGGACGTCTGCCCGTATTTTAGAGGTTAGTATTTTGTTGATAAATAAAGTATTCACTAGTTGTTATTTATTTATATATAAAAAATTAGGTACGACGAGCGAAGCGAGGAGGGGTTAGTATTAATTGTGATCACGACGCACGAGCCGAGCGAGCGAAGCGAGCGTGCCGCGGCAGCGGCCGGCGAAGTGCCAGAACCGATATGGCGGCGTTTCATGATATGCCTAGGAATTTCATGATCTGCCTAAACTGGCCAAATCATGAAATGGCGGCGCTTCATGATATGCCTAGGAATTTCATGATCTGCCTAAACGTCACTAGGCAAATCGCTAAACGGTGAGTTTTGAACGATATGGCGGATGTCCCTTAGCCAATTCATGAAATGGCGGCATTTCACGATATGCCTAGGAATTTCGTGATCAGGCGGATTTTACGATCGGCCGCCGACACATACATTACGTACATTATGTAGATATAAAATTATACAGTAAAAAAGTAGCCCACTAACCATTATTATTACATTAGATTTAGATTTTTGATGATAATACGAGCGCTGCGGTTACCAAATTACTATATAGTAAAGTAATCGTTGCCACCTCCGGTTGATTTAATTCCCTGAGTCTATTTGGTTCGCTTTTGCATACTCAAAGCTGTGTTTATGCAACATGTGACCGCGGTTTTACGGCTAACGTTCGTGAGATTATACCTATACATATAAACTAAATATTTTAAAAGCTTTGGCTACATGAGCTATTTTATTTAACTCAGTAAATATACTTACACCACGCTGCGCTCAAAGACACGCATAACCTACGTTGGGAAAAAGACTGCTAAGCTAAAATGGGACTGGGCTGGACATGTCTATCGCATGCACCCACAAAGGACGGCCAGCGACATCGAGGCAGACCGAGAAGGAGATGGCGGGACGATCTGGACACGTACGCAAAGGACTGGCCTGACATTGCGTTAGAACGGGAGTTGTAGAGGTCAGGGCCATGTATCTCAAAAGTTCTCTTCTTCTCTTCTTCTTCAGCCCATAGCCACCCAATGCTGAGTGTAGGCATCCTGCATTGCTCGCCACTCATCTCGGTCCAGTGCTCTCCTCATCCAGCACCTTCCCGCCACTTTGACCAGGTCGTCGGTCTACCTCATCTCCTGTAGCCAAGTAAACGTGTTGGCAGCCGTATCCGTTCTCCCAGGGATTCAAAAGGATCAAAAGATCCAAGGGATCTCAAAAGTTACAAGTGCTACAATTCGACAATATTGTCAAGTTTCTCAATTGTAGCACTTGTAACTTTTGTGGTATAGGGGGCAGGAGGGAAGGCCTTTGCCCAGCAGTGGAACACTATCGAGACTTTTTTTTAAAAAAAACAGCCTTATTGTACCATTTAAATTACACCAGGAATTTTTTAACAGTCTGTCTAAACCACCAAGCTATGAGTTAGGTCAGTGTTTCCCAAAACAAATGAATATTTCACTAACACTTTCTTTTTATTTACCGTCTGCAGCATTACATTTACAACGACACGGTTGTAAAAAATAAGTACCCTATTTCCCGCGATAAAACCATTATTAGGCTTGTTGTTGTTCACCACCCTTCAATTGTTTATTTCTGGGGTTCTATTGATCCAATGCGTGTCGAGTCTCTCATATCAGATTGTTTTGGTTTGGGAGAAAAAAAACAATCGATACGCGAGGAATTGGGATAAGTTAGGGGTTATTTATTAAGACTGAATCTTGTATTATGAATAGGTAACTTTTTTGAGAATATGTGTGTATGTGTGTGTTCAGTAATCAGTCATTTATTTGCTCAAACGTGGTACAAAGAAGATGGTTTATATACAATTTATAGTGCAACATGCATTGTCAGAAAGACATGCAAAATATTTTAAAGTTGTGTGTACCACACCACACATTTATATCATTAACCATCTATATTCTAATCTAAATTAGACAGTTAGTGTTATAAATGCAAGTGATACTTACACAACTTTTTTTTGTGTTTGGCTTTTGTTACTCTATTTCATAGTTAAAAGGTAAATAAAATTTGGTACAAAGATAATTGTTTCTCTGGAGTACCTTGTTTGTTTTTTATCCTGATATTGTAACGCTTGTAAGCTTGTACCTATCTGAAATGATATTTTGCCCGAGATTCCGTCTTCAAAAATTCGTTTATCGCTATCCTGCAAGAACTTCGCAATTTTCCGTGATAAAACTATCCTATGTCCTTCCTCAAGACTCAAACTATCTTTGACAGACAGACACTTTAAAGAATTTACATACATATATACATACTTTCGAGAATACTTCCGCATTTACTAATAACTAGCCGTTACCCGTGACTCAGTCCGCGTAGAATTTGGTTATCGTAATCCCGCGGGAATTATGCAATTTTCCAGGATAAAATCTATCTTATATGCTTCCTCGGGACTCTTACTGTCTGTATACCGAATTTCATCCAAATCGGTTTAGTGGTTTAGACGTGGTGAAGTGACAAACAAACAGACATACAAACTTTCGCATTTATAATATTATAAGTGAGACACTAGTAAGGATTTGTGTCATTTTAAAAAGAGTTTAAAACTTCTCCCGTAAACAACACCACACGCTAGCTTAAAACGTACTATAACTTTCACATACAACCTCTTAAAACTCCTATTCGCGATGCGATTTTCTTGCATTTCCAACTGTAAATTGATTTAGCTAGGGTTGTTTTTAGGAGCGTAATCCTATGTAAGATACGAGCTTGTTATTGCTACAATGGTGTGTGGTGCTCTAAAAAGTTCTCCTATATTTGCTAGCACATAAAAGGCGGCGAGCCGCATCTAGTACCTTTTTTACGAGCAACCACTTTCCACAATGTCACTTCTAGTTGTTGCCGCGACATTTTTGCTAGTTAAAGGACGGTCCTCGGAATATTGTATTACCTAAGGCTCTAGGAGCTGTTACGTCATGCTGTGTTACTTGTAGTCACATTTTGCTGTAATAA
The DNA here is from genome assembly GCF_025370935.1 of Choristoneura fumiferana. Lineage (NCBI taxonomy): Eukaryota > Metazoa > Arthropoda > Insecta > Lepidoptera > Tortricidae > Choristoneura > Choristoneura fumiferana. Next base: position 4,303,046 of record NC_133492.1, read on the forward strand.
GGGTAGAAGATATATAGTGGGGCAGAGGTTCTGGTGCTGTTAGCGGGATTAAGGTGTCTACACAATAGTATCATACCATGACAGTACTAGCAACGTGTCATGCAAAAATATACAGGATGTCTCTGGCACTTAAGGTATCCCATCTTAGGCCTCTAGGTTGGCAACGCATCTGCAATGCCCCTGGTGTTGCAGATGTTTATGGGCGGTGGTGATCTCTTACCATCAGGACACCCACTTGCTCGTTTGCCATCCAGTCGAATAAAAAAAAACCATGTTCGGTTCTACTCGCAAAACTAAGCTAGGTACTTTTCTTTTACAACATTTTCAAAAAACTTAGATTTAAATCATTTTTGATCCTCTAAGTTTATTCGTTAAATCAGTGTATCGGACATGGCGGTATTATCGCTGTCTGCTGGGACATCTCCCAGACAAACATAATATCAATTTGTCTGGGAGCCGATGTGCCGTCAATTTAGTATTGTATCGCATAAACTGAAAATTACATTTAATTTGTATTAAAAAAATGAAACTAACAGTCGTCATTTTTAAAAAAAGTAGCAGAACAAAAGTATTTCACTTATGCAAGTAGAATCGAACCCTGGATTTAAAGCCCCATGATCAGAGAATGTGGTGCTGGAGGAGAATGCTGGGAGTTTCATGGACTGAATTCCGTACCAATGAGTCCATACTCCAAGAACTCGGCATTAAACAGCGTCTATCGTCCATAGTGCAGTCTCGCATCCTTACTTTTTTCGGACACATATGTCGTAAAGGAGACGCAGCTATGGAGCGACTTGTGATCCAGGGGAAAGTCGAAGGCACTAGGCCACGAGGTAGATCGCCTATGAGATGGACAGACCAGGTCAAAGCAGCAATAGAAGGACCACTACACGCAAGCATAAGGAAGGCGGCTGTCAGGGAGGAATGGAGGCGTATTGTTAAGCTTGCTACCAGCACCTAGAAAATGATGACCACGACCACTCTGTCAAGAGTGAAACGACGAAGAAGATCAGTGCCCATTAGTACGTCTCGTAACCAACCGTCGCCGTCGCGTGTCATGTATGCGTTTGACATTCCGTTTGACACTCCATCTGACACATTACTTTTACGGTCATGGCATGATACGATGTAATGGGTAGAGACCTTTACTTTTGCTTTAACCACAAACTTTAATGGTTGTTAGTAAATGCCCTAACAGCTATTCTTTCATTATCATTATCTTCTCAGTCTGTCTGCTGGGCACAAGCAGCAAGTTGGGGCTGTAGTTCCCCCGCGGGCCCACGGCGAATTGAAAACTTCACACATACCATTTATTTACTGGTTTGTACAGTAAAAGGTTGGAAAAAATGAGGCTTCTTGGCGTCGGCGGCCTGTGATCGTGGAGCGCCGGATCAGACCATCCACCACATTATTTTTTCGACTGGATGGCAAACGAACAAGTGGGTCTCTTGATGGTAAGAGATCACCACCGCCCATAAACATCTGCAACACCAGGGGTATTGCAGATGCGTTGCCAACCTAGAGGCCTAAGATGGGTTAGCTCAAGTGCCAGTAATACATAGTGGAGGAGTGCACCAACAGGCGTTTTGCGGGAGGTATGAGCGACTTGCTCGAGCTTACGGCGGGTGCTAGGGATTTACTACTTAATTTAGGCATTAGGTTGTAGTTTTGTTTTTTTTTGTATTTTTTTAACTACAAGCGGGAAATAAAGCCATACGAAATAATAATAATAACTGGTTTGTACAGGTTCACGATGATTTCCTTCGCCGTAAAACTCAATACATTATTAAAGTCAATGTAACTTTGTTCAAAGTGCGGAATGTCTTAGAGCACGAACTAATTTGTATGCGGAGATCGTAAATGCCTTATATTTAATACGTTAAATAAAACAAATTACCGCTAAGGTCTCCGAAGAAAGTGTAATTTTCTACGCTTAGCAGATAGGAATCTGCGGAAGACAGCGCTAAAATGCCGCCTGCATTTGAATTCTCGCTTCAAATTAGATTTATATTGGCTAGTTCTTGGAATAAAGGAAAATGGAACAATGTATTTAAAAATACTGGGACAGAATGTGGTTTCAATTTTATTGCTTTAACTTGTAAGCCCCAATGCCCTAAATTAACGAAAAACGTAATGTTACCTTTTACAGATTAACGTTAAGTTTATAATTCCAGTAACGTGTATTTTTAGGACAATATGCCATAGTCACCACGGCTATCCTCTGAAGTTTGTTAACAGGAATTTTTGACACGAATATTTACTTGTTTCATACTTTAACTTACTTTTACTTACTTTTTTTTTACTTGTTTTTTTATATTTAATATTTGTTTCATACTTTTCAGAGCGTAATTTCTTTCATTTTAGAAAAGAAGAAAGAAAGAAAGAAAACACATTTATTCACAACACAAGACAACAAAATTATTATGTACAAAAAAAACAACACAAAGGTATGTGTCATTGCGGTTGTGAATCGGACACTGGCTCAGCATAATGCTGAAGCGTTAAAAACACCCCAGCGCTGATTTTCAGCCAGCACCGTCGGCAACCCTCGGGCCGTTATAAAGACATACTACACACCATTAACTACATAAAACTACATAAATAAATAGATATTTTGTAAACTATAAAATTAATTTATTGTGTGACTTTAAAAACATAAAAATAAATGTATTAGGTACGTATAGACATACATAATTAACTATTATTATTATGCACTCACTTGCCAAGTATACACCCTAACGCGGGCTAAAAAGAATAATTAAATTAAAGAAAGAAATCGAAAAAACAAAAAAGCAGTTTTGTGAAATAGTGCTGGAAAGGAGAGGAATTAGGATTTTTTGAAATGCCAACAAATAGCCTTTAAGCTTTCGCCCAAAGGTGTACCTGCTAGTCACTCCGAGGATGGGAGGGGGAATATCATTCCAGCACTTAGACGCTGCAAATCTGAAACTGCCCCGAAACGCCGCCGTCCTGTGCGGCGGCACAATAGCCTTAGATCTGCGCACACTTTTTGACCATGTGATTTTTTCAAAGAGGTACGAAGGCGTCTTTCATGTTTTAGTTTCAAATGTATTTTAAGATAAACGATAAAAATTCAATTGTTTGATTTTTTAAACTCATACCAAAATTAAACTGTCACATAAATGCAAAACACGTGCTTAAACAATTAATTAATTAATTCGGGCTTTACTAAAGAAAAAGTTTTAGTTCACGTAGGTACATAAACCTATCTTTATTCATAACCAATGATCAGTATCTGTAGTGTTTTCAAAGACAAAACGTGTATTGCTATCTCATCCTACCCAAATGCTTTGTGCCTGTACACACAGAAACCTTCGAACACAGATTCATAGCATGCCGTTATATCGTACTACGCCTTTATTGTGAACATACTAATACCCCAGTGGTGTTCATTGAGCAAAATTCACTACCGATCTGATTCCAGCCTCAATAGAGGCCTGCTCAAAGCGAGACAAGTGGAATTTTAGGCATCCAGGACTAATAATCGTGAGGCCAGGGCAACCCCTTTTCACCCTCGGATTTATATTAAATTCCTAAGTCCCAATTTGTCGAAACAATTCCCTGGGGCGCTATCTGACCACCATTTTGCTATTCTACCGGGTATTTAGTGTAGTATGGATGTTATTAATTATGAAGAGTGGAATTGTTGATCAATGTGGTTGCGTGGATGTTTGTCCAGAAGAAACTTTTTTGAGAGTAACAAGATTTTACTGCGATCAAACTAAACTAGCAAACTAGCGGGTCTCGTTGGCCATGCAACTGGGCAATGACACAGGGGTAATGGGTACGTTTGGGCCAAGTACGATGCGGACGGGTAATTTGTAGTTTTTATTTTATTTTATTATTATTTTTTCTTTTTTTTCCGTTTAGATTTTTTGATATTTTGTATTTTTTATATTGTATAATTGTTTTTTTAGTGTTATTTATAGAGTTAGTGTTTTTTTAGTATTATTTTATTCATTTTTATTTTTGACATTTTCTGGTAAGTATGCTTTGTAATTTAATTCGACTTTGTTTTGTTTAATTTAATGTAGGTAATTTATGTGAGCGAAATAAAAATATAATAAATTTTACATGTAAGTATAACTAGCAATTAGCTTGAACAAAACTCTAAATAAATATCATAGGACATAATTTGACACCAATCAACCTAGTCCCAAACTAAGCAAAGCTTGTACTATGAATACTAGGCAACAGATAAACATTATTATATAGATAAATACATACTTAAATTATATTTAATAATAATTACATAACTGTTAATACTTAAATTCATATTAAACAGCCAGACCCGAGAACAAACATTCGTATTATTCATACAAATATCTGCCCCGGCCGGGGGACCCGGGACCTCAAGCTTCGTAGTCAGGTTCTCTACCCACTTGGCCATCAGGTCGTCCTATAAATTGGCATCTTAAAATTAAATGAAAAACGTAGCGATTAAATAGAATCAAAATTTGTTATAGCCTAAATTGAAGAAAGATATTTTGACTTTGACTTTGACTAGGAAATTTTTGTTTATAATTTCAAGTAATTTAATAGTTGTTACCAGACTGCCCGAAGAAGAGTTATGTATGTCTAGCGTATGTATGTTTGTTTGTATGTATGTATATCTATTTCTTTGGTTCTCTGTGCAGCCTTAACGGCTGAACGGCTTTTTCTGTAGATTCGTCGTAACTGCTGGATTTAAATCAACGCTTGAAAGGAGAAATTTACTAAGCGTCATTTTTCAAGATAGTGAGTTATATACCTACATGTTCGGAATCAGTAAATGTTTTTCTGTCATTCTAGCTATGTCTCCTTTCAACCGTCGAACTGTAAATAATGTCGCCCAACGTATATTGTGCAAAAATTTTCATCACAGATTGTTTACAACTACCCCCTAAAATTTCATAAAAACAAAACAGCAGTAATTACCCCATTCATAAAAAATCCGGTCCCGATTACCCTGAAACAGGGGTAATAAATAAAACTACCCGCAATAAACATGGAGCCGCTAGGGCGAAGTTTCCCCTTTGCATTTGAAAGCCACGTTTTTAATTTCCGAGCGGCTGAGCACGTGTCGGCGTTAAAGGTTGCCTTCTAACGTTGCTCACACAGCCTTAGAGGTCATTGAACAATTCAAATTTAGAAAAAAAATGGAGATTGAGTGCGACACAGCTATGACGAATCCAATGATACCTCATATGTTAAAATCCGTCTAACCGTTTAGGCTGCAGCGGAGACCAAAGAAATGGACATACATACCCACATACATACACACATACATGCATACATACGCTCGAAAAACATAACCCTCCTTTGGGCAGTCTCTACAATCTGCCAATAGCCGCACGCAAAAATCCGGGCCCTATTCATTAAAAACCACATTCCTCGCATATATCAGGTGGAAACACAAACTTCGTAGGTACACTTTGCTTATGAGGCTCCGCTAACACTGTACGCATAGACACCTAAAAATTTGTACAAAACCCTCTGTGCGCGAGCTCAACTCGCACAAGCAGGTTTTTATAATCGCCACAGTGTATGCCCGTATGTCTCGCGGTAAGTAACTCGTGTACAAGTTTCCCCTGTTCTATTGGAGGCGTATGTTAAACTTCTAACATCCATTAACTAGCGAACCTTTACCAGTCTTGTTGCAATAAAAAATAAAAGTCAAATACGTCAGGGACTTGAATAATTTACGTGCCTTTAAAGTTTCCAACGTAAACGATTAATGACTTGTGTTGAAACTACTAAAAAGTAATAAACTTAACAACCCATGAATCTATAAGGGATTATTAGTTCGTTGAAAATTTTTCTATTATTTTTTGTTATCTGATTTATAAAAAAAATATGTTCGCTTCTTAGTCGCCACGATTTAATTTCATAAAACGCAAAGATAAAAATTTAATTTCCTCGTCTTTCTAAAAGCCATATTATGATTCTTAGGCCTAATTTCATCACTCATTGATTAATTTTATCTAACAAATAAATATGTCACATAAAATTCTGCTGAACAGGCCCTTCATCTTTCTGTGCGAAAGTAATTTTCCTACTCGCGATTAAATGTATATCCGTGATTATATGTATGTATTCCTTATTTCTGTCCATTGTAAAGGTTGCCTGGAAGAGATCGCTCTGAAGCGATAAGGCCGCCTATTGCTTACCTTAGAAAATCTCTATGTATATACTTGTTTTCTCTGTACTGTTTACTGTATTGGTGTGCAATAAAGAGTTATTGTTGTTGTTGTTGTAAATATAAAGCGGAAATATACTATTTTGCAGACTTTTATTTAACTTCAATCCGTACCGAACTTTGGTCCAGTTGTTACACTATGGACCACGTGGTCAATCAGCAACCCGATGGACAGACGCCATCAAATCTGTCACCAAGATTCCTACAAGAAATAGAATGCTCTCGCCAAGCGGCCAAGGATGGTGGAGAAGGATCCAAGGATCGAGGAAGGAGAGAGAGTTATACTATAGACCCGTTAAAATTAATGGACGTCTCTAAGTAGGACAATTTCTAGCAGCATAGGAAAAATTCTAATCGTTATGTTTCCTTTTCGTGGCAGCTCCCCAGGCAATGTAAACTGCTGGAGATCAATTCTAGCTGGTCGCCAAGCTAAGTTCTAGAGGTGCACTGTGGTTCAATTGACAAGCGGTCGACGTGTAAAATAACAATTTTTTTGTGAGTTTTAGCACTAACACTAACGACGATAATCTTAGAAAAATTATGTTTAAGCGATTTACTGTTTTTCGTATAAAAAATCGGCTATAAACGGGTTAGACTCGGGAACTTAGGATTCTTGTACTTATTTAAAATGGTAGCAAAAATATACAAGTAGTTCAAAAAAGTGCCGCAAATATTCAATATTAAATATTACTCCTTAACTTAAAAAGTCTCCTAGCTGTGATAGTATCCATTCAAATTCAATACCTACGAGTATATGTACTACATTAATGTAATAGCCAGCAGTTTAGCTTGTAGAGGGTGACACTCTAAAAACGGATCTCTTAATCGAAATATAGTATGCGCAAATGTTTTTAAAATAGCTATCCAACGATACCCTATGATTTGAGTTAGATCGAAGAAAAACCCTTTTTTCGTGAGGGGAAGTAGGGGGAAGTACAATGCATTAATATCTGTAACAACGGAGCGTGCAAAAATATCTGTCACGTCCCACCAGCTGGGCTACTACGAAACTTGAAAATCGAAGTTCGTATCAAACCGTCCGCCCGCTGACGCTTATATTATTTAATACGAGAGTGAGAGGGACGGTCGATACAAACTACGATTTTCGAGTTTCGTAGTAGCCTTGCAGCCCTAGAAATAGAGTCGTATCAAATAGGTATTTATAAACACGCTTAGTTGTGTCAGATATTAGTGGCTGGTCACTGTACCCCCAAAAAATGCTCACTCTTCACTTACACCATGCACTCGGGCGCCGGAAAGCGTCAAGCGTTTATAAATCAAACGAGAGAAATGGTTCCCGCGCGCGACAACAGATGGCGCAAGTTGCGATGCTGGTCTTAACCGGCGCTTTGCAACTTTTACCATTATTGCCGTGCAAAGTGTGGACTAGGGCTTGTAAACTTTTTCTGGTATTGTGGGTCATTTCACCATAAAATATGGGGTTTCATGAAAGTTTTTGAACAATTTGGACGCGCGGAAATTGAAAGTACTAGAAGAATAGAAGGGTGGTGGGGTAATTTCGGACAAATAAGATGCCTTAGGAGCTGTCACCACTGGATTGAGAAATTTTATTCGGAAAAAACAAACAAAGCGGTCATCACAGATATTTATCACATATTTTTTTTTAAGTGATGAAACAGGCGCTTAATGCGCACATTACATAATATGCATTTGACTACGATTTATAAAGAAACTTGCAAGTAAATAGGGTAGGTAATTTATATTGAGCTTTGCCTCCCAAAATTTCCTAATTAATTTGTATAAAAATATCCTTTTTGATTTTCTTTCAGTTCAACAGTCACAAGAAATGAAATTTGCGTAAATTAATTGTAACTAAGAGAATGGGCCTCAATTTTATAATCGTTTTTTTTTTTGCAAAACCAAGTCGTAAATATAATTCACGAACATTTTTAAGAATAGCATGGATAATTTTTTTAATTATTTCCTTTTTCAAAAAAATATGTCGTTTCTTAATATTCCGTGAAACTCGTTTTAATTCCTCTCATTAACCAGCTCCATATTACTTACGCTCATAATGACTGGAAAATTCAATTAAACCATCAAGAACATTACATTTTCTTATCACATATTATCCCGACACATAAGTATATCCCAAGACTATCAAGTATCAAAAGACTTGATGTGTCATTTTTTACTGCTCCCAAACAACCTACGACACGACCATTTAACAAGACCCAAGTTATACAACTATCAACGTGTATTTTTGACGGAAGTCCACAAAATGGAAGCTCTAGTAACACTGGAAAGTTGGCATTGAACTTTACCACGACACGTATTCTCAAAAGTTAAGGAATTTTTTACTTTATTTCATAGTTATGAGGGGGTTTCATTTGTGAATTGGCCTTCTGGTTTTTCTGCACGCCTGAAGCGTAAACCGCTTTTGTTTTAAAGAAACGAATGAGCGATTGTTTCGCGCCTTTTCTGATGTGCCCCATTTTTGTTTCGTAAATGTTTCTTTTTTTGCATTTGAGCTGCGATTCTGTTTTAACTCTGGCAGTTTGCTTCAAGTTTGTAAAAAAATAAAATCGTGTCATTTTATTTTGAAGTCTTTTTTACACAGATAACATATATATATTTTTTTATTTATTGATAAGAAACAGACAGTCTTATACAGAATTATGAGCAGACTTAAATTAACACAATCTAGACCTATAGTTTCCTTAAAGGTTTATGATAGCAGACAGCTATTACAAAAAAAGAAATGATTATTATCATAGAATTTTGATAGGTACCTATATGTAACAAACATAAAAAGAAAACAAGTCCAGATTTGTTATGTAGTCACTTCCCTGCAAGTGAAACTAGACAGGAAAGCTGAAAACAATTAATTTGAAATATAAATTAATATTATAATTAGCCTAAAGCCTGGTTACTTGAAAGCCTTCTTCAGCATCTCAAGTGAACAATCAAAAATATCAACGTCCACCAGTTTTTCACTGTTATTAAAAATGCCACACGCACGCCTAATAAACATATTTCTAGCATAACATATGTCACGTTCAAATTGACTTGCATGCTTATAATACCCAGATGGATCAATCTCTTACGTGTATAATAATAATATTTCTTTCTATTGGCCAATATTTCTATTCTTAAGAGTATTCTAATTCAAATTATTTCTGTAAATACAAAAAACAATGTTACCTGTCATCAAAATTACTTACATCAAACATCTCAAACCTGATAACACTCAACTAAAGGAATACTTACCAGTGAAAGACAGTAACAAGTATGGTGCTTAGCGTCTAATAGGTATTTATGAGCACAATAACCCATTAGTAGGGTCGCGTTGTTTTGTTTGGTATTGTCACAAAGAATCAAGATATACCGTAAGCTGACAAGTAATCTTATCTTATACTTTTGAACGAGCGATTATTGTACATTTATTTATTTACTAGCTTTTGCCCGCGGCTTCGCCCGCGTGGAATTCGGTTATCGCGCGCTGTTCCCTCGGGAACTGTGCATTTTTCCGGGATAGAAAGTAGCCTATGTCAGGGAGTGCCCTGGCCCATAAACTATCTCTATGCCAAATATGCCAAAGCGCGCAGTGAGTGCGCGTGTTGCAGCAGCCGCTGAGTCGCGTTGCTCCGAAGACGAAGGGCTACGGGATTAGCCCGAAACATGTCGAGCTAAACTCGATTTAAGACGTGAGTTATCCGGGTCATTATATTTAATATGAGTGAGTCTCACGGTAGTTTCATGTTGTGCTAAATACTTAGAGATTAAATCATTAAACAACATTGTAAATCTGCTGAAAAAAAATGTACCTACACCTCGTTGAGTTTCTTGCCTGATTCTTCTCAACACAGTTTTTTCCGGACTGATAGTAGATTTTTTGACATTCAAAAGTGACATTCGAAATTGAATCCTACTAATATTATAAATGCGAAAGTTTGTGAGTGAGTGAGTGAGTGAGTGAGTGAGTATGTTTGTTACTCTTTCACGCTGAAACGGCTGGACGGATTTGGATGAAATTTGGTATGTAGATAGCTGAACATCTGGAATAAAACATAGGCTACTTTTTATCCCGATATTCCCACGGGATAGGGATAAAATCTCGAAATATCAACCGCTGGGCTTAGAGTCATGAAATTTGATAAGTAGGTAGCTGGACGTTTGAAATAACACATATGCTACTTTTTATCCCACGGGATAGGGATAAAATCTTGAACTAATAACCGCTGGGCTTAGAGCCCTGAAATTTGGTATGTAGGTAACTAGAATTCTGGAATAACACGTAAGGGACTTTTTGACTCGATATTCCCACGGGATACTTAGGGATAAAATCTCTAAATAACAACCACTGGGTTTAGAGCCATGAATTTTGGTATGTAGGTAGCTGGACCTCTGGAATAACACACAGGCTAATTTTTATTCCGATATTCCCACGGGATAGGGATAAAATCTTGAAATAATAACCGCTGGGCTTAGAGTCATGAAATTTGGTATGTAGGTAGCTAGACGTCTGGAATAACACATAAGCGACTTTTTGACCCGATATTCCCACGGGATTCTTCTTGGCAATGATGGTCATTCCGAAAGCGCTGGGTAGTTTAAAAAATGAGATGTAAAAGTGCCCATGGCGGCCTATTTACTGAATAAATGATTTGAATTTGAATTTTGCATTTGAATTTGGATAGGGAAAAATTTTGAAACTTCAGCACTGGGTTTAGAGTCTTGAATTTTGTACAGTTATTCACAACACAACCTCAATGAAGACCACGATATAAATATTGGAAATTTCCAGGGGAATTTTGTAAAATCCCGAAAATTTCAATTGCAGCTACCACACCGAATAGTTTACGCGTGCGAAGCCGCGGGTAAAAGCTAGTATAAATATAAAGATATTTTGAGTTTGACTAAAGAAAAATCCTTACCATATCACTCTTACGCGAGCCCAGAGCGAATTGGAAACTTCACACACACCATTGCTCACTTCAACGTTGTGTCAAAGTCAAAGTCAAAATATCTTTATTCAATTTAAACTATAACAAGCACATATGAATGTAAAAAAAAAAAACTACCAGCGGTTCGGAAAAACCTCTGTTGAGAAGAATCCGACAAGAAACTCAACGAGGTATATATATTTTTAAACAGATTTACAATATTATTAAATGATATATCTAAGTGTACATCACAAATTTAACACAACTTTATTTTTAACACAGTGTGTGCAGAAACCTCACAGAAATAACAACAATATTTTTTCCCATTTTTTATAGTCCTGCTGTGGCCTGTACCACTGTACCAGTCCCCGTAAAGGTCATTACGTCCCGCATATAACGCGCGATCGACTATATTGGACGCTTGCTTTATGTGGCGTGCCGGATTGCCTGTAACACGGATAGTGGCTTGTAATGACAGCTGTGTAATGTTAATATTGGAACGTAGGGCTAAAGTGATGATTAGGTACGATTAGCAATAAATAATCTACTTTCGAATGAATAAGCTTTGATGCTCATATATTTTAACATTCTCGAAAATACTTCCTAATTTTTGCAATTTTCGGTTTATCAACTTTTAAGTGTTGTTACGAGTATTTTTGTCCCTTTACTAGTATACTTACTTAGGAGATGGAATTAAGTAACTTTTTCTGTCAAAACTCTTATTTTTGTGGATGAATTTATAAATAAAATAAAACCATTTATTTCGGTTATAGCTCAGAGAATTAGCACGTTGAAGTGGCAGTGGGCTGCAATGGTCATATCTGTCGAAGAACCGACAACCGCTGGAGTAAACGAGTTCTTGAGTGGAGACCGGCGTGCCGCGGCAAACGTAGTGTAGGGCGCCCTCCGGCCAGGTAGAGTGACGATCTGCGAAAAGCTGCTGCGGCTGCTGGATGCGTTTAGCCAAGGATATGTCCACAGTGTACTGCTATAGGCTGGTAATGATGATGATGATGATCTTACACAACAAATTCTTTACAGAAAGGTCCAATACCCAAGAAAAAACATTCGTATTATTCATACAAACATCTGCACCGTTGAGAATCGAATCCAGGACCTCAAGCTTCATAGTCAGGTTCTTTAACCACTTGGCTATCTGGCCGTCAATAATCAAATCTGATATTATCGAATTCTTCATAGACGAAGTACCAGGCAACAGTTAGTCCATTTTATTTTAATGCCAAATTTAGTTCAACTCCTTGTTTTTTGAAGTTCACAAGACCAAGTACCTCGTTCTGGAACACAGAATAATTAATAAACGACCAGCAAAATCTGTTTGCCAAATCTGCCGTGTCATGACAAAACACTGTAACTCAAGTTACACTGTTTTATGGTAATAGTACAATACAAGTAACTATATAACTTGTATTATGGTAATAGGTACTGTTAAGTTAGCTCTTTAGACCCTAATCTATCTATACATACTTAGAGTATACTGATTATCTACCAATAACATTGAAAAAGTTAATTGAAATTTACACTGTAACTCTTAAAACCTAGGATCCTGAATCGACTAAGCACTATCTCCTCCAGATACGGTGTTTTGCTAAAACAAAACTCACCGTTTCTTTAGCCAGTACCTAAAGTTACAGTTTTGTCGTAACAATCACACGATAAATTTGGAGTGAGTGTTTTTTGACTTGTAAAGTCTTTGGTTTTTTATTTTTAACGTTTTTTTTTGCTTTAAAATGCATGAAAAAAGAATAAGTCTTATATTTGGTATGTTTCTTTGTCCACAATTAGTAGCATATTATTTGTAATTTATCCATATTTAATTATAATTGGATGAATATTCAGGCAAAATAAAGAAGAAAACTGTTTTTTGCGATTTCTGAAAAGTAGGTTTTTTTTAGATACAGTGTTTTGTCATGATACGGCAGAAATTCAAGGTAGCTAGTTTGATTTAACTCAAAAACCAATCAGGGCTTAGAAATAACGAGAAACTTCCTATTAATAACTAAACATTGATTAAACGTTAGTCCAAATAAACGGAATTAAACAAGCAAATTTAAACAGCCTATTTACTCGAATTAATGGGAACGGGTTTAAATTAACGGAAGTAAAGTGACTTTAACATAAATTTGTAGAGTTTTTTACTTTTGTAATTTATGGGACAATCTATATAGTATAGAAGGGTGCTGGGTTTTATGGTAAGTCACTAAACTAAGGCATGCTTGTTTAATTTTTGAGGGAATTTTAACAAAATGCCCGGATACGTCTGTGATAACATTTTAAACTTTCGTGATTCTCACTCATACCACTGGATTGAGCTTCACAATCCCAAAATTCTGTCCACGGAACGTCATTTTTACTCAAGAATGGTACGTGAAGCGGTTGAAATAAAAAAGCATAAGAATTTCAACCGGACGATGTATAAGCTTTCATCTTCGTGGAATCCTGTTATTAATAAGTGTCGGCGTCGGGATGAATGTTCGGAGGGACGATCGGACGTTGTTAGTGTTGTGTGTCGGTGTGATAGGGTGACTAATAAAACTGACCAAGTGCGGGTAGTTCGTGATACGAGTGCCGGCACTATTAGTGATCAAGTGCGGGTAGTTCGAATAACTCGCGCTGCTAGGCAGACTTGACACCTCACACTTCAGTCTACTCGTGACCACGGCAACTGTAACGTTGCCGAAACGTCGAGGTAAATATTACTTGTGTAATAATAGCGTGATAAGTCCCGTTTGTGGTATTTTGTCTATACGTCTGTGATATTTAATCGACCAATATTTATGCGTGTGTATATTTTTGTGCTTTATGATACAATAAAAGAGCACATATATACAAAAAAGCTAACAAATATAATTTTAGAACAACATGTTTGAGCGTATGAATCCGGTTTGATGATGAGTTTTTCCTATGGAGTTTACATTATCTTTGGTTATTCAGATGCACTTTTTATTTCGGGAAAAATACTAAAAGCTAAAAAGAATAAAACAACTCTAGTGGTCTAGAACTCTGTTAAATAACTTAAAGTTCAACTAGTAAGAACTAAGAACCCATTTAAAATCGTGACCGGCTCAAAAATTCTCAGTAATTAGGTCGCGACTGTCACATTTACAGAAAATAAAAGGTTACACATCTTGGGTTTTAGAAGTCCCACTGCAGGGTACTTGGTCGTAGTAGGTATCCACGTGGCCCAGTGCGAACTGGGAACTTCACACACACACACTTCTTCGCCTGTGTGTATAAGTTTTTGACGATGTTTTTCTTCACCATAATGCTCGTTTGAAATTTAATTTATTTACAACAGAATAAACGAAAACAAACATAATAAAACTTAAATTATACGTAGAAAATTTGGCCTAACTCGCCGTCAATGGGCAAGGTGCCCAGAAGGCTGGCCGTATTTCCTCGCTGTATAGCGATACTTTTTCGCATATAAATTCCAAAAAATTCGGCGGTGCGATCTTGGGCTGGAACCTACGATCCTCTTCTTGAGAGGCAATAGGTCGAATCACCACGTCTTACAGCTTGGGGTACGGCAGTACTCTATAACCTACCCCAAAACGCAGTCGTCCCACAACCTATGTCGCCAGAGAACCGAAGCGTTTAGTTTTAAATTAACGATGGCATTCAAAGAATTACACAAAAGGTGCTATTTACAAATCCCCGGGATTCCGGGCTCCGGGACTTCTGTAATTGCCGTATCGACGGGGTTTCATCCGATAAGAGAATTAGCTTTTTACGCGGCAGTTTGTTTTTCTAGCGTATTTCTGGGTAAGTCATTAGCAATGATTGGATTAGTTAACGGGCTTAATGTTTCTGATGATGGGGATAAGATGTACTTTACACATTGTAATGCACAATCCCACCAAAAACATTCTGTAAAAAACTAGCCAAGTCTCGATGGAGCTGCTTGTTTATCTCTAAAAAGTAATGAAATCTAGACAAAGTCGTGCCAAGTCTAAGGTTCCTTACTGCGATTTCTTTATTATTATAGTTAATGTTGTGTGACTTGGCCGTTTACTTGTACCTACTAACGTATAAAGAATGTTTATATTGTCCGCGTATTGAGTCTCAACATTTACTGGATAAGACTTAAGACTCAACATTCTTTATACGTGAGTGGGTACAAGTCAACAGCCAAGTCACACAACATTAACTATAATAATAAAGAAATCGCAGTAAGGAAAAAAAAGTAAGGAAGGTGAAATGGGTCACTTTCCACCCTTGGTTATCAATCTACTATTAAAGAAAAAGATTGAGCACTGTTTCTCATTTGCAGAATTATTAATTGACCCGTGTCACCTACACTATAATAGGTTACGCCTGTCTCGTAGCAAAGATTGTAAGGTGAAGATTGTAGTTTATTAACTCAGTCATAACTTTTTTAGTTTTTTGCTGAAAAATTGCAAAAAATTCAAGCCCCAGTGCACAATTCGAGTCAAATTAGTTTTTCATTTATAAATTTTAAAACAGAAAGTCTAGACAAGCGTCAGAACTTCATAAAAAGTTAATCTATTTTGAAGTACAATGTTTTTTTAAAGAGAATATGGGAGAATTGGGTTCCGCACAAAGGGTGTTGACTAAGACTGTTTGTGCGTAGGTCGTCGGACATTATCTTTTAAACTGTAACAGGCGACGTCTGTTTTACCTAAACAACAAAAAAATAAATAACTGGTGGGTTTGTGAGCTATAGATCTCAAGTTATGTCAACTACGTTTTCCACTTTCATTGCTCTACTATTTTTAAACTAAATAGACAGAAAAATCGCTATCGCTCATTATATACAACGTGTTAGTTTTGATTTCTGTTAACTTTAAACAATAAATTAGAATTGTATTTTGTTTCTTTTCTTTTATACAATAAAGAGTTTACATACAATCAACAGGTTAAATGAAGTTAAATTCTCCAAGATGTTCTCTATGGTTTGCCCGAATTTCATATGCCCGAATGTATCGTTTTCTAGAACTTTCATTTGGCATAAAGTAATTTATTTCTGAAATAGTAATTTCTTCAGAGTTGATATTAAACTAACCTAACCTAACCTACTGCATTCTATATGACATTTAAAAAATCCTGAAAACAGCACGGTTCCATATATTTAATGGCAAACGTTGGTATGGCAAGTGAAATTAGGGCAAGAAAAGGTAAACGTCTCCTAGATACGTTGTCACTTAGTGTTCAAAGATAATCAAGAATTAAGATAATCAATTATGCGCAGCAAGACAGTGTACAAGCTCTAAATTTATGGCGTTTTTTAAAAGTCTGCAGTTTTAAATATTTAACAAAGAAGGTTAAATAAGGAAAGTAGAAGAGGAGGAGGGGGAGGTTAAGGAAGGAAGGGTATTTAGCAAAGTAAGTTTTTTTTTAAGTTTCTCATTTGTTCGTCAAGTTTGTGAATCATAATTTGGCTTTTAACAATGACTGAAATTATAAAATACACACAAAAATATATTTTTTTAATTAATTCGGTACCAGGTAGTAGTCGAAGTTCCTCTTTAGCATATTTCTTTTCAATACCAGTAAAGACAATAACACATGTTTAATTAAAAGACATTAAATGTGCACGTTGTAATAAAGGGACCGCATTCATAACGCGTTTTATTCGTGTGTTTACGGGCCCCTAAATCAAGGGGCGATATTGGACATTATTATTGCCCGGGCTGCGTGCGATACATTTTTACGTAAAAGATAAAGAAGACAGCTGATATTGTGTTTTTTCTCACCTTTTTTGGGATTGTCATCATCAACATCATATCAGCCGTCGAACGTCCACTGTTGGACATAGGTATCGCTCGTCGATCTCCAGCTGCTTCGGTTGGTGGCCTGTAATTAGGTTATACGTTCATCTCTTCCTACTCCTCGTCCTATGTACGTGGTTCCGCACCTCAAAAAGATAAATGGCACACTTATAGGATCACTTTACCTCTGACCATCTGTCTTTTTTTTTTAGAAACCCGTGATTGTGTGTTTTTGCAGGTGGCAGGACCTTGTGCAAGGTCCGCCCGGATTGCTACCACCATCTTGCTCGCTAATCCTGCCGTGAAGCAGCAGTGCTTGCACTGTTGTGTTTCGGCGTGGAGAGTAAGACAGCCGGTGAAATTACTGACACTTGAGGTAACCCATCTTAGGCCTCTAGGTTGGCAACGCATCTGCAATCCGCCTGGTGTTGCAGGTGTCTATGGGCGGTGGTGATCTCTTACCATCAGGAGACCCACTTGCTCGTTTTCCATTCAGTCGAATAAAAAAAAAGACAAAATTAATATGAACTACTATCCAGTTTGCTACCCCTTGAAGTAGTATTTTTTTTTAAATCAAACTTTTAGGCCAACGCAATCGGAAGATGCAGGTAATTAAAAACTTTCGGTTGTTCCAGAAACTTTCACTTAATCCGTTAACGTTGTGTTTTTATGTATAGTAATAGACTCCATGAGAAAAATAAAGAGAACGAGAGCGCGAGAGAGAGAGTTAAAAGGGAAGTAAAAGGGGGGAGGGGAGTTGGGCCTCCGGCTCTCCCACTCGCCGTACGAAACACAGTAGCAAAACTACTATTTCACCTTTGGTCTGCCGTGTGACGGATCCGCCACAAGGCATTTAGATGGTTTTTTATGGAAGTTACATGTGAGTTAAAGGATGCATAACGGTCTCATTTGGCATACCAAAGGTTACATCTATTTCACGCCTGTATTCTGTGGGAGTGTGGTACTAACCTGTTCGAGCCGGCTCAAACATACTGCAGCCAGCAAGTGGTTACAGTAAGGCTCTATCACATAAATGGAGATGGATTAGACACACGCTTCGAGGGTCGAATAATCACCTGCCCAAGCAGGGTCTCCGTTGGCAATCTACTGGCAGAAGACGCCCAGGACGTCTTCAGACCCCGTGGAGTGGACTGGATGGCAAACGAGCAAGTGGGTCTCCTGATGGTAAGAGATCACCACCCCCATAAACATCTGCAACACCAGGGGTATTGCAGATGCGTTGCCAACCTTAGAGGCCTAAGATGGGATACCTCAAGTGCCAGTAATTTCAACGGCTGTCTTACTCTCCACGCCGAAACACAACAGTGCAAGCACTGCTGCTTGACGGCAGGATTAGCGAGCAAGATGGTGGTAGCAATCCGGGCGGACCTTGCACAAAGTCCTACCACCTGCAAGGCTGAGAAGGAGGCTGGCTCAATTGGTTTCGGCTGGGAAGAGCTGGAAGAAGCTGCGCAAGATCAAGCCAAATGGAAAACTATTCTACGAGCCCTGTTCCTAGTGAGGGATAACAGGATCACATCATCATCATCATCATCATCATCTTCATGTTATAACCTCATGTAAATTATTAGAATGTTTCGTTTTCGTTTCGACGTTTGGTTTTGCCACTCCTTTGACGATGCCGCCCTTGTGCGGTGCACGCCCTGCATGTCCGTACGCGGCGGGCACACACACACACACACACACACACACACACACTTTTGTATTACCAACTACACGAATAGAAAAACTAAAGCTTGGAAAACTGTACCCCTAGTGTAAGTTTTCGGTTACAAAATACGTCTCGATCGCGTTCGCGTAAAATCTCAATTTGTATGGAAACAAGAACATCGCAAACGTTCCGTTAGAGGCGCTGTCTGTGTTTCCATATAAATTGAGATTTTAACGCGAACGCGATCGAGACGTATTTTGTAACCGAAAACTTACACTAAGGGTACTGTTCCACTGTATTTTTCGCCACTTAGTATTAGTAAGTATTGTATTTAGACATTGTGTTGGAATAAATATAAATTCCTTGCGTTATTATTTTCTTTTGTAATTTGTGGGTGCTTCGTTACATCGTTTATTTTCAACGTTTAATAAATAATATCGCCTTTGTCCCCTGGTTACCATATGTATGTAGATTCCAGTGTATGAGAAAAGTTGGTACCTATTGTATGAATTTATGACAGGGACATTACTGTATGCAGACGTTTTATGGAATTTGGTTACTTTTTAGGGTTCCATAGTGAAAAGAAACAGTTAATCTTATAGGTTCACTTCGTTGCTCGTTTGTCTGTTTACCAGACAGACAGACAGACAGCGGATGATGAGAACCACTTGGAGCTCTGAAAAAAAATCTAGGTATGTAAACGCGGTCAAATATGGAGCTTTTTGAAAGAGAATTTTTAGTGATATTTTACTTGTTTTATTCTTATCTTATTCTTATTTTTGAGGTGTTGCTCTGAAGATGAGCTCCAGTTGAGTTCGAAACGCATCAGTGTAGTATGGTGGTGATGACAAATGGGTTTGTGTGATTTATGTGTGTTCTTACAGTGTACAGGTGGAGGAACTGCTGAACACACGTTTTTTGCATAAATGTAGCTATCATAAGGTCGCGGGTGAGCAAAGTAATTGTTTAAGTTAATTCAAAACAAGATTGTTTCCTTTTTTAAATGTAGAAAAACAATTATCCTGCTCAATCTTCATTCAGTAAATATTGATCCCAACTTCTTGAAGGAAAATATAGAAAAAGTGAACAAGAGTATATGTAGTGTTTATCTAGTCAATACTACGCTTTAAGTATACTCTCTGAGACATGCACAGAAGAAATTGCTAAAAATGGATACTACGGAAATATTCATCTATTAAAATTGGGGAAACTCTACAAACGTTCAGTCAACTTTTGTTCAACAAAAAAGATGTATTGTTCGACTTGGCGGGGACACTGCCGTGCCCCCAGATACGCACTATTTTATCGCATTAATAACAATATTCTCTTCTCAATTCTCTTTTAGATCAATTTTTAGGAAAAAAAACTGCTATGAAAAGCAATTTACGTAATCAGTACAAACATAATTTAATTCTTCCAAGGGTTAAAACCAGAATTTATAAAATCACCGAGTACTGCCTTTTCGCAACGTAACGTTTGGCAACCTGTTTCATTTCGCAACTTTTCATTTCGCATACTCTAAAACTGTAAATATTTCAGGATTTATTTCAGGGCCATCGTGTAGAACCCTTTAGGTTAGGTTAGGTTAGTTTTATAAAAATCCTGAAATATTTACAGTTTCTGAAATATTAAACAGTTGGGAAATGAAAAGTTGCGAAATAAAACAGGTTGCCAAACGTTATTCGCCGAAACATCAGTAAACCATAGTGCTTAAATGTATAAGCGCAATAAATGTATTTAATTTAATAACCTCCCCGTCGAACTTAAAACTCTGGAAGGCAATCAGTTCAGATACAAATAAAAAAAACTGGCTAATGCAGAAGGAAATTCTACAATTTTTTTTTTAATGTGATGTTAGGAAATGAATAATAATAGTGTAAAAAAAAGTTGTATTTAGTTGATGCAACCTATCCATACTAATATTATAAATGCGAAAGTGTGTGTTTAGTTGTTTGTATGTTTGTCCGTCTTTCACGAGAAAACGGAGTGACGGATCGACGTGATTTTTGGCATAGAGATAGTTTATGGACCCGAGAGTGACATAGGCTACTTTTTATCCCGGAAAAATGCACAGTTCCCGAGGGAACAGCGCGCGATAACCGAATTCCATGCGGGCGAAGCCGCCGGCAAAAGCTAGTTTATGATATAAATATGAGAAATATTGTACACCCACATAGGGAAACTGTTGGAACTATAATATTATGTCATCACATGATGTGATGTCCTCCATGTCGTGTCCGACAAAGGCGAACCTTTAGGCTTGTTTATTATGTGCCCAAATATGGCTGGCAAAGCCAAACTTAGTCTTAAAGGTCCTATTACAGGGCGCGCAATGTAATTGACCACTATCATTATACGTGTAAGTGTAGGAAGGTCTCGGACGGGTCTTTATAGTAAAATTTTTGGCATCCAGGTGTTCCAAGCGATGCGTCTCAAAATTTGCAACAGCCTTATTTACAGAGCTGCGCCATTCCAGTCTCTGCTTCGCGAGATCTTCCCAACTCTCGCATGGGATGTTACATGCGGTAAGGTAGCGCTTTAGGACGTCCCTGTAACGCAAGAACTGGCCTCCCGTAGTCCGCTTTTCCTTCTTTTTAATTGAGAGTAAAAGACGGCCTTAGAGAGTCTACCATATTTCATACGCACAAGGTGTCCGCACCACCTTAGCTGTCCTTTAATCAACAAAGACTCAATGCCATTGAGATTGGTTCGCCTGAGGATTTCAGTGTCATCACATACACAGTTTGCCAATAAATCAATTCCATTCTATTATTATTCTCATATAAAAAGAGGAAAAATTCTACAGAATCAAAACAAGCACCCGTTCAAACTAATTTGCACTGTTCATTAGTAAAGACAATGTTGCCAACTTTGTGAAGCGAACTGTTGTTTTCCTGTCAATGTTGGCTACAATGGATTCAGAGGGGGCAAACTTTATGAATGGATCTTCAGCGCTTTTTGTGCCTGTTTTTAGCCCCGATTTCGACACGAGCTGATGCTAATCAATAGTTAACTGCAAGTGAAGCGACAACAGTCATAGGATACAAAAATAACGGCAACGGAAAATAAATAAAAATAAAAACAAACTAAAAGGTAAAAATAAGTCTAGTAGTAAGTATAGAACTTTGTAAAGTAACTTAAAATTCAACGGTCGGGACCCATTCCCTCCGCTGGCGTTCGTGTCGTCATAGTGTGTTGTATGTTTTTATATGTTTTAGTTTTTAAATGGGTCCGACTGAAAAACAGAGCGTTGCGGCTTGCAGTAACAGTATGCTGAGTGGGGCCCACTTTATACTATTCGATGTTATTATTTTTTTTTTTTCTCTCCATCTAATGTATTTTTATGTGTATCGAATATGAGTAAATAAATTCTCTCTCTCTCTCTCTCTCATTCAAATCGTGACCAACTCAAAAATACCGAATAGTGGGTCCCAACTGTCGAACTTTAAAGTATTGAACAGAGTTCTGGACCACAATGGACTTTTTCTTTTAAGATGATAATGGCATTACTAACATTTCAATGAATGCATGCCGTTCGTACTGTTCTGGTTTCTATGTTAGAAATGATTCTAAAATAGTGGGGTTTTGTTAGTTCTCCAAAAATAGTTTCATTCACTGCCTACATCCCATTTTGTTGCCTATTTTAATTATTGTCGGATACTAAATTACCATGTCACGAATAAATGTTTTCATTCCATCTTTCTTTAAATGTCTAAGGCACCTCGCGCAGTAGACGGCCACAACCGCGACCAGGGGTCGTATTGTCTAACGAACGTGTTGGAGATCGCGTTCACCGTCTCTTTCTACCCTCATTCTGCATTCTATGTTCATTCTACTCTATTCTTACTGTGTGACAGAAAGAAGTGATGAAATAGTAAATTGTGTCTTAAAGGCGGTAAATAAGGAATTACGAACGAGAGTCTATTAGAAGCCCGAAGTCGAAGACAGGGCTTTAATGAGTCGATGTTCGTAATTCTAGTACCACCCGTGCGACATACAATGTTTTTCATCACATTCGCGAGTAAAATTGTATATCTGTAAAAGAAAAACTATTATTTTTTTCAAAAATTGCTGATACCGCTGACTGCGCTCTTGGCAGTGCCAGCTCAGCATGTGCATGGCGTGCGTGTGCAGCGCGCGCACGGAGCAGCAGCACGCCATGCAGTAACAAACTCATTTACCGACCTTGGGCTTCATGACATGAAAATTAGTACGGGCAATGACTTATTTACCGACCACGGGTTTCATGACAAGCACGTCAAGGTCGAGGGTTTTATTTGGGGGGGTTGCAACCAAGGTAGCCTGCATGTTATGACACTGTTTACGAGCAAGTGTGATGAAAACGATTATAACGCCTCTGATTAACTAAAAAAAACATAATATGAACGTCGCACATTTGACCGCAACGGCCAACTGGCCACTTCTTTAGTTTATTTTTTTATATAACTCGGTTGATGCGGCCACTGATCGTGGCCATGGTCGTTTAGTGCGCGAGGTGCCTAAATCTTTTTGTTCGATATTTTCTACAAACTCCCCAGCCAATACAAATCCGACGCTTGATTCTGTCTGTCTCATAAAAGCTTCTTCTTTAATAAGAGATAAGAACATTATGACACTGTTACTTTGTTAAGTTTTAGACTCAAATGCGCGCGATGTAAAAATGCCCGCAACTCCAAAAATAAAACTCGGCTCCGTCTGGGAAATCTAAATCAAACACGAAAAAATTCAAACTGCAATCCAGAATGGAGGTAGTGAAAATTTCATTTTCTAGAATCGCGCACGGGTTAGCTAGCATACCAACGCTGGCGTTTAGGTTAAAAATAACATTTTCACTCCATGTTGACTAAATTGAGTATTGTGTGTGCAAACGGGACTTGATTTATAGAAGTTTTCATCGTGGCTTACGTAAGGTGGTTTCCAGTCTCTAGTATACATACATACAATCATCATCATGAGGCTTGGCAGCCGTGGATGGGTAGCCTGGTCAAGTAAATCCTTCCATACATACAAATACAAGTACACTTCGACACACTTGCACACTTCGAGTCAGTCCAGTGATTAAAAAAAACACAGTCACCTTACCAACATAGAAAGGTATAAAAACACCCAAAATTATTATTTAAAAGTTCAATATATGTCAAAAATGGCTGAACTGATATTAATGGAACAGCTAAGAACCACCACAACAAGTTTTATGTCAAATTCAAATTAAAATCATTTATTCAGAGAGTAGGCCGCAATGGGCACTTTTACACGTTATTTTTGAAACTACCAGCGCTTTCGGAAAAGACCGTAACACCATCACTGACAAGAATAATGCGCCGCAAGAAACTGTAATAATATATGTAGGTATGGGAAAAAAATGTATCGACGTCTGACTTTACCAATGAAACTCATCCCTACACATCCCTATTTTCTTTTGGGTAGTCGTTTCCGTAGGACAGCGAGAATCGAATATTTCACAGACGAAGTCGCGGGTAATAGCTAGTTTAGTAACCATCGCGGGTAAAAGCTAGTTTAGTAACCATTACGCAAAATGCAATAATATCATAACACCCGCCAATATCGCTAGAAGGCCGTTCCGGTTAACGTTATATCTTATAAATAACACTGAACAGATAAACTTTGAACGCTTCGCAATTTCCCGGACTCGAAATTGAGTTTCTGAAACGTTCGAGTTTTAATACCTAATGAGTTGCCCTCATTAAATAACTTCGGGACAAGTTTATTAACTCTTTATTTGATGTACTGTACAGTAACTTTCGTCCTTCTCGCAAATCGTTACAATTGCTTCGAATTGTTTCGTGGGACCAAAGGAATTCTAACTCAATTACAAATATCTCACAGCGAAATTGTTTAATTTAACTTAAGATTTTTCTTGGGAATTTTGCGGTAATTTTTTGTAATTAAATACAATTGTGTTGGCATGACCTATAAAATTATTTGATTTGTATAGGAAGTGTTGTAATTTTTAGGGTTTTGTAGAGTCCTAAATAGGCCGTGTGTCTGTCGGTCCATTCGTCTACCACAGGGCGATAGCTTTTGCGCCATACGAGTAATAAATAGACCCTTTAAATTATCACACATTGCAGTCTCTATTACATAGCCACTATTTAACAATATAGATAATAGACTTAAATTGACTTATGAATATAATACTTATTTTGAGGTAAGTAGTTTAGTAACTGTTTGACTACTTATTGATAATATATTTTCTCCCTTTTCATTTACGTAGATCTATACTGATTGGATTGTCAGTTAAGATAAAAGTCTCGTTGTATGAGGGTACTTTGCTAAACACTGTTTTTTTGTTTTTATTATACTTAAATATAAATACTTGTGTATTTTTAAACAGTATATTTTGTTCTCGGTCCTCTGGGTTGTGGGAGAATATTAGTGTTTTGTTCTTATGAGTACTATTGACCACCGAGCCATGGCCCTTTTGCACTACCGGCAGCGCATATAGGCAATATAAAATATTTAATTGAAGTCTGGACTATATAAAATATTTAATTTAAGTCTGGACATATTTTTGTACCTATCTGTAATCCTGATTGCTATGTTTGCAATCCAAATAAACATTTGTATATCTATATAAGTCTCATATTGAAAAGTATAGGGAATCAAATATCACACGCACTGTGATATTATAAGCGTCGTTTATTTGTGTATTCGGTAGGAGTCGGTGCTCAATATTCCATATACCACCGTACGTGGATGGTTTACAAACATTCCGATTGCGTTGTGTATATTGTGGCAGTTTTCAGATTATGTATAGTCACACAAGGACAGTAAAAAGACAGATTATTCTTTTGATCTCTAAGTCATCCTAACCACGTTCCCAGATTATAGTTTAAAATAACTTGAAATATTGAAATACACGTAGACACGTATCGTAGATGAATTATCCAATATATTGGAAATTTCATACATTTTTTTTTAATTAATCGCCAAAACATTGCGGCGATGGTTTTTTTTTTATATTTAATAGGCTTACGTTTGGCCTCAATCTCGCTTGATGGAAGGCGAAGATGAGGCTTAAGATGGTACACGTTTGCCTAGAAGGTGTCTGTTCACTTTGACCTTAGGTTTAGGCTGAGCTTAGTTTGGCCGATCTACAGACTCAGTGATTAGATTTTTTTTAAAGTTTAGTTTTTCTGAAAGTGTTTTAGGGGCTGTTTCAGCACCCATTCATAAATTTATTTGACGGATAAATGTGATGCCGTCACCGTCTATTCGAACAAAACAGCTATACCGCATCACATTTATCCATCAGATACATTTAATCAATGGATGCTGAGCAGGGGGTTAGTATTCATGAAAAAAAAATGTACTTGACAAAGCCTTGATTAGTTTACTTTGAGATCTTTGAAAATATAGTAAGTTTGGTTTGGCTGCACCTCACATTTTAATTAAACAGGAAAGTATTTTTTTAACTAAAAATTTTATCGGTCTCACTTAACTGTATTTTTTTTAATGTATGATGACCAGATGGTCCCAAAGGAAGACCAGCGCCGTTCGCAAGACCGGCAGATTGCTGATTTGGATTTATTTTTTATTTTATTTTTAATATTGTTCTTATCCATGTCACGTCACGTCATGTCATGTCACGAATAAATATTTTCTGTCTTTCTTTCTTTCATTCCTTCTTTCTTTCTTTCAACGAGATATACCGGACGAGGCTTTAACAATAAATTGCCATGGTGGCCGAGTGGTTTGACCTCTCTAGCTGAGGATCGTGGGTTCAAATCCCGGCTCGCACCTCTGAGTTTTACAAAATTCATGTGCGAAATTACATTGAAAATTTACCACGAGCTTTACGGTGCAGGAAAACATCGTGGCAAAGGAAACCTGCACAAACCTGCGAAGCAAGTCAATGGTGAGTGTGAAGTTCCCAATCCTCACTTTATTTGTTAGTTTATCTGTAACACGTACACATATGGCGACAGAACGTAAACGTGCTAGAAACGTGAGGTCACGTGCTGCGGCTACCGCTGCACTCTGCAGTTACTCGATTTGTTGTACGCGTAACGTAAAGGTTAACGTTTCGAGTTACGTGTTAGTTGAGGTTAAGGTTTCAAAGTGCCAGTAATGGTTCTTAGCTATAAAAAAAACCGGGCAAGTGCGAGTCGGACTCGCGCACCGAGGGTTCCGTAGACATTTATAGGTATGTAAGTAAACGGGAATCGTGTCTTGAAGACGCGTATGCAGAGCCCTACTCTTAAGCAAAATGTACGCATGTCAGATTATATTGGTCATTGATATTTACAGACAGACATAAAAAAATCAAGATTTTCAGGCTTTTCTAGTTGGTTGTGTTATAATAGCTACCTTCATACCAAATTTCAAGATTCTGAGTTCACGGGAAGTACCCAGTAAGTTTTGATTCCCTTGCGAGTTTCGAAAATTTGCGGAAATTTGCAGCACAAACGGATGAATCTTTTGATTGCGTTGGCTTAGAAGTTTGATTTTTTCACAGCTCCAAGGGACAGTAGACTTCAGTATTTGATATAAATTTCAGCTTGATACCTCCACGCGTTCCCGAGAAAAAAAGGGAGACAGACGGACAAAAACAAATAACGTTGCAAGCCCTGGCCCTATAGGTACTACGAAGTGCAAATTTGAACTTCGTATGTTGCCATCCCACTGACGCTAATATTATTTAATATGAGAGTGAGAGGGACGGTAAAACACGAACTTCGATTTTAGTATTTCGTAGTAGCCCCCTTAAGAGCTGTTAAAACGAAGTTTGGCTTTGCATGCCATATTCGGATAAGATAATAAGCATTAATAGCTTCTTTGTCGCCACGACACGGAGGACATCTTCTTCTATGAGGACAAGACCTCTTAGGAGCGAGCGCGTGGAGTTTTCAATGCCTTCCCTCTTGACCTCCATAACGCTAAAAATAAGTGATGACTTGATGAGATCATGGTTAAAAAAAAATACTAAAAAGAAGAAAACAAGTCTATAGTGGGCTAGAACTTTGTTAAGTAGCTAACTTAAAGTTCAACAGTCGGGACCCATTTAAATCGTGACGCTCAAAAATTCTTACCTAATGGGTCCCGACTGTTGAACTTTAAGTTAGCTACTTAACAAAGTTCTAGCCCACTAGACTTGTTTTCTTCTTTTTAGTATTTTTAAGGCAGTCGGGTTTTTTGTTTTTATTTAATTTATTGTTTTATTTCACACTTTTCTGTGAAAATGGTATATTAAAACGGTTATAACCCATATATTTTTAGGATGGGCTAATTATTAGCTTTCATTTGATACCCCACTCGATAAGTTTGAATAAAAAACATTTTTTTTAAACTTACAATTCGGCGCCAAAAATCCGCCATTTTGATTTTTTAAGAATTTAATGTACCCAGTGTCACTCGCGTCATTAAGAAGAATCCAATGACGTACCATTTATCAAAATCCGTTCAGCCGTTGAGTAGTTACGAGAGGACATAGGAATAGACATACATACATACGTACATACATACATACATACGCGTCAAACACATAACCCTCCTTCTTCGCGGTCGGGTAAAAATGGGGATCAAAACGATTAACACATAGTATTTATTGCATGTTACTATTTTTTTTATACCTAGTGCCATCCACGAAGACGCGTGATTTTGTCAAAATTAGACATTATTGATATTGTAATAAGAACCACGGCACGCGTCATCGTGAATGACTCTACCTATGAAGCGTGTATTTTTGATACTACCTCAAACTGTAACTAGACGAAGATTTAAGTGCTGTGAACCGATATCAAAACAAATTTTTAATTTAGAATTAACTATGAGAGCGTAATTAATTTTTGTAATATTTTCGAGCAGCAATGATGTTGTTGTTTCTTTAAAAAAATATGGCTCTGTCCATCGGAGGACAATTTTGCCAGTGTCTAGTAGTTTTTGCCGTTGTACGGTAAAAAATCTAGAAAACGAAATATGAGAGGTAATGGTGGATGAACGATGACAGCGCGACTCCGCAATGGTAATGAGTACCTACAATAATTTGATACGAGAGAGAAGCGTCCTGTGACAGCTGTCACGTCAACAAGTGCGACGTTTTGAACAAAAACAAAGTAGTATCACGTTGTGATACATTGCGTGGATTGCGTGCTAATTAATATTTATAAGGAAAATAATAAGTCTATTATTTTTACTAAAACATACTAAAATGTGATAATTAGGGCCTTCATTAACTACCCTTAAAGTTGACGTAGTATCAAAAATACACGCTGTATATAAGTACTTGTGAATTGACAAATAGAAACAACAAATTAACAATTAAACTATTTTATTGTGTAGGTAATAGGGGTGTCATTACTTCTTTTTTTACAGACGACAAACTTTTTTCTTTCCCAACATGACCATCTGTTTGGGATATGGGATAGCCTCCATCAAAGACGCTGCTAGCATTGTTAGGGTTGATCGACATATGAACTGACAATGCCACGTTCAAAACAAACGTCAGTGCTTCCCCTAAGACGTCATCGAACGTTGAAACGTCGTCATCGTCAGCAAGGTCAAGCAACGTCGCTTCATTGTAAACTTTGACCGTGTCGCCATCTGTTGTCAAGCTCGCGAACAGCTGGAGTTGAGCCAGGAGCAAAATGACGCAGAAGTTGAGGAGCTGCGACGACATAATAATCTGTAAATTAATACTTGTATTGATATAGTATCCGTAATGATATTTTTTCTGGAGAAGACCAGTGTTGACTATTAATTGTTTTTATAGTTATGTAGTCTAAAAGGAAAAAACTTAATCCTTATAGATACTTATATAAAACTGACATGTCGGTCTGCGTATCGTTTTTAACCGACTTCAAAAAACGTACGTTCCAATGTTTGTAAGTTTTTTTTTGTGATCCTTCTTTTTTCTGGAGAAGACCAGTGTTAACTATTAATTGTTTTTATAGTTATGTAGTCTAAAAAGAAAAAAACTTAATCCTTATAGATACTTATATAAAACTGACATGTCGGTCTGCGTATCGTTTTTAACCGACTTCAAAAAACGTACGTTCCAATGTTTCTCAAGCCGTACGGAAAATTTTAAACGGTTTTGGTAATTAAAAATAGGTATGCTCACATTGAAAATGGACATTAAAATTTACAGAAATTTAATTATATCCATCAGTTGTGCTGAAATGCCCGGATTTTACTAGATTCTCGTGAGAATTCCCAAAAATAACGTCATGGTGTTTATTGACGTTGCATTATAAACAAACGTGTCAGATTTCATAACTTTACACCTAGCGAGATATCGTGATTTTATCCCGATCCCGTGGTAATATATATATATAATATATAGGTTTATACCTAGTTCAGTGGCCAGTGACTTCATAAAATTATGTACAATCTCTTTTTGATCAATAAAATATTATGATTATTATGATGTTGGGATAAAAAGTAGTTTATATGTTATCCAATAAGCCCAGCTGTCTACATACCTAATTTCATCCAAATCCGTCTAGCATAGCGCTAAGGCGTAACGAACAAACACACAAACTCTCACTCTTCAACTTTTTTTATGACACTAGTAGGATTAAATATTTTTTCCGGCAGAAACTCAAGTTTTTATAAATATTATTTTGCGTTGCACTGATTTTACAAATTGAAATTTATAAATTGTAAATCAATCAATAATTAAAAAATATATATTTGTAATTTACCTTCCTTGAACCCAAGCCCCAACACAATCTGACACTCAACTAATTTACCTACCTTGAACCCAAGCCCAACCCAATCTGACACTCAACTAATTTACCTACCTTGAACCCAAGCCCAACCCAATCTGACACTCAACTAATTTACCTTCCTTGAACCCAAGCCCCAACACAATCTGACACTCAACTAACAACTGCATGCAGACAACAGGAAATACGAGTAAAATATTGCGATAGTTTAATATAAAGCGTAAAAACAAGGATTTTCCTACATGATGTAATACTTTTATTAATAATTTTAATAATAGTA
This sequence comes from Choristoneura fumiferana, assembly GCF_025370935.1. Classification (NCBI taxonomy): domain Eukaryota; kingdom Metazoa; phylum Arthropoda; class Insecta; order Lepidoptera; family Tortricidae; genus Choristoneura; species Choristoneura fumiferana. Next base: position 4,333,544 of record NC_133492.1, read on the forward strand.
CATTGTGTGTGTGGGCGGTATTACGAACGAATTACGAACGAGAGTCTATTAGAAGCCCGAAGTCGAAGACTGAGTCGATGTTCGTAATTCTAGTACCGCCCGGGCGACATACAATGTTTACATCACAATTGCGAGTAAAATTTTATATTTGTAAAAGAAAAAATATAATTCTTCCAAATATTGGCGATACCTTAGGCTGCGCTCTTGGGAGCGCCCCCCCCCCCTCCTGCAGCATGCGCCTGACGTGCGTGTGCGTGTGGTCCAGCAGCAGGCAGCAGTATCAGTACGCACATTGACTCATTTGCCGACCTTCGGCTTCATGACCAGCACATTAAGGTCGAGGGTTTTATTTGGGGGGTTGCAACCAAGGTAGCCTGAATGTTACGACACTGTTTACGAGCAAGGGTGATGAAAAATATATAAAACATGAATTTCTATAGTGATAAAGTCACGGGTAATATATCTACAGAAAGTTTCCAGTAACAGGCGTTCCTGCAAATCAAAACTTAGGTTGTCGAGGATAGGGAAAATTCACTTATCTACCATACGCAAACACCGCGTATCTCAACTGAGTGAATGAGACGGTTATCTGTTTGTTTAGGGCTACTAAAAAGTTCCTGTCGTTCCGTCTCTCTGGCGCTTATACTATTTAATACGGGAGTGAGAGGGACGGTACCATACGAAATTCGATTTTCAAATTTCGGAGTAGCCTGCTGTTCTTCGAGCGATGTCGCCCGCTCATTGCTTCAATTTTGGCGCATGGCTTTTTCGAGCTATGACAGTGAATTAGTGTAACAAACTCCAAGCATAGGTCATTACATTAAATCATCATCATCAAAGTTAAGGGCTAGCGCATACTTTCGCATAGACTAAACAGTTTAGTCTATGCCGAAGTTGTATGTATGCGCCAGACCTTAAGTAAGGAGTTATGAATTCAACCGTCATTTGGACGGCCGTACGCACGGAAAGCCCTTGAATAACATACTAAAAAAGTTTTTAATGGTGTTTGTAATGAAAATTCACCGGTGTAAATGTTTATCTCAGTTGCTCATCAAACAAAAACTCATTTAGGAACCTAAATCAAAACATTGGTCAGTTATTAAATCACATAACGTCACAATAAAGGGAACAATACGAAACATGGCCGAATCGCCAGAGCTGAGCAAATAAAATAAGGATGTTCCTAGCTCCTACATCTTCAATTATTGACGTATTCAGATACTTAAATTGTGAGTATTTTTTAATATTTTTAAGTCAGTTTTAAAGGGTCGCTTGCAACAATGGGCTATTTTTTTATATCCAATTACGTCAGTTTCAGTTACATTGTCAAAAAATATTGAACACATCTTCTTGCTTTTATCAATTCATCAAAAAATAATGAAGATAAGAAGTGTCTGTAGACACTTTTTAACACGGCGTGACGTCACGGCCTCCCACTCCCCGAACTTTGACGCGCTTCAACTTTCTCATTTTTTAATCGAATAACAAAAGCAAAAAGACGTGTCTAATATTTTTTGATAATTTTTCTGGCGGACTATTGAAATAGAATTTTTTCACAGTACTTTGAATTTTCATAGTATTGTGTTAAATTTCGATAGCATTTTTTCTAACTAAACTAACTTATGTATGTATGTAAACTCTTTACTGCACATAAAAATAAAAATACAAATACACAGAGAGGAGAACAGAGGCGAGCTTATCCCTAAAAAGGGATCTCTTCCAGCACTTATCAGAATTCAGCACTCAGCAGAATTGAATTGAATTGAAGCAAACACGGAATCACGATTATCGGACCTCTCATCTCAATACTAATACAAAGCGATATTTCGCCTGTCAAGAAACTCATTCATTTGTAGTGTCTTCTAAAGGTCACAGCTCATTAGAGCCACCCGGCACCCAACCAGCACCTCCTCGACTTTCGGAGTCCACTCGTTGTTGTTAGGTAGCCCGGACGCCGTGTTGACAACGAGTGGACCTCGCGTGGTCCATGAATGTCTTAGCAGTCACTATGGCGGCGAGCAGCGGGCTGTCACCGAGTGGTCCACTCGCTGTCCGCGTGTGGCAACCTATGAAGTGACTAACCGCTCGAGGCGAGGCGGTGCTGGTCGGATGCCGGGTCGCTGTAATGAGCTGTGACCTTAAGTCGCTACAGTCTTGACAGAGTGGTGGAGGTTGTCAGTTGAGGATCAACAGTGAACCTTCATGATGATTTTCTTGGGAAAATGATGTGGTGGTTCCTCCTGGCCTTCCACGCCACAGTGCTGCAGTCCCCAGTTGGAAACCGAGAGCGCTGCTGCTGCGTAGCGTACTCCCACGTCAGGTCCCTTAGTCGTCTTTTACGACACCCACGGTAAAAGATGGGTCCGTCCTATTCTAAAACCGGCACGAAGACACGCCTATTTTTTACATACATAAAAATCACGCCTGTATTCCCAAATGGGGTAGGCAGAGCACACGAAACGTTACCGCTTCGGAGCCACTTTTAGCAATTTTAGGTCTTAATTTTGACAAAAACGGTACAATAGTGACAGGTTGCTAGCCTGTCGCCTACGGTGTACCTTAACCTATGTCCTCAGTCGCCTCTTACGACATCCATGGAAGAAATGGAGAGGTGTTATTCTAACCCGACACCACACGGGTATTTTTTATATAATTATATATACCTTTAAAAGTTTAAACGAACAGTTTTTGTATATGTATTTTAGGGATCTCGGAAACAGCTCCAAAGATGTCGATGAATTTTTTATGTGGGAGTTTTCGGGGATGACAAGTCGATAAAGCTCTGGGAAAACGCTTATTAACAAGTTTTAGACCAAGCAAAGCTCGGCCGCCCAGGTACTTCAAAATTATAGAAGAACGAGGGTCACTGGGTTCTCTGCCCTTTCGCAAAATTAGTTTGCCCAGATGTTTTACTTCCCAAGTCATGATTTTCTCTGAACCAATATTATTTTAGGAACTTCCATAAAACAAACCTAACCTAACCTAATATACTCTATAAAACCACAAGAAAATACAGAGAGTTTTTTTTTTGGTTTCGGAGTAACAGTTCGGAAATTAAACATTTGACAAACAATAATTAAGCGGCAAGGCACTGGGTCACTGACATTGTCCAGCGAATTAGCTCGTTGAATTGGCCATGGGCAAGACATATTATAACGGAGAACAGTACCACTACCATGAGTTTACAGTGACCGTACTCGATAGCGAAGTTCTCGAATCGCGACCGCGGATTGGCAAACGCAGCGTAAGAGGTTCAGCAACGAGATGGACGGATGACCTGGTTAAAGCCACGGGTTCACGGTAAATTCAGGTCGCTTCCAACCGAAGCAATCGCAGGTCTATGGGGGAGGTCTATGCCCAACAGTGGACATCCAACGGCTGATTATGATGATGATGATTCAAAATTGATAGAGCCGTAGTAGTGCGCGAGTCCGACTCGAGTCGAGTCGAGTGCGACGTCTTGCGTAAAAATACTCATTCCTCATCTTCATTTACCGTTACTCACATCTCTACCCGCGATATTGGCGCGATAAAACAATTTTATTGGTCTGTAAGCAATAATACGTGTAACAAAACGGGAATTAAGGCTCGCCCGACACGTACTCTGATTGCTGCGCTTTATTTGAGCGGTTTTTTATATCGCTGTTATACCGAATTGAGTTTGAAACAGTAGCGTGGCGTAGGTACTAACAGCTCGATCCCGACCGGGTCGCATAAACTTTTTTCATCACACTTGCTCGTAAACAGTGTCGTAACATGCAGGCTACCTTGGTTGCAACCCCCCAAATAAAACCCTTTTCTTGTCATGAAACCCAAGGCAATGATTCATTGCGCGTACTAGTACTGCTGTGGGTGCTGCTGCTGCACGACTTTCAGGAGGTCCTAGCGCACGCACGTCAGGCGCATGCTGCGGAGGGGGGAGGACGCCGGGGAGCTGACGCTGCCAAGATCGCAGCCAGCGGTATCGGCAATTTTTGTAGTTTTTTTTTTACAAATATACAATTTTACTCGCGAATGTGATGAAAAACATTGAATGTTGCACGGGCGGTACTAGAATTACGAACATCGACTCATTAAAGCCCTCAGTTTTCGATTTCGGGCTTCTAATAGACTCTCGTTCGTAATTCCTTATTGACCGCCCTTAAGACACAATGTAGTACAGTCGAGTTCATAAACCTGTGAGCAAAAACTTGATCAAAAATATCTGAACACGCTTCTACGCCGTTAACAATAGAGTCGATTTTTGGTCACAAGTTTATGAACTCTACAGTACAATTACGTGACAAGTACATTATGGTATAACTTGTTTACCTACATCCAACAGGGTCCTGAGCGTGTTTGTGGACTGCTAGGACACCACGCTGATGCGTCGGTGGTCACAGACAGTCTGCCGTGAACCGTTCTTCACCAGTGCTTGCACTGTTGTGTTTCGGCGTGGAGAGTAAGACAGCCGGTGAAATTACAGGCACTTGAGGTATCCCATCTTAGGCCTCTAGGTTGGGAACGCATCTGCAATAGCCCTGGTGTAGCAGATTTTTTTTTTTATTCGACTGGACTGATGTTTATGGGCGGTGGTGATCTCTTACCATCAGGAGACCCACTTGCTCGTTTGCCATCCAGTAGAATAAAAAAAAAAATACTAACATAGCTTATAATGTAAGTCTCTTTTGTAACATCATTATGTGGATCAACCAGGAAATAAAACATTTAGTTTTATTATTATTAAACTATAGTTAGTGACATCCACGAAGACGCATCATTTTGTCAAAATAGACATAAATGACATTGTAATAGAACCACGGCACGCGTCATCGTGTATGACTCTACCTATATATCGCGGTGCTTTAAATATAGGTACTGACGCACTCTAAATGCAGTGATGTGACATGCCTCATGGTTGCCTAAAGAGTTGTATTCGAAAACACCTAGCACACGTTGCTCACACTCTCTGTTGCCTAACGAAAATTGTTATAAATACAGTGATTTACTCTACGCAACGCACTTATACTTCTGTTTTGTACCAACTAGAACCCTATATGTAAGAAAATAAGGGTCAATTGAGTTTTATAGGTAAAATTAAATCAAAAATATGTTTACGTTCTTATCTGAATGGGAGCGCCAAATTTTGCTTACTCTTCGCAAGTCTACCCAAGTGATTTTTGTCTGAATCATCGTTTGTCATAATTTTTTTCCCACTAAAACCTTAAATTTTTCTGAATTTTTTTAATGGTCATAAACGCAACGTAAAGTTTGGCAACCTGTTCCATTTCGCAAACTCTCTAAAACTGTAAATATTTAAGGATTTATTTCAGGGCCATCGTGTAGAACCCTTTAGGTTAGGTTAGGTTAGTTTTATTAAAATCCTGAAAATTTTACAATTTCAGAAATTTTAAACAGTTGGGAAATAAAAAGTTGCGAAATGAAACAGTTTGCCAAACGATATTCGCCGAATCATTAGTAAACCATTCTCGTTATACCAATTCAACTCTGTGTTCGCTATTTTCTTTCGGGTAAATACTTATATTTATTATATCAGCGGTACCTGGGTGACACTAAAATGAATACCTATAATAATAGAAGGGGCAATTTGAGAAGAATCCCCTCAAAATTAAATATTTGGGGTATGTGTGAACGCTCCCGTCTCGCGGAAACGATTTATTAAACATTTTGTACATGTAGAGCTAAGAATGGTTACGTAGAATCAAGAAGACTCCATATCTAACAGTATAATTGTATACCAGGAATGCATACACACACCACATCGCATATAAGACTATATTAGTTCTAATCTACGTCTTCTTATTTAGGTACTTATCCTGGGTAAAATATATATTCTGTTTAGTCTGTCAGGTTAATTATCAGAAAATCTTGGACAAGAATTTTGTGTTATGTCAATAAAAAAAAAAATTACACGCGCGAAAAAAGCGTCACGAAAAAAATTTACTATATTAACAGGAAAGTAACAGGAACGGAATGTCTAGCGCATAATTTTATACTGTTGTTTTTAAGTATTATATTTGTAATTATTTTATTCTGAAAAATAACTTTGTGCCAAGTTTCTTGCGACGCATTCTTCTTGCCAATGATGGTATTTCCGAAAGCGCTGGTATTTAAATAAATGACGTGTAAAAGTGCCCATTGCGGCCTATTTACTGAATAAATGATTTGAATTTGAATCATACATGACACACGATGGCGACGGTTGGTTACGAAACGTGTTGGACATAGTCTCATACTTTTCAATACAAAGAATATATTTTTCCCTGACACGATGCTATAACGATCATGGTATGATGCGGTGTAATGGGTGGAAGAGACCTTTAATCAAAAAAACGGCCAAGAGCATGTCGGCGACGCCCAAAATAGGGTTCCGTAGCCATTACGAAAAAATTAAGTAATATTTTTTTAAGGATTTCGTATTTTATACGGAATCTTCCAAGTTTAGGTATATTTTATACCTAGGCTGCTATTTAAGAGTAAAACTACTAATAATTCTGAAGCAAACTTAGTCGTTATAGTTTTTCTTGAAAGTTTGTTATACTTACTACCATCCCGAATTTTTTCAAATTTTTCCACCCTCCGGTTTAGATTTTAGAGGGGGGGGGGACGCTCGATTTTAATGAAAATTTGCACTAGTTGTTTTTTTCTCAAAAAATCAATTGAATCGAAAAATCGTCTTAGCAAACCCTTAATGGTTTTAAAATACCTATCCAACGATATCCCACACAAAAGGGTTGGATGAGAATAAAAAACATCCCCACTTTACGTCTACGGGAGGTACCCTAAAAAAAATTTTTTTTTGTTTTTTATTGTACCATTTTGTCATAGTTTACATATATATCCGTGAAAAATTACAGTTTTCTAGCATTGATAGTCCCTGAGCAAAGCCGCATACGGACGGACAGACAGACAGACATGGCGAAACTATAAGGGTTCCGTTTTTGCCATTTTGGCTCCGGAACCCTAAAAAGAATTAAATATGACGAACAATTATGTTCTATTATTATGCCTACAGACTACAAAATAAATATTCAACGCAATGGCGGCTATTCACGTAACTTGACCGCACTACTTCACTAAGGTGGTAGGACCTTGTGCAAGGTCCGCCCGGATTGCTACCACCATCTTGCTCGCTAATCCTGCCGTGAAGCAGCAGTGCTTGCACTGTTGTGTTTCAGCGTGGAGAGTAAGACAGCCGGTGAAATTACTAGCACTTGAGGTATCCCATCTTAGGCCTCTATGTTGGCTACGCATCTGCAATACCCCTGGTGTAGCAGATGTTTATGGGCGGTGGTGATCTCATACCATCAGGAGACCCACTGGCTCGTTTGCCATCCAGTCGAATAAAAAAATACATATTAAGCATCCAAGACCCGAAAACGGAGATTGAACTCGGGACCTCAAGCTTCGTAGTCAGGTCTCTAGCCACTTGGCCATCCGGTCGTCAAACGACATTATTTCTGTTTAAAACGTCACAGAAAAAGTTATTCGCGAAGTTCTTTCTACATTCTCAAGACTCACCGCCGTTACGGTTTCATTAGCAATAATTTTAAATTCTACGTGACATAATGTTGACACAACATATGCTATGAGAGACATGTGGATCCTTTGAGTGAGAAATGGATATTAATATTTTGCGAAACCCGTCGGAAATGACGCGCTTTCATACATTTACGTCTACGAACCAATCTACGAACTGAAAACCAATGCGTTAAATTTTTGGGTTAGATTTTCCGTTCTAGCGTTTTCCTTTCTATTGGAAAGATATTTAATGCATTTTTGTTGATAGGTTTTTTTATTTACAAAAAAACATATATACGCCTGTACTTATCACAGAAATAATCCTCTTTTTTTACCCGACTGCCCAAAGAAGGGTTATGTTTTTCGAGCGTATGTATGTATGTATGTGGGTATGTATGTCCATTTCTTTGGTCCTCGCTGCAGCCTAAACGGCTGAATGGATTTTAACATATGAGGTATCATTGGATTCGCCATAACTATCGGAGTGACATAGGCTATATAAAATTTCAATATGGCGTCTGCGAAAAAAAATATGGCGGAGGAATGAATAAAAATATTTTTCCCTCAGCACCTCAAACAGGCAGGTTTTGCTATGAGAAATCAGTGAGCAAAATCGCATTTTGCTCACTCCGTGAGACAAAGTAACTTTTAATTATTTTTTTTAAATGCTGAGTACAGTGTTGGGTCTACTCACTGAATTCCAAATATTTGAACTTTACTTTGATCTGTCATTTCACTTCAACTCGAAAAAAGCAAGAGATAGGATCAAATTTGTCGATTACAAACTTAAATTAAATTTTTGGTATTAAAATATATCGAAATATTTCAAAATGTAAATTTTCCCGATCTTTTAATAAAGTATGCAACCTCGTTGCACGAAAGCCGCTTCTCTTGTTTTTTTTTATAAAAGAATTCCGTATACTGCCTCTACAGTAGGTATAATTATTATTTGTTAAATTCGAATGATTTTTTAACAAATCTATTTATGTTTATGTAATAGAAATCTTAATAAAAATCATATTTAAAGGTTTAATTGTTCAACCTTTTCAATTACCCGAGATGAGGCTTTTTGTAGTATTAAAAAATAAGTGTGACATTAGTACAAGAAGTTAAGATTGCATGTTACGAGTATGCGATTTGTATTGTAGCTACTGACTCTTTTTATGGTTTTAATGTAATTATTATATTTGATAATAATCGGAATCTATTTAAAAAATGTGTTTGTTTTGTAAACAGGTAGGTATATGTGGTTTTATTCTTATGTTACATTTAAATTATGTTCTCGCTGCTGAGGTGAAAATTGTATGTGTCACACGAGACCAAAGTTTTTTGCATCTCGTGTATTTCATCCCTTGCTGATCTCAGGATTCTAACCTAGAATCACTCGCTAACGCTCGTGATTCATTATAGAATCCTTCGCTTACTCGGGATTCAAAATCAACACTCGCAACAAAAACAACTTTGCTCTCTTGTTGCACAAATAACTATTGTATTGTAACAATATGGGTATCAAATGAAAGCTAATAATTAGCCCATTCTAAATATATTGGTTATAATACTTTTAATCTACCGTTTTCACATAAATATCAAAAAAGTATAAAGTAAAAAACATTAAATTTAAAAAATCAAAAAACCCGACTGCCTTAAAAACTAAAAGGAAGAAAATATGTCTAGTGGTCTATAACTCTGCCAAGAAGCTCGTTTAAGGTTCAACAGTCGGGACCCTTCAAATCGTAACCAGCTCAAAAAATCTTGGTCCCGACTCTTGAACCTTACATGAGCTTCTTGGCAGAGTTCTAGACCACTAGACTTATTTTCTTCCTTTAAGTTTTTATTATTTCTGTGGTCTGTATTGACTTAACAACATATTTGTGTTTTTTTTTACTTTATCCGTATCGATATCTTGGTACTTAGTTGTAATTAAGTGTAAAATACTATTAAGTAGTAGAACGTAATTCACGGAATGTTTATTTTTAATATGTTTTCGTTTGCGCTGAACGGGACACTAATCCGCTACCAACTGCACCACATCGGCCCCAACTAACTGATCTAAAAAAACATTAATCGTTTGCGTACGCGAATAGTGCGCCATCTATTGCAACTATCACAAACCACGACTACGACATTTCAAGTGATTTCTTTGGAAAGTACACTACACTTTCTACACAGACTGTACAGTCGAGTTCATAAACTTGTCAGCAAAAATTTGATCAAAAATATACGAAAAAGCTTCTACGCCGTTAACAATAGAGTCGTGTTCAGATGTTTTTGATCAAATTTTTGCTTACATGTTTATAAATTCGACTGTACCAGTATATTAAGATAAAGATCCTACCTTAACCAATCGTACATTTTACTTACCTACGTTATTAACAAACAAAAATCCTCCGGTAAACATAAAGACCCATCGAACGGATCCCTTGACAACCTTAGGTCCGTTTACGGTCATGTAATAAGCAATAATGGCAGGACCCAAGTAATAAAGGTTTTAATTGCCTCAAAAATAGCACAGAAACTTGCTCGTATCTTGCCAGTCCATTTCGCCTTTACTGTTATGATTATAGCACCACCAATTTATTATTTACAGGCGGACAAAAATGGAACTTGCTGATTTTTTTCTGTGACCGTGTCTTTTCCTTGATGACAGCGACACCGTTGGCTGCATGGATAAGTTTGTCGTGGTGTATGCCGCCAGGAATAGGAGCCATTTTTTGTCCGATATGGTGTTGTTTCTGTTGGTTTTTGTAATAAGTTAATTAGTATTGGGTTTGGTTATATTTGATGTGGACTATTATGAGAAAAGTAATTTTTATAAAGCTAGTTTTAACAAAATAATATACTTACTACAATCTTAGAGTTTGGCGGTAAAAAGTTCGGGGTAACAATATCAAAGCGCAACGTTAGCTCGGACAACGCCATCTATTAATTGTAGACGAAGTTAGAACGTCATCTTGAAAGCCGAGATTCTTCAACGTTCTTCGACAACGCCCTCTATTCATTTGTAATTATCATCCTACGGAAACGCATTACAGGGTATTAGGCAGCATTTCCACCAGAGATGTTCGAGGATGTGTTGCGAGGAAACGCTTCATTTTTCTATCCTCGCTCAGTGCAGCTTTTTTTATGGTATAGGGGGCAAACGAGCAGGCGGATCGCCTGATGGTAAGCGATTACCGTCGCCCATGGACACCTGCAACACCAGAAGAGTCACAAGTGCGTTGCCGGCCTTTAAGGTAGGAGTACGCTCTTTTCTTGAAAACTTGAAGGTCATATCGGTCCGGGAATAGTGGAAACAGCTCGGCGGAGTTTCTATTAAGCCTAATAGGTTGGTAGGCTTGTAGGCAACGAATAATAATCATACGTATATGTTATATTTAGATAAGTACATTTTTAAAAACATAAACGTCCACGATTTGAGAACAAATATTTGTATTATTCATGCACATATGTATCCAGATCGAACCCGGGACCTCGAGCTTCATAGTCAGGTTTTTTAACCTCCTGGCTATCAGACGACCAGATGGCCTAGTGGTTAGAGAACCTGACTACGAAGCTTGGGGTCCCGGGTTCGATTCCCGTGCCGGGGCAGATATTTGTATGAAAAATACGAATATTTGTTCTCGGGTCTTGGGTGTTTACTATGTATTTAAGTATGTATCTATCTATATAATTATATTTATCTGTTGCTTAGTACCCTTAACACAAGCTTTGCTAAGCTTACTTTGGGACTAGGTCAATTGGTGTGAATTGTCCCGTAATATTTATTTATCCAGTAAATAAGTGCAGTAGTGTGCAGTTTTACTTGTTAGCATTTATTTTCAACTAGCTGTTGCCCGCTGCTTCGCCCCCGTTGTAATTTTTCTAAATTTTCTTCCATTAAAACCTTCTCCTGACAATATAATGAACACAACAAAGAAAGAATTAGTGAAATCCGTCCAGCCGTTCTGGAGCGCTTAGCAACACATTTTATGATTCAGTTTTATTTATATATAGATATATAGATGAACGCTTTAATTATCATTACAAGCAGATCGTCGACAAGACGATCGTTTACATTACAGCAGCTGTGATCACGACTAAAATCACAAAACATTTATATTCTGTCTGAAACATTATACTTTTCGAATTTTATGTATTTTTAATTTAAAGTGCCATGGTAACTATGACAGAGAATCACGATAGTTAAAAAGAACACCGTACAGTCATCACACGGGAATCTCCTTTTTTATTTTCGGTAGGGAAAACTCCCGAAACCAACGAGATCGTTAAACAGCGATGGTATCGGTATCTAGTATCTGCCCGCACGTACAGAATTGCTGCCAAGTTCTGTAACTCAATTTCCTTGCCGCAATAATCTTGGCACTGCAATGTGCCTACTTAGAGTTGGGTATATGCAAAGAATATGGTTTGGTGTACGAGGAATTTCTTTTACTTAGCAAGATTTGGCTTTTTTATGTCTTTGGCTAAGATTTTAGGCTAATGTATTGAAATTACGACGAAGGCTTCCGATAAGTATATATTATTACTACTATTAATTTTATTATACTGAATTGAAAGAAAAATATTTAGGCGCTACCTACTTTGCTTAAGTCCATAAATTATCAATGACCAACGTACAATATGTTTAACCTTGCATTCTTCATTGCCAGCTACTGCTGCAGGCTGGCTATATACGGAGGGTCATATGACTGTAGGTTAAGTTCAAATCTTTCAACTTGAACTAGATCCAGTTATAATGATCAGTTCGTTTTGAAATGAGGTATAGTTAACTACATGGTTTCTATTGTTTGCCCAAATTTCATATACCATAATGTATCGTTTTCCCTAATTTTCATTTGTCATAAAGTAGTTTATTTCTGAAATAGTATTTTCTTAGGAGTTCATATTAAACTAACCTAACCTACTGCGTTCTATAAGATGACATTAAAAAAATCCTGTAAACAGCAAGGGGTAGGTATATATTTTATGGCAAAAGTTGGTATAGCAAGTGAAATTATGGTAAGTGAGTAATTCGTACTTACATAGCTAGTTTAGACGACAATATTAATACCCAAAGCCAGAAAAAAGTACAATTAACAATAATACCTTTGGATTTAACTACCCAATGTAGGATTTTTTTTAGTAAGTATTCATCATTTATAATGTCCTGAACGAGGAAACTACTGCCCAGTTACCAAATAATCCAACAACTTCATTTAAAATTCAATTAAGTCACAATCACTTTATTCTCAGTCGGTTACCGTTGTTTCTGTCTTCATTAGTTACAATTGAGATGCTGAGATAGCAGGGCTGGCAGACTACCAAGCAGACAGGTCTGCAAATACGAAATGCAAGAATATACGGCATTACGAATTGTAATACAAAGTAAGATGACTCAATTGCGTTCGTGTTCGGTATTTGTACGTTTTCAAAATAGAGTAACTCTATACTAACTGACCACTTTACTATTTTGTTAACTTTTAATTTATAATGATTATAGTACCAAACCACCTGTAAAAGTAATATCACCCATATTATTCATTGAGGGAACGAGTTAATATTGAAAATAAAAACGTGTATAGGTACTAAAGAAGCTGACATTGTTTTATTTTTATTTCATGAATGTGTTTTTTTTTTTAAAACGAGCCATTTTTTTCCAATAATTACTCATTAAGTTGCATTCACGCGGGTTGCGGGTTCACGGTGGATGCAAGCAAGAGGGAGGCCTAATGACCAGCAGTTCACGTCCTATGGCTGAGATGATGATGATGAAGTTGCATTAGGTATGCGACATATAAAGCAGAAACATATTAATATAGCCAAAACCTCTTTATGACAAAATAAAAGAAAAACAAACTCTATACTATAGAGTCTATAGGAATGGATCTTGTGACGAACTTGTCTGGTGAAGATAGTACCTAACATATATTATGAGTATTGAGTATAATATAATTAATATTGATTTTTTGGAATCTTTTTGTATTTTTTATTTCAATTTTTTTTTTTGTTACTTTTACGGTCATCCCGTAAAACCCATATCGAAAATACAAACTGAAATATAAATGCATAGAAAAACCAGAAAAATAAGACCAGCGCTGGGAATCGAACCCAGGTCCTGAGATATGTGAGATATGTGGTGCATAGGAGAAATTCGTATCTGTATCACTGTCCAATGGTGGTGCAGCACGTGGCACGGAATGCCGAGGCCCTGGGTTCGATTCCCAAGTTACACATTGCATCCAAATCCGTTTAGCTGTTTCAGCGTGAAGGGATAACAACCACACACAGGTACGCACACATATATTATCCTCTAAAAAAATAGCATTTGTGATAATTAGGGGGTGTGAGAACTTAAAAGCTCTCAAAAAACGGTTGCAAACTTTTGCTCCGGGTAGTTTTGATAATAAACTTGCGTGGAGTTTGAAACGCGTTGCCGTCACGTGTGATTGGCTATAGTACAGTAATAGTTATTTATGATACAAGTGCGGAAAGTAGGCAATTCCCAGCGAGTGGCGGAGAACTTGAAACACGAGCGAAGCGAGTGTTTTGAGCCGGCACGATTTGGGAATTTCCTACTTTCGACACGTATATCATACAACGTTTTACAATGCATTAAGCGAGGAAAAAAATCGAGGCAGTGACTACATCATTTATTTGCCATACTCCTTTTACTACAGTAGCAGGCAGTAGATACACACACCGACATGCACGCCAAACCAAAATCGTTAAAGTATACACTTTATTAAACCAACTTTCATAACAATCATTGACTCAGAAGATTAGAACAGCTACAGCTACTAATGATAGGTAAAGGAGACTTTGTTTTAGTATCGTGATTTTTTATGATTAATTATTAGCCCTTGTTGCTTGACATTTTCCACACTTATATTGGCTAGTCCTTATCTCCTGCACGCTCCTATAATGCTAAATATCAGTGCCTTCCGTGAATAAATCCGTGTAATAGTTAATTATCATCAAGTATATGTATTATGTATCTAATCTACCAGCTATTAACAAAAAGTTACCGTAAATCTGAGATTTTTTAGCTTTGGAACTGTAAATAAATCAAAATTGGTTCACTAATTCTAATAGATAAAAGCAAATAAATAAGAATAAGACGTACCGGTAGATGTTATAATATTCATGTGTGTAGAAGTAGATTATTCTATCAATTTACGATGTTTATTAACTTGGGTATGTATATTATAGTTCTCGTATTTTGTTCAGCATTGAGTTTGTTACTGACAATATGTGCTTCGTGGAGGACGTAAGGCGGCGTAAAGTCAGATATAAATTCATCATTTGAACTCTTCATTTTAATTTACTCATCAAAAATTAATTCACCGGACTGAACTCATGAACATTACTTTGGCGGGGTTTCATGACAGGCGCGAACGGGTAACCATGATTGGTTCGTGCTACGTCGTGCGCGCGCACTGGAAGCTCATTGGTTAACTTTCGAGTGCGCGCGCTTGACGTCGCACGGTCCGAATTGGACTCAAGAATTTATTTCCTTTTTTTTCATAACTTTAGACGGAATTAAAATACGGTTTACATGAAAAAAAAAATAACGTTCTCTTTTCTGTCGCGTTTAATCTGTATTATCTTATCAGTAAATATTCAGTTGGTTGCATCAAACGTTTTCTTATTTGTTCAAAGCCTAACTATAACGACTCTTCATAGCGCCTACAGACTCACGCCGAGAACCCCCGATAACACCCGAGAAGCGTGAATGTGATCGCTTTCTCGCCGTCTCGTTCTCGCGCTCGCCTGTTCTCCGATCGGTGTCGGTATTTTCAAAGGGTTTCTCGGGCGAGACACGAGAACGGTATTACATTCTTGTTCGGTCTCAGTGCGACCGTGGACTTAATGTCTGCAATGTCGTCCATTCCGGATAACGATCGAGAATGCAAATGAGAAGGTCGGGAGCGTAGATGCCTTCTCGGTTTTCGTGCAATTTCCTCGGCAAGACTTCTCGCCGAGACTTCTCGCGTGAGTCTGTAGGCGCTATTAGACTTATTTTTTTAACAATAGTTTGGACATCATACAAGTGCGGTAAGTAAAATCCATACAACTTTTCTGCACACTTGTGGATGCGTGCAGGAATCACTAATTTTCTATGGATATGTTGACCCACGTCAAGAGGCACTTTCCGAGCACGTGCATTGTAAAAATCTATTATGTAACAAGTATAACTTCGGAAGTATATAACCACGGAAGAATTTCAGACAGTACGATGTAGCAATAACAGTTCAAAAATAACATTTTATAATATTTTTTCTTCAGTTTCTGCTGTAAAAATTGTCTGCTTATTAAAATTACATATTTTATTATTAATGATACAATTGAATCAACAAAAGCTACTTACTTAGTTCAAGAGATGCTCTTAAAATTGTGCCAAGTCTTGATTGATACAATGATGAAAAATAGTTAAATCTCATAAGCCGCCAAGCCTTCCACTATCTAAGTGGATATAATAATAAAAATTGAACCGATTACAAAAAAAAACCATGAAAATAATTTTCTAGCAGTCTGAAATCGGTGCCTCAGCACGAGCCAGCAGGAGTGGACCTATAGTCGTCTACCTCATCTACATATATAGTATATATTGGGCTTCAATCACTCCTGCTGGCTCCTGGTGAGGCATCGACTTCAGACTGCTAGAACATTTTTCTACTTCTATACTGTAATCTGTGATTTACTTGATCACGAACAGTAATATAACAGCATACATAACAAGATTCTGGAAAAGTCTATTTTGTCTATTCCCCATAACAGGACTGTATCGTAATGTTGCTAAAACAAGGTTTTGCAGTAGCAACCACTTACTTTTTTTTCTTAATTTGTACGTTCTTACAAGCTAAGGCTTTTTGAAGTCGGTTGAAAAGTAGTCTTTATTTATATGTATTATTACAAAAAATCACCTTTATATCACCTTTAATCCACAGTCATTTGACGTCAAAAACAAGGGTGTCAAAAAGATCATCCACGCACACACGTACTTTGCAGTTTTGTCTTTACAAAAATGTTGTGCCAGTATTTAAACAAATGTTACATTTAACAAAAGATAATGCAAATTTGGTGGAAACGTCACCCGGTAGAAATTGTAAATGAGCCTGAAAAAATACTTGGCTTGTGAAGTTATCACAATCGCTTAAAAATAAAGATAACACGAGCTTTTTACAACCTTTTATTTAGTTTCACCTGCCCCGTTGTCTGTCTGTCTGTCTGTAATCAAATCTTGCAAGTTAAATTAGACCAACTTCCAGTAGTTGGATTGACTTGAAATTTGGTACACTTATGTAAATTGCGTGACAATACAATAATCGTAGTGAAATCCTGGTAGTCCGGCCAGGATCGTCTCCACAGGACGGAACTCTTCAACGGTTAATGGCATCGACTTGAAATTTAGTATGAAAATGTAGTTTCGGTGACAATACAAGAACAGTCAACAAAAAGTACAGTCAGCAAAAAAGCTTGTATTAAAATGATATTTTTACCAAAAACTTTTTGTAGTATATATTTTTAAATGTATATTTTCATATTTTATATTAAATTATATTGTAACGGATAACTCACGTCTTAAATCGAGTTTAGCTCGACATGTTCGGGCTATTTCGTAGCCCTTCTTCATAGTAATAGTGAGTTATCCGTTACAATATCATATAATATGAGTGAGTCTCACGGTAGTTTCATGTTCAAAATTATCAAATTTTGATATTACTTTGCAAACATTTCCGATGCCATTTTATCTAAAGATAGGAAGCAGAGTACAGTCGGCTACAGAGAAAGGTGATCCCCTACGACATAAATTTATGTACCGCACTAGGGTCACATTTGTATTGTTTATATTGTTGTCTTGCATTGTTTGTACTGTTGGCAATTAAATATTTTCTTTCGTTCTTTCTTTATTTCTCTGCAGCTAACTGTACATGAGTGACATCGCCACTTTATTATACTTACACACTTTTACAAAATGAATAGACTTGACTTACAGGAAAAGGTATCCAACTATACGGTTTCGAATTTATTTATTTTAATGTATGTTACATCGTGAGGAAACCTGCACAAACCTGCGAAGCAATTCAATGGTGCGTGAGAAGTTCCCAATCCGCACTGGGCACGCGTGGGAACTACGGCCCAAGCCCTCTTGTTCTGAGAGGAGGCCTGTGCCCAGCAGTGGGACGTATGTAGGCTGGGATGAATGAATGATGAATGCATGTTAGAGAGTAGACTCGTATTTTTTTTACTAACTAAATCTCAAGCTATTGTGGAGGAATTGTCTGCCAAAGTACTGAAAGTGACTAAACCCTCTAACTTCTGTAGAGAGTTTTGTTGAAATAAATTGCAAATTAATTACTGGGTTGAGTATATGTTTGAAGAGAGATTTATGGACCATTGAATTGACATGGTAAAAAAACGACAAAAATAACCTAAGTGTCTTTAGTGTCTTACGTGTAAATATACTGGGCGGCAAAAAATCTGGCCCTCAAATGTATGCAATAATAGGTAATTTCGTAAGTAGAGTTGGCTTAATTTTGTATGTAGAGTTGGCTTTATTTCTGTACGTAGAGCTGGCTTAATTTTGTATGTAGAGTTGGCTTAATTTTGTATGTAGAGTTGGTTTAATTTTGTGCCGCTTCAACTATGAGAACTTCAACTTTGAAGGATGCCTTTTTAGAGTTCCGTAGCCAAAATGGCCGTCCGTCCGCGGCTTTGCTCAGGGACTATCAATACTAGAAAGCTGCAATTTTTCACAGATATATATGAAAACTATGCCGACAAAATGGTACAATAAAAAAGTAAAAAAAAATAATTTTAGCGCACATTTTTTTTTTCTCATCCAACCCTATAGTGTAGGGTATCGTTGGATGTTGGATAGGTCTTTTAAAACCAGAGGGTTGCTAACACGATTTTTTGATTCAGTGATTTGTTTGCGAAATATTCAACTTTAAAATGCAAATTTTCATTATTATCGAGCGTCCCCCCCCCTCTAAGATCTAAACCGGTGGGTAGAAAAATTTGAAAAAATTCAGGATGGTAGTAAGTATATTAAACTTTCAAGTTAGCTTGAGAATTATTAGTAGTTTATGAGTAAATAGCAGCCTAAGGTATAAAATATACCTAAACTTGGAAGATTCCGTATAAAATACGAAATCCTTAGAAAAATATTACTTATTTTTTTCGTAATAGCTACGGAACCCTATTTTGGGCGTGTCCGACACTCTCTTGGCCGGTTTTTTAGGAAAATATGAGTGAGGCGACATTACAAAACAAGTGCTCAATATTTTTTATGTTCTCAATAGATGGCGCCATCTGTGACACCCTAGGATACGAAATGGCGATTGTCACAATCTCACTTCCAATAAAACCGAGGTCAAGCTAACGTCACTTTATCACTACTCCACCTTCACCCAAAAGAACAAAAAAGACCGAAATCCAACATTGGTGACCCTAACGCCATCCCTAAAAACACGCGGACCCTAAAAATACCATATTTCAGCTATTTCACGAGTTACAGCTCACAAAACCACTATTGATAGCAAAACGGAACTGCCACTTTGACTTCGATTGTCCTGGCTTCGAGCTCGATTTTCCACATCGACTATCGACTATCGAGTTCCGGGAAACAAGCCGCAACAAATTACGGACGTAATGTTTGCTCGCACAATGTATAACTTTGACTAAGGTGCATAAAGGTTGGTAGAAGACTGAGTTCCGCTTAAGGTCCAGGTTTCTCTGACCACCCGCCGCCGGCGACCGGTGACCGACGTGTGTCCGAGACCGACGACGTTCGAATGTTTTGTTCGGGATATTCGAGCGTCACCGGTCGCCGGTCAGAGAAACCAGGGCCTAAAGATTTACTTAGACAGTTTTCAAAAGAGGGCAATAAACTGTTTAAAACCATATGTAATTGTAATAACATTTATACAGTTTGATTTGGGAGACGTGAGCAGTACCAATCCTGCCAGATTCAGTTAGATAAAACTATATCGTACCAGTTAGAAATCTGCGTGAAAAGTCTTGCAAGTTGCATTACATTGCGAGGCCGTAAAGCCAACGAATTTGTAGTGGTCAATCGAGCGCCGCAATGCAATGCTTAATAATAGTTACTAATATAGTCTTTAAGGAAAATACTAACAAATGTGGATCAAGTTGTCTGAATTAATAGATATTATTATTATTAATGCAACTTGCACTATTTTTGACAGGTCTGAACTGGGCGTGGAATACAAAAAGTATAAATAATATTGCATAATGCATGGTTTTCCATAAATGGTATTTCTCATTTTCGCGCACACACACTTTCATGGATATCTCTACCGTGGATTGTAACAACTCTGAAATATTTGAAAATAACGTTAATCTTACTATGACTTTCCATATCATAAATAATTTGTGAATCCATCATAAATACGTCGTCATTTTGCGATTTCTTGTTGACATTATTTAAACAGGACTCAACTTTAGCACTCTCTCGAAATAGTGGAAAACGAAATTACATCCACGGTAGTGACCGAATTTACCCATTCCGGACGTACCTACATGTGCAATAAGATAAAATTTAATTATTCAGATAACTAAGATCCATCATTTGTTAGTATTACTCATAAAATACAATACAATACATTATCTCAATTCTATATTGAACTTAATGACCGCCCAAACTTTGTACATGTACACTTATATGAAAAAGTGAGAACAATCATCTGTGTCCACTTTTTCTCGATGCACACGTTCCGGAATGTTCTAAAGTAAAATAATAAATTTTAACAAAAACATTGGTTTATCTTATCGTTTCAATACGTCGCGTGTCACTGCCAACCTTTACCGCTACTGATAGTAGAGTCTATTTAAGTTAGCAACTTAATTTATACAACTTTACCTTCCTACGTATTCACCCAACGACTGGAGTTCCCTGAGTTATGGCTTAGACAACTCACGTTTTTACTATCAAACTTTGGATAACTATACGACACCTTCAAGGAATATATCAAGCCTTAACTCACTTTTTGTCAATTTTGAGTTACAATCATGGTTTTGCAAGAAATAAAATTATCTTTTTTTAGCTCTTATTATTTTATTATCTACAATGCTTGATTTAATTCCAAAGACTGTTTATTCAATTATTAAAGCTGGAACATTTTTTAATTTTAACGTAAGTAAATAAAAGTCGCTTATTAAATCGAGCATTAGTCGATTTTTAACCGACGAAAAAAACGGAGGAGGTTCTCAAGTCGACAAGTATATATTTTTTTTATGTATGACCACGTGTAACTTTTTACAGAGTAGTCCGATTTTGATGATTCTTTTTTTATTGTAAAGGGTATACCTTGAAGTTGGTATTATATACATTTGGAAAAAAAAACACCCCAAGGGTGGGAAAAAAGTATAAAATAAAAACTTTTTAACAAAAAAATTAAACTGCCGAAAAAACTGAAAAGTAAAAAATAATACCTTTTTTGTTTGACCTTAATCTAGGTATCAGTTTGAAGTCGGTGCCACAGCACGAGCCAGGAGGAATGGACCTATAGTCGTCTACCTGATGGGCTTCTATCACTCCCCCTGGCTTGTGCTGAGGCACCGACTTCAAAGTGATACCTAGATTAAGGTCAAACAAAAAAGGTATTATTTTTTGCTTTTCACTTTTTTCGGCAGTTTAATTTTTTTGTTAAAAAGTTTTTTTAAATGTCAAATTTTCCACCATCTACACTAATCTTTGTTACTACAGATTATACCCATGTTTCATTCAAGAAATATAACATCAGATTTTGACGACGATTTTTCAAATGAAAAATAAATATTGAAAATAAAGTGAATTTTAGTGAAATAAAACCGGCCAAGTGAGAGTCAGGCTCGCGCATCGAGGATTCTGTATAAATATTTTTATTATAATGGTGTAACTAAAAATTTACGGTTTTCGCAATTTTTCCTTTATCTTTGCTATAAGACTTGCTTCGTAAACAAATTCAAAATTCTGAGTTCACGGGAAGTATCCTGCAGGTTTTGATTCCCTTGCGAGTCTAAACTTGCGGAAATTTTCGGCATAAACGGCTGTATCTTTTGATTGCGTTGGCTTAGAAGTTTGCTTTTTTTCACAGCTCCAAGGAACAGTAGACCTGAGTATTTGATATAAATTTCAGCTTGATACGCGTTCCTGAGAGACAGGGTCTTGACAGACGGCAAACGTACAACAAAGTGATCCTATAAGGGTTCCGTTTTTTCCTTTCGAGGTACGAAACCCTAAAAAGTGATTATACATCTAGTTAAAAGACACGAATTACAGATGAGTGTGTTATTGATGCGATCCACTGGGTGTTTATACAAGAATTTTGATAAAATCGATTTGTTTAGACTTTATATAAATTGGATTGACATACGAGTAGACCATACGAACATTTACACAATCATTCTGGGGAACGCTCACTAGAGCGTTTACTAAAATTTCGTCAAGAATTTTATTATTCGCGATGATGTCGGACGAATGCTTGACAAAAAGGTCGAAGCGTCGTTTTGCTCTAATGCTCGCTAGAACGCTCGCTAGAATGCTCGTTACAATTGAATGTTCAAGTTTATCATCATCATCATCATTATCATCAGCCTACAGCAGTCCACTGCTGGACATAGGCCTTTTCCATGGCGCGCCACGACACTGACTTCAGCCCCTCGCATCCATGCGGTGGACTCTCTTAAGAGCGTTTATTCCTGCTGAGCTGGTAAAGTTGCGTTTTTGTTAGTTTTTCTCCATAAAAATCGAATGAAAATTAAAAATGTTTTCTGATAGAACACTTCTTAACATATAAGTTAATGTGTCTACTCCAATAATTATTTGTGATATACTTTTATATTTCTTAAAAACGAATTAATGTTTATGACCGGTTTTTAAAGAAAATAAAAGTCTTTTCTCTTTTAAAGGTATAAGATTATGCATTTGCATTTTGAACAAATATGTACATCTACGAAAGAATTTCAGTCAGTACGATTATGTAGCACGATCACATTGCAGTTTAAAAATAAAATATGCGCGCGTATTTTTTTCTTCAGCTTCTGCAGCAACTGCCTGGTGACATATAGCAACTGTCTGCTTACATATTAAAATTACCCATATTAATGATACACCTAAATCAACACAAGTTACGTAGTTCTATAGAGATGTACTTAAAATTGTGCCAAGTCTCGATCAAGACGATGATGAAAAGTAGTGAAATCTAGATAAGCCGCCAAGCCTTGGTGGTGGGTATCCAAACAAGATAAGAAAACAAGTTTTTTTTTCACGAAAATTTGACGTTTTGTAGGTTTCTATGACTTGTGCCTTTACTAGACTGTAATAACATACTTACTTAGGTTGACTGGTAGAGATCCCTTAAAGGAATAATCCCGCGCTTGTACAAGTATCTCAAAGTTTATCAATCGTGTTTTGTTTCTTTTCTTTTGTACAATAAAGAGTTTACATACATACGTACGTACTTAGGTAGTTACTTAGGTACTTATTGAGCTTAAGGTGGTTCGACTTCCAAGCTAATTTATTTTTCTAATCATGTGCGCTTGAAAGATTATTTGAAACTAAAATCACACGTTTGACGTTTATTTCGTTCTTTATTTGAGGCGTTTTTTATTTACCTAAAGAAAGCTTTTGATTAATAGCTTAATTTCGATGATTCCAACTCGCCGATAATTCGTTGCTAGGTGCCGTTGCCAGTTTTCGTTTGATTTGTCTGATCAAAATCAATTAATTACTATTTTGAAGCTTGTTTCCTTTTTTTATTTTTACTGGCCCTTCAGTCAAAAAACTGAAGCGCAATGAACAAATGCATTGCCAATTTTTTTAATTTCCGAAAGAAATTAAAAAGAAAATGACATTACATGAACGTACTAACAAATAAAGTACGGAAAATTGCATTTACGTATTATAAATTAGTAGGGATAAAAGCAGACAAAGTCTGCATAGCTTCTGGCTTTAGCTTTCCCATAGAATAAAAAAAAAACAACACTTCTCAATTGTCAAATTTCTCAAGACATATTGTTTGTTGTCATATTATCATTGTTTGTATATCCCTTGTATGTACTGATGGAGCCATTTTTCCTTAATTAAATTATCGTAATTTAGGGGCTGTTTCACCATCCATTGATTAGTGTTAACCGACGGTTAAATGTGAAGCCGTCTCTGTCTATTCAAACAAAACAAATAGAGACGGCATCACATTTAACCGTCAGTTAACACTATTCAATGAATGGTGAAACAGCCCCTTAATGTCTTAATCTTTCGTGATTTTCACTCATAGTCATCGTAATTTGTCCTCGAAATTGGTGGGATTATCAGATATTTTTAAAAATTGAACTTGAACTGAATTATAATTCACATTAGAAAATATGAAGCCACGAACTTTGCGAAAAAAATATGTAAACCATCAATACTCTGTTCTAAGAAAAAGACGTAAATGAATTCAGAGGTAAATTAAAAGCATTATAAGGAAATTAAAAATAAACGCAGGAGAGGCTGAGTAGGTACAACATACAACTCCCAAAACCCCCGTGGGCGCTGTGGTAACCGGCTATGGGCAGCAGCGTTTTCCAAGCAACAAAATTACCGAGCGTGGCGAGTATTGGCAACCCCGAGAGTGATCCCTTTAACTGTGGTCTTCATCATCAGTTCCACTTCACCAAATGATGATTTTCAAGAGCAAATGCACGAGTTACTACTAAATAATATCCAATTTACTTAGGTGTTCCTACAACATTTAATTAGTTCCCTCGATTTCCTTAAGATCCAATCATCAGATCCTGATTTGGTGCTATGTGACCTAATTGAAGACATTCCTAGACGAACGCAAAAAAAAATTTCAAATCGGTTCATAAATTACGGAGTTCTGAGGGTAACAAAATTGAAAAAAAAACATCGAATTTTTAAACCATCGGAATCGATTGTGCTTTCAATTCTTAGCAGGAAAAACCATATTTTTTCCAAAATTGAAAAAAAGAAAGGGCAAAAGCCCCTACGGCTTATAACGACAGTTTGCCTTAGGATAAATTTGCCCTTTTAAAGGCCATAGTCGGGTTCCCTTAGTAAGTCCTATATATAGGGTTTTTTTTGTGAGTTCCTCTTATAGTGAAGAATATTAATACTAAGTATGAACAGAACATCCTACTTGTGACAATTTTTGACTTATGATTTTATTTAATGTATTGTTTTACGGGATGTATTCAAACGATTTGCTTCAAAACTAAATATATTCTTCACTTAAAGAGGTACTCACAAAAACAAAACCCGAGCCCATTCGAGGTAAGAGCCGACTTACTATGGAAACCCGACTATGGCCTACGCAATTATTTTTGCCAAATTTTGACCATTTTTAGCATCCCCGTGTCACTAACCGACTGAGCCCCTAAGCATGTGACATACTTAATTTATTGATGATCTCAAGGCACACTGTCGCATATATATATATTTTATTTTATATATTATTTTGGTACAATTACATAATTGTAAGCAACATTGTAGAATAAACAGGGAATAAAACAATTTAGTCGACTTGGCGAGGAACTGCCGTCCACTCAGAAAAGTGCATGATTCAAAAGAAATGCTAATTGTTAACAAACATTACAGGTATATATTTTACAGAGCTCCAAAAAATTTTTTTAAGTATTCTGTGAAGTCATCATAATGATAACTCGTTTTTTCCTAGTTACGTGTATTATATTTTCATATTATGATATTACTTTGGCTACTTATGAAGATGAATTTGATTCAGTATTTGCAAACATTTCCGACGCCACTTTATCTGAAGATGGTAAGCTGAATTTTACACAACTGGCAACGAAATATGGTTATAGCGCTGATCAATACGACTTGACCACTGAAGATGGATACATTCTGACGCTATTCAACCTCCCAGGAAATGGACCTTCGGTGCTTCTGTTCCATGGCGTTGATGATATTTGTGACACGTTCATTATAAGGGGTAACATTTCTATTTCCATTACATTAGCCAATGCTGGATATAACATCTGGCTCGGTAACAGCAGAGGAACTAAATATGGGCGACGCCACGTCACCTTAGATCCTGATGCAAACAAAGAGGAGTTTTGGGATTATAGTTTCCACGAAATCGGATACTACGACCTCGCAGCTACGATTGACTTCATTCGTAATAAAACTGGTGAAGACAGCATTGCTACAATTGGTCATTCTCAAGGAACCACTGCGCATTACGTTCTAGCTTCAACAAGACCAGAATACAACGAGAGGATAAAAGTGACTATATCGTTGGCTCCTATTGCTTTTTTAAGCAATCTAGCCCCACCTGTATCTCTAGTAGCAGATGTGGGTCCTGCAATCTCTCTGCTGTTCAAATCACTCGGTATGGAGGAAATCTTGCAAGATCGTAAGGCGTTGTCTAATATCGTCACGTTAATCTGCAGTAAAGGTCTTATCAGTTATGCTTTATGTGGTTTTGGAGCGCTCTTCCCGTTTTCCGGAGTTGATCCTAGTAATATCGAACCTGAATTTTTGAGAACCATATTCGGCCATTATCCGGCAGCAACTTCGAGGAAATCCTTGGTGCATTTCGATCAAGTATATCTACGCAAAAGATTCAGCCAGTACGATTATGGGACGATAAAGAATTTGGCTAAATACGGGTCGATAGCTCCTCCAGATTACGATTTGAGTGCCATTACAGCAAAAATCGCTTTGATTGCTGGTAAAAATGATCAATTGTCAAAAGTTAAAGACGTAGAACATCTTAGAGATAGATTACCTAACGTTGTACACTATGAAGTTTCAGAGCCCAAGTTGTGGTCTCATTTGGATTTCGTCTGGGCTAAGACTCTACCAATACATGTATACCCAACTATATTTAAAATCCTAGAGAAATATGTCTGAGTAATATAACCGAATGAACGACTCATTGAAGTACGAGTACATAATAATCCTACTGAGTATATTTAAGTTAGATCATAGACTAAGTATAGTAAGTTGTTGGTTAGATCTAGAAAAGATTACTACTTTTTGTTCGTTTTAATAAATGACTATCTTGATTCTTTTGCTCATTCTTGTCTTGCTCTCTTATTAGTCGTAACTTTATTGTGGTACTAGTTTTTGCCCGCGACTTCTTTTGCGTAGATTTCGATATTTACACAAATACTTAATGAGATTTTCTCGGGACAGCTCACTTTCTCAAAAAACTTTTTCTGGGAAGGTACACTGTCTTTAAAACTGCACTTCCCAATAAGTACCTAGATTTTCTCAAAAAGTGCATTTTCACAGAAAGTGTCTTTTTGCAAAAACTGCAATTTTATCGGATAGAGCACATTTTCAGAAGATATATTTTCAATGGTGGACTTTTTCAAATTATGAACAATCTTTACTAGGTTCCTAAAAAAAAAAAATCAACAAAAATGACATAAAAAACCTATTAATAAATCTCTAAATTTAATGAAACCGGGCAACCGCATGTCAAGCCATGCTCAGAGTTCCGTAGTTGCTTAATCGTAGTAGTAATAGGTTCAGAAGTTAGAAGAATGTTTGAACTTTCCGAGCGATTATTTACGTCACTGTTGATTTTGTCTAAAAATGGTATTTATTGAAGACCACTATCATTTTTCTAAGACCTTTTTAGCGACACACAACAGCCAACAACAAAAAATAATTATTTGTAGTTTTTACCATTTTGTTGGCGTGAATAATACAGATGCTCTTTCCAAATGTATCCGCTTTGAAAAAGTGCACTTTTTCAAATAGTACACCTTTCGAAAAAGTGCCCCAATTGGGAAAGTGTACCTTTGTAAAGTGTACATTTAGCGGAAAGTGCACTTGGAAAGAGTACGTTTTGGAAAAAGAGATTTTCGAGCCTGACCCATTTTAAACCGGCTTCAAAAAAGGAGGTTGTTATAAATTCGGTTGTCTTTTTAGAGTTCTGTAGCCAAAATGACAAAAACGGAACCCTTATAGTTTCGCCATGTCTGTCTGTTCGTCCGCGGCTTTGCTCAGGGACTATCAATTCTAGAAAGATATAATTTTACACGAATATATATGTAAGCTATGCCAACAAAATAAAACAATAAAAAATTAAAAAAAAAAATTTAGTGTACCTCCAATAGACGTAAAGTGGTGGTGATTTTTTTTTCTCATTCAACCCTGTAGTGTGGGATAACGTTGGATAGGTTTTGTAAAACCATTAGGGGGTTGCTAAGACGATTTTTCGATTGTGTGCCCAAATGCCAAGTTTCATAAAGAACCATCGATTTATTAAATCTTTTTGTATTTTTTATTTCAATTCCAAATTTTTACTTTTACGGTCATCCCGTAAACAATAAATTATCTCAATTCTATATTAAGCTTACTAAATTTTGTACATATGCACTTATATGAAAAAGTGAGACCAATCATCTGTGTCCACTTTTTCTCGATGCACACGTTCCGGAATGTTCTAAAGTAAAATAATAAATTTTAACAAAAACATTGGTTTATCTTATCGTTTCAATACGTCGCGTGTCACTGCCAACCTTTACCGCTACTGATAGTAGTCTATTTAAGTTAGCAACTTAATTTATACAACTTTACCTTCCTACGTATTCACCCAATGACTGGAGTTCCCTGAGTTATGGCTCAGACAACTCACGTTTTTACTATCAAACTGTGGATAACTATACGACACCTGCAAGGAATATATCAAGCCTTAACTCACTTTTTGACAATTTTGAGTTACAATCATGATTTTGCAAGAAATAAAATTTTCTTTTTTCAGCTCTTATTATTTTATTATCTACAATGCTTGATTTAATTCCAAAGACTGTTTATTCAATTATTAAAGCTGGAACATTTTTTTTAATTTTAACGTAAGTAAATAAAAGTCGCTTATTAAATCGAGCATTAATCGATTTCTAAAATGTCAAATATTCCACCATCTCTACGCTAGTCTATGTTACTACAGATTATACACAAGTTTCATTCAAGAAATATAACATCAGATTTTGACGACGATTTTCCAAATGAAAATTAAATATTGAAAATAAAGTGAATTTTAGTAAAAAAAACTGCCAAGTGTGAGTCGGACTCGCGCATCGAGGATTCTGTACAAATATTTTTATTATAATGGTGTAACTAAAAATTTACGGTTTTCGCAATTTTTCCTTTATCTTTGCTATAAGACGTTGCTTCGTAAACAAATTCAAAATTCTGAGTTCACGGGAAGTATCCTGCAGGTTTTGATTCCCTTGCGAGTCTAAACTTGCGGAAATTTTCGGCATAAACGGCTGTATCTTTTGATTGCGTTGGCTTAGAAGTTTGCTTTTTTTCACAGCTCCAAGGAACAGTAGACCTGAGTATTTGATATAAATTTCAGCTTGATACGCGTTCCTGAGAGACAGGGTCTTGACAGACGGCAAACGTACAACAAAGTGATCCTATAAGGGTTCCGTTTTTTCCTTTCGAGGTACGAAACCCTAAAAAGTGATTATACATCTAGTTAAAAGACACGAATTACAGATGAGTGTGTTATTGATGCGATCCACTGGGTGTTTATACAAGAATTTTGATAAAATCGTTTTGTTTAGACTTTATATAAATTGGATTGACATACGAGTAGACCATACGAACATTTACACAATCATTCTGGGGAACGCTCACTAGAGCGTTTACTAAAATTTCGTCAAGAATTTTAATATTCGCGATGATGTCGGACGAATGCTTGACAAAAAGGTCGAAGCGTCGTTTTGCTCTAATGCTCGCTAGAATGCTCGTTACAAGTGAATGTTCAAGTTTATCATCATCATTATCATTATCATCAGCCTACAGCAGTCCACTGCTGGACATAGGCCTCTTCCATGGCGCGCCACAACACTGACTTCAGCCCCTCGCATCCATGCGGCGGACTCTCTTAAGAGCGTTTATTCCTGCTGAGCTGGCAAAGTTGCGTTTTTGTTAGCTTTTCTCCATAAAAATCGAATGAAAATTAAAAATGTTTTCTGATAGAACACTTTTTTAACATATAAGTTAATGTGTCTACTCCAATAATTATTCGTGATAATTATATTCCTTAAAAACGAATTAATGTTTATGACCGGTTTTTTAAGAAAATAAAAGTCTATAACGAAAATATTAAATATTTATATATATATATATATATATGTATATAATTTCTCTTTTAAAGGTATAAGATTATGCATTTGCATTTTAAACACATCTACGAAAGAATTTAAGTCAGAACGATTATGTAGCACGATCACATTGCAGTTTAAAAATAAAATATGCGCGCGTATTTTTTTCTTCAGCTTCTGCAGCAACTGCCTGGTGACATAGCAATTGTCTGCTTACATATTAAAATTACCCATATTAATGATACACTTAAATCAACACAAGTTACGTAGTTCAATAGAGATGTACTTAAAATTGTGCCAAGTCTTGATCAAGACGATGATGAAAAGTAGTGAAATCTAGATAAGCCGCCAAGCCTAGGTGGTGGGTATCCTAACAAGATAAGAAAACAAGTTTTTTTTCACGAAAATCTGACGTTTTGTAGGTTTCTATGACTTGTGCCTTTACTAGACTGTAATAACATACTTACTTAGGTTGACTGGTAGAGATCCCTTAAAGGAATAATCCCGCGCTTATACAAGTATCTCAAAGTTTATCAATCGTGTTTTGTTTCTTTTCTTTTGTGCAATAAAGAGTTTACATACATACGTACGTACTTAGGTAGTTACTTAGGTACTTATTGAGCTTAAGGTGGTTCGACTTCCAAGCTAATTTATTTTTCTAATCATGTGCGCTTGAAAGATTATTTGAAACTAAAATCACACGTTTGACGTTTATATCGTTCTTTATATGAGGCATTTTTTATTTACCTAAAGAAAACTTTTGATTAATAGCTTAATTTCGATGATTCCAACTCGCCGATAATTCGTTGCTAGGTGCCGTTGCCAGTTTTCGTTTGATTTGTCTGATCAAAATCAATTAATTACTATTTTGAAGCTTGTTTCCTTTTTTTATTTTTACTGGCCCTTCAGTCAAAAAACTGAAGCGCAATGAACAAATGCATTGCCAATTTTTTTAATTTCCGAAAGAAATTAAAAAGAAAATGTCATTACATGAACGTACTAACAAATAAAGTACGGAAAATTGCATTTACGTATTATAAATTAGTAGGGATAAAAGCAAACAAAGTCTGCATAGCTCCTGGCTTTAGCTTTTCCCATAGAATAAAAAAAAACAACACTTCTCAATTGTCAAATTTCTCAAGTCATATTGTTTGTTATCATATCATTGTTTGTATATCCCTTGTATGTACTGATGGAGCCATTTTTCCTTAATTAAATTATCGTAATTTAGGGGCTGTTTCACCATCCATTGATTAGTGTTAACCGACGGTTAAATGTGAACAAATAGAGACGGCATCACATTTAACCGTCAGTTAACACTATTCAATGGATGGTGAAACAGCACCTTAATGTCTTACAGCCTTATTCATAAAAAGTTAGAGCCTCCTTGAAGGCTCCTTGAAGGCCCGATGCTAAAAAACATGATTCATAAACGTCTGTTAGCGCTAATCAGTCGATCAAGGCTCTGCTAAAGTTAGAGGACCGTAGACCCTCCTTTATCTCTCTGCTAACTCACAAAATGGCCGCCACAAGTTTAAACAGCTGACTTTGACTAGAGCAAAAAACCATAGGTACCGAAGATATTTATAGTGAAGGCAGGGCTACGCAGATTAAAAAAAAAAACAGGAAAATTTATTTTCAGGAATTTGTATTTAAAAACCTCTAAATTAGCAACAATAAATTAACAATAAATATGAAAAAAAAATAAGGATGATTAACATAATTATGGCTTTTTGCACAACATAAACATGCGGATCGGAAATGGCGGGAAAACAAACATCTCGCTTTTTATTTTTTTTCCTGGTAATTTGCTGTCACTGCTGTCAATTTTTTTTTTAAATTATCGATTAGGCCA
Organism: Choristoneura fumiferana; assembly: GCF_025370935.1. Taxonomy (NCBI): domain Eukaryota; kingdom Metazoa; phylum Arthropoda; class Insecta; order Lepidoptera; family Tortricidae; genus Choristoneura; species Choristoneura fumiferana. The sequence continues at coordinate 4,364,997 of NC_133492.1, forward strand.
TTTTTTGTCTTTGATTTGTCAAGGTGGCCAACATAACGCGTCTAATCCGTCTATCAGCAGCTCAACAACTAGCAGACTGCTAGCAAGCGTTTATGAATCATACTTCTTGACAACCGTCTAACAAGCTTAATCAGTCTGCTAAGTAACAGACCGATCAAACCTCAATTAAGGATTTTTTATGAATAAGGCTGTTAATCTTTCGTGATTTTCACTCATAGTCATCGTAATTTGTCCTCGAAATTGGCGGGATTATCAGATATTTTTAAAAATTGAACTTGAACTGAATTATAATTCACATTGGAAACTATGAAGCCACGAACTTTGCGAAAAAAATATGTAAACCATCAATACTCTGTTCTAAGAAAAAGACGCAAATGAATTCAGAAGTAAATTAAAAGCATTATAAGGAAACTAAAAATAAATACAGGAGAGGCTGAGTAGGTACAATATACAACTCCCAAAACCCCCGTGGGCGCTGTGGATACCGGCTAAGGGATAATATCCAAAGATGGGCAGCAGCGTTTTCCAAGCAACCCCACATCCTATACTGCACTCGCCAACCCAATTACCGAGCGTGGCGAGTATTGGCAACCCCGAGAGTGATCCCTTTAACTGTGGTCTTCATCATCAGTTCCACTTCACCAAATGATGATTTTCAAGAGCAAATGCACGAGTTACTACTAAATAATATCCAATTTACTTAGGTGTTCCTACAACATTTAATTAGTTCCCTCGATTTCCTTAAGATCCAATCATCAGATCCTGATTTGGTGCTATGTGACCTAATTGAAGACATTCCTAGACGAACGCAAAAAAAAATTTCAAATCGGTTCATAAATTACGGAGTTCTGAGGGTAACAAAATTGAAAAAAAAACATCGAATTTTTAAACCATCGGAATCGATTGTGCTTTCAATTCTTAGCAGGAAAAAACATATTTTTTCCAAAATTGAAAAAAAGAAAGGGCAAAAGCCCCTACGGCTTAAAACGACAGTTTGCCTTAGGATAAATTTGCCCTTTTAAAGGCCATAGTCGGGTTCCCTTAGTAAGTCCTATATATAGGGGTTTTTTTGTGAGTTCCTCTTATAGTGAAGAATATTAATACTAAGTATGAACAGAACATCCTACTTGTGACAATTTTTGACTTATGATTTTATTTAATGTATTGTTTTACGGGATGTATTCAAACGATTTGCTTCAAAACTAAATATATTCTTCACTTAAAGAGGTACTCACAAAAACAAAAACCCGAGCCCATTCGAGGTAAGAGCCGACTTACTATGGAAACCCGACTATGGCCTATGCAATTATTTTTGGCAAATTTTGACCATTTTTAGCATCCCCGTGTCACTAACCGACTGAGCCCCTAAGCATGTGACGTACTTAATTTATTGATGATCTCAAGGCACACTGTCGCATATATATATATATTTTATTTTATATATTATTTTGGTACAATTACATAATTGTAAACAACATTGTAGAATAAACAGGGAATAAAACAATTTAGTCGACTTGGCGAGGAACTGCCGTGCACTCAGAAAAGTGCATGATTCAAAAGAAATGCTAATTGTTAACAAACATTACAGGTATATATTTTACAGAGCTCCAAAATATTTTTTTAAGTATTCTATGAAGTCATCATAATGATAACTCGTTTTTTCCTAGTTACGTGTATTATATTTTCATATTATGATATTACTTTGGCTACTTATGAAGATGAATTTGATTCAGTATTTGCAAACATTTCCGACGCCACTTTATCTGAAGATGGTAAGCTGAATTTTACACAACTGGCAACGAAATATGGTTATAGCGCTGATCAATACGACTTGACCACTGAAGATGGATACATTCTGACGCTATTCAACCTCCCAGGAAATGGACCTTCGGTGCTTCTGTTCCATGGCGTTGATGATATTTGTGACACGTTCATTATAAGGGGTAACATTTCTATTTCCATTACATTAGCCAATGCTGGATATAACATCTGGCTCGGTAACAGCAGAGGAACTAAATATGGGCGACGCCACGTCACCTTAGATCCTGATGCAAACAAAGAGGAGTTTTGGGATTATAGTTTCCACGAAATCGGATCCTACGACCTCGCAGCTACGATTGACTTCATTCGTAATAAAACTGGTGAAGACAGCATTGCTACAATTGGTCATTCTCAAGGAACCACTGCGCATTACGTTCTAGCTTCAACAAGACCAGAATACAACGAGAGGATAAAAGTGACTATATCGTTGGCTCCTATTGCTTTTTTAAGCAATCTAGCCCCACCTGTATCTCTAGTAGCAGATGTGGGTCCTGCAATCTCTCTGCTGTTCAAATCACTCGGTATGGAGGAAATCTTGCAAGATCGTAAGGCGTTGTCTAATATCGTCACGTTAATCTGCAGTAAAGGTCTTATCAGTTATGCTTTATGTGGTTTTGGAGCGCTCTTCCCGTTTTCCGGAGTTGATCCTAGTAATATCGAACCTGAATTTTTGAGAACCATATTCGGCCATTATCCGGCAGCAACTTCGAGGAAATCCTTGGTGCATTTCGATCAAGTATATCTACGCAAAAGATTCAGCCAGTACGATTATGGGACGATTAAGAATTTGGCTAAATACGGGTCGATAGCTCCTCCAGATTACGATTTGAGTGCCATTACAGCAAAAATCGCTTTGATTGCTGGTAAAAATGATCAATTGTCAAAAGTTAAAGACGTAGAACATCTTAGAGATAGATTACCTAACGTTGTACACTATGAAGTTTCAGAGCCCAAGTTGTGGTCTCATTTGGATTTCGTCTGGGCTAAGACTCTACCAATACATGTATACCCAACTATATTTAAAATCCTAGAGAAATATGTCTGAGTAATATAACCGAATGAACGACTCATTGAAGTACGAGTACATAATAATCCTACTGAGTATATTTTAGTTAGATCATAGACTAAGTATAGTAAGTTGTTGGTTAGATCTAGAAAAGATTACTACTTTTTGTTCGTTTTAATAAATGACTATCTTGATTCTTTTGCTCATTCTTGTCCTGCTCTCTTATTAGTCGTAACTTTATTGTGGTACTAGTTTTTGCCCGCGACTTCTTTTGCGTAGATTTAGATATTTACACAAATACTTAATGAGATTTTCTCGGGACAGCTCACTTTCTCAAAAAACTTTTTCTGGGAAGGTACACTGTCTTTAAAACTGCACTTCCCAATAAGTACCTTGATTTTCTCAAAAAGTGCGTTTTCACAGAAAGTGTATTTTTGCAAAAACTGCAATTTTATCGGATAGAGCACATTTTCAGAAGATATATTTTTAATGATGGACTTTTTCAAATTATGAACAATCTTTACTAGGTTCCTAAAAAAAAAAAAACATCAACAAAAATGACATAAAAAACCTATTAATAAATCTCTAAATTTAATGAAACCGGGCAACCGCATGTCAAGCCATGCTCAGAGTTCCGTAGTTGCTTAATCGTAGTAGTAATAGGTTCAGAAGTTAGAAGAATGTTTGAACTTTCCGAGCGATTATTTACGTCACTGTTGATTTTGTCTAAAAATGGTATTTATTGAAGACCACTATCATTTTTCTAAGACCTTTTTAGCGACACACAACTGCCAACAACAAAAAATAATTATTTGTAGTTTTTACCATTTTGTTGGCGTGAATAATACAGATGCTCTTTCCAAATGTATCCGCTTTGAAAAAGTGCACTTTTTCAAATAGTACACCTTTCGAAAAAGTGCCCCAATGGGGAAAGTGTACCTTTGTAAAGTGTACATTTAGCGGAAAGTGCACTTGGAAAGAGTACGTTTTTCTCGATGCACACGTTCCGGAATGTTCTAAAGTAAAATAATAAATTTTAACAAAAACATTGGTTTATCTTATCGTTTCAATACGTCGCGTGTCACTGCCAACCTTTACCGCTACTGATAGTAGTCTATTTAAGTTAGCAACTTAATTTATACAACTTTACCTTCCTACGTATTCACCCAATGACAGGAGTTCCCTGAGTTATGGCTCAGACAACTCACGTTTTTACTATCAAACTTTGGATAACTATACGACACCTGCAAGGAATATATCAAGCCTTAACTCACTTTTTGTCAATTTTGAGTTACAATCATAATTTGGCAAGAAATAATATTTTCTTTTTTTCGCTCTTATTATTTTATTATCTACAATGCTTGATTTAATTCCAAAGACTGTTTATTCAATTATTAAAGCTGGAACATTTTTTTTAATTTTAACGTAAGTAAATAAGTCGCTTATTAAATCGAGCATTAATCGATTTCTAAAATGTCAAATATTCCACCATCTCTACGCTTGTCTATGTTACTACAGATTATACACAAGTTTCATTCAAGAAATATAACATCAGATTTTGACGACGATTTTCCAAATGAAAATTAAATATTGAAAATAAAGTGAATTTTAGTAAAAAAAACTGCCAAGTGTGAGTTGGACTCGCGCATCGAGGATTCTGTACAAATATTTTTATTATAATGGTGTAACTAAAAATTTACGGTTTTCGCAATTTTTCCTTTATCTTTGCTATAAGACGTTGCTTCGTAAACAAATTCAAAATTCTGAGTTCACGGGAAGTATCCTGCAGGTTTTGATTCCCTTGCGAGTCTAAACTTGCGGAAGTTTTCGGCATAAACGGCTGTATCTTTTGATTGCGTTGGCTTAGAAGTTTGCTTTTTTTCACAGCTCCAAGGAACAGTAGACCTGAGTATTTGATATAAATTTCAGCTTGATACGCGTTCCTGAGAGACAGGGTCTTGACAGACGGCAAACGTACAACAAAGTGATCCTATAAGGGTTCCGTTTTTTCCTTTCGAGGTACAAAACCCTAAAAAGTGATTATACGTCTAGTTAAAAGACACGAATTACAGATGAGTGTGTTATTGATGTGATCAACTGGGTATTTATACAAGAATTTTGATAAAATCGGTTTGTTTAGACTTTATATTAATTGGATTGACATACGAGTAGACCATACGAACATTTACACAATCATTCTGGGGAACGCTCACTAGAGCGTTTACTAAAATTTCGTCAAGAATTTTAATATTCGCGATGATGTCGGACGAATGCTTGACAAAAAGGTCGAAGCGTCGTTTTGCTCTAATGCTCGCTAGAATGCTCGTTACAAGTGAATGTTCAAGTTTATCATCATCATCATCATTATCATCAGCCTACAGCAGTCCACTGCTGGACATAGGCCTCTTCCATGGCGCGCCACAACACTGACTTCAGCCCCTCGCATCCATGCGGCGGACTCTCTTAAGAGCGTTTATTCCTGCTGAGCTGGCAAAGTTGCGTTTTTGTTAGCTTTTCTCCATAAAAATCGAATGAAAATTAAAAATGTTTTCTGATAGAACACTTCTTAACATATAAGTTAATGTGTCTACTCCAATAATTATTCGTGATAATTATATTCCTTAAAAACGAATTAATGTTTATGACCGGTTTTTTAAGAAAATAAAAGTCTATAACGAAAATATTAAATATTTTTATATATATATATATATGTATATAATTTCTCTTTTAAAGGTATAAGATTATGCATTTGCATTTTAAACACATCTACGAAAGAATTTAAGTCAGAACGATTATGTAGCACGATCACATTGCAGTTTAAAAATAAAATATGCGCGCGTATTTTTTTCTTCAGCTTCTGCAGCAACTGCCTGGTGACATATAGCAATTGTCTGCTTACATATTAAAATTACCCATATTAATGATACACTTAAATCAACACAAGTTACGTAGTTCAATAGAGATGTACTTAAAATTGTGCCAAGTCTCGATCAAGACGATGATGAAAAGTAGTGAAATCTAGATAAGCCGCCAAGCCTAGGTGGTGGGTATCCAAACAAGATATGAAAACAAGTTTTTTTTCACGAAAATCTGACGTTTTGTAGGTTTCTATGACTTGTGCCTTTACTAGACTGTAATAACATACTTACTTAGGTTGACTGGTAGAGATCCCTTAAAGGAATAATCCCGCGCTAATACAAGTATCTCAAAGTTTATCAATCGTGTTTTGTTTCTTTTCTTTTGTGCAATAAAGAGTTTACATACATACGTACGTACTTAGGTAGTTACTTAGGTACTTATTGAGCTTAAGGTGGTTCGACTTCCAAGCTAATTTATTTTTCTAATCATGTGCGCTTGAAAGATTATTTGAAACTAAAATCACACGTTTGACGTTTATATCGTTCTTTATATGAGGCATTTTTTATTTACCTAAAGAAAACTTTTGATTAATAGCTTAATTTCGATGATTCCAACTCGCCGATAATTCGTTGCTAGGTGCCGTTGCCAGTTTTCGTTTGATTTGTCTGATCAAAATCAGTTCATTACTATTTTGAAGCTTGTTTCCTTTTTTTATTTTTACTGGCCCTTCAGTCAAAAAACTGAAGCGCAATGAACAAATGCATTGCCATTTTTTTTAATTTCCGAGAGAAATTAAAAAGAAAATGACATTACATAAACGTACTAACAAATAAAGTACGGAAAATTGCATTTACGTATTATAAATTAGTAGGGATAAAAGCAGACAAAGTCTGCATAGCTCCTGGCTTTAGCTTTTCCCATAGAATAAAAAAAAACAACACTTCTCAATTGTCAAATTTCTCAAGTCATATTGTTTGTTATCATATCATTGTTTGTATATCCCTTGTATGTACTGATGGAGCCATTTTTCCTTAATTAAATTATCGTAATTTAGGGGCTGTTTCACCATCCATTGATTAGTGTTAACCGACGGTTAAATGTGAACAAATAGAGACGGCATCACATTTAACCGTCAGTTAACACTATTCAATGGATGGTGAAACAGCCCCTTAATGTCTTAATCTTTCGTGATTTTCACTCATAGTCATCGTAATTTGTCCTCGAAATTGGCGGGATTATCAGATATTTTTAAAAATTGAACTTTAACTAAATTATAATTCACATTGGAAACTATGAAGCCACGAACTTTGCGAAAAAAATATATAAACCATCAATACTCTGTTCTAAGAAAAAGACGCAAATGAATTCAGAGGTAAATTAAAAGCATTATAAGGAAATTAAAAATAAATACAGGAGAGGCTGAGTGGGTACAATATACAACTCCCAAAACCCCCGTGGGCGCTGTGGATACCGGCTAAGGGATAATATCCAAAGATGGGCAGCAGCGTTTTCCAAGCAACCCCACATCCTATACTGCACTCGCCAACCCAATTACCGAGCGTGGCGAGTATTGGCAACCCCGAGAGTGATCCCTTTAACTGTGGTTTTCATCATCAGTTCCACTTCACCAAATGATGATTTTCAAGAGCAAATGCACGAGTTACTACTAAATAATATCCAATTTACTTAGGTGTTCCTACAACATTTGAAGAGTTCCCTCGATTTCCTTAAGATCCAATCATCAGATCCTGATTTGGTGCTATGTGACCTAATTGAAGACATTCCTAGACGAACGCAAAAAAAATACGTATAAATTACGGAGTTCTGGGGGTAACAAAATTGAAAAAAAAAAACATCGAATTTTTAAACCATCGGAATCGATTGTGCTTTCAATTCTAAGCAGGAAAAACCATATTTTTTCCAAAATTTGAAAAAAAGAAAGGGCAAACGACAGTTTGCCTTAGGACAAATTTGCCATTTTAAAGGTCATAGTCGGGTTCCCTTAGTAAGTCCTATACATAGGGGTTTTTTTTGTGAGTTCCTCTTATAGTGAAGAATATTAATACTAAGTATGAACAGAACATCCTACTTGTGACAATTCTTGACTTATGATTTTATTTAAAGTATTGTTTTTCGGGATGTATTCAAACGATTTGCTTCAAAACGAAATATATTCTTTACTTAAAGAGGTACTCACAAAAAAAAACCGAGCCCATTGTAGGTAAGAGCCGACTTACTATGGAAACCCAACTATGGCCTATGCAATTATTTATGGCAAATTTTGACCATTTTTAGCATCCCCGTGTCACTAACCGACTGAGCCCCTAAGCATTTGACGTACTTAATTTATTGATGATCTCAAGGCACACTGTCGCATATATATGTGGGATCGTGCGAAGGAAAACAAACTTTTCGAAATAAAATAAGAAAAAGTTTATTACAAAAAATTAAAAGGAATACGTTAAATAGCAAAGAACAGAAAACACAACTAGCACGTAGGCTCACCCGATCGTAACTCACACTCTTTTACTCATTCGCTCGTCTCATTCACTCCACATTAGTCTTCAGTCATTCGGTTGCTCGTTTACATCAAATCATTCTAACATTAATCCACCCTCATTCCCACATATATATATATTATTTTGGTATAATTACATAACTGTAAACAACATTGTAGAATAAACAGGGAATAAAACAATTTAGTCGACTTGGCGAAGAACTGCCTTGCACTCAGAAAAGTGCATGATTCAAAAGAAATGCTAATTGTTAACAAACATTACAGGTATATATTTTACAGAGCTCCAAAAAAATTTTTTAAGTATTCTGTGAAGTCATCATAATGATAACTCGTTTTTTCCTAGTTACGTGTATTATATTTTCATATTATGATATTACTTTGGCTACTTATGAAGATGAATTTGATTCAGTATTTGCAAACATTTCCGACGCCACTTTATCTGAAGATGGTAAGCTGAATTTTACACAACTGGCAACGAAATATGGTTATAGCGCTGATCAATGCGACTTGACCACTGAAGATGGATACATTCTGACGCTATTCAACCTCCCAGGAAATGGACCTTCGGTGCTTCTGTTCCATGGTCTTGGTGATACTTCTGACACGTTTATTATAAGAGGTAACACCTCTCTTGCTATTACATTAGCTAATGCAGGCTATAATGTTTGGGTTGGAAACAGCAGAGGAAATAAATATGGACGACGCCACGTCAACTTAAATCCTGATACAGATAAAGAAGAGTTTTGGAACTTCAGTTTCCACGAGATCGGATACTACGACCTCGCTGCTACGATAGACTTCATTTGTAATAAAACTGGTGAAGACAGCATTGCTACAATTGGTCATTCTCAAGGAACCACTGCGCATTACGTTCTAGCTTCAACAAGACCAGAATACATTGAGAGGATAAAAGTGACTATATCGTTGGCTCCTATTGCTTTTTTAAGCAATCTAGCCCCACCTGTATCTCTAGTAGCAGATGTGGGTCCTGCAATCTCTCTGCTGTTCAAATCACTCGGTATGGAGGAAATCTTGCAAGATCGTAAGGCGTTGTCTAATATCGTCACGTTAATCTGCAGTAAAGGTCTTATCAGTTATGCTTTATGTGGTTTCGGAGTGCTCTTCCCGTTTTTTGGAGTTGATCCTAGTAATATCGAACCTGAATTTTTGAGAACCATATTCGGTCATTATCCGGCAGCAACTTCGAGGAAATCCTTGGTGCATTTCGATCAAGTATATCTACGCAAAAGATTCAGCCAGTACGATTATGGGACGATAAAGAATTTGGCTAAATACGGGTCGATAGCTCCTCCAGATTACGATTTGAGTGCCATTACAGCAAAAATCGCTTTGGTTGCTGGTAAAAATGATCAATTGTCAAAAGTTAAAGACGTAGAGCATCTTAAAGATAGATTAAATAACGTTGTACACTATGAAGTTTTAAAGCCCAAGTTGTGGTCTCATTTTGATTTCGTCTGGGCTAAAACTGCACCAGTATATCTGTACCCAACCATATTTAATATTCTAAAGAAACATGTCTGAGTAAGATAAGCGAATGAACGACTCATTGCAGTACGAGTACATAATAATCCTACTGAGTATATTTTAGTTAGATCATAGACTAAGTATAGTAAGTTCTTGGTTAGATCTAGAAAAGATTACCACTTTTTGTTCGTTTTAATTATTAGTCGTAACTTTATTGTGGTACTAGTTTTTGCCCGCGACTTCTTTTGCGTAGATTTCGATATTAACACAAATACTTAATGAGATTTTCTCGGGACAGCTCACTTTCTCAAAAAACTTTTTCTGGGAAGGTACACTGTCTTTAAAACTGCACTTCCCAATAAGTACCTAGATTTTCTCAAAAAGTGCGTTTTCACAGAAAGTGTATTTTTGCAAAAACTGCAATTTTATCGGATAGAGCACATTTTCAGAAGATATATTTTCAATGGTGGACTTTTCCAAATTATGAACAATCTTTACTAGGTTCCTAAAAAAAGAAAAAAACATCAACAAAAATGACATAAAAAACCTATTAATAAATCTCTAAATTTAATGAAACCGGGCAACCGCATGTCAAGCCATGCTCAGAGTTCCGTAGTTGCTTAATCGTAGTAGTAATAGGTTCAGAAGTTAGAAGAATGTTTGAACTTTCCGAGCGATTATTTACGTCACTGTTGATTTTGTCTAAAAATGGTATTTATTGAAGACCACTATCATTTTTCTAAGACCTTTTTAGCGACACACAACAGCCAACAACAAAAAATAATTATTTGTAGTTTTTACCATTTTGTTGGCGTGAATAATACAGATGCTCTTTCCAAATGTATCCGCTTTGAAAAAGTGCACTTTTTCAAATAGTACACCTTTCGAAAAAGTGCCCCAATTGGGAAAGTGTACCTTTGTAAAGTGTACATTTAGCGGAAAGTGCACTTGGAAAGAGTACGTTTTGGAAAAAGAGATTTTCGAGCCTGACCCATTTTAAACCGGCTTCAAAAAAGGAGGTTGTTATAAATTCGGTTGTCTTTTTAGAGTTCTGTAGCCAAAATGACAAAAACGGAACCCTTATAGTTTCGCCATGTCTGTCTGTCCGTCCGCGGCTTTGCTCAGGGACTATCAATTCTAGAAAGATGTAATTTTACACGAATATATCGTCCCATCCGACGAAAAAGGTTGTATGATAATAAATGACTAAATTGATTTTATTGTTTTGTTTTATTAAGCTATTCTCCAGCTATATTTCTGTATATAAATTATTTCTCAAATCCAAGTACTTTTTGAGATTTCAACCCCTAAAAAAGTTCCATGTGATATGAGCTGTGATATATCGGGATAAAAAGTAGCGTATGTGGTATTCCAGACGTCCGGCTACCTACATACCAAATTTCATGCCTCTAAGCCCAGCGGGTGTTATTTCGAGATTTTAGCCCTATCCCGTGGGAATATCGGAATAAAAAGTAGCCTATGTGTTATTCCAGAGGTCCAGCTACCTACATGCCAAATTTCATGGCTCTAAGCCCAGTGGTTGTTAATTCGAGATTTTATCCCTAGTTATCCCGTAGGAATATCGGGTCAAAAAGTCACTTAAGTGTTATTCCAGATGTTCAGTTACCTAAATACCAAATTTCATGACTCTAAGCCCAGCGGTTATTATTTCAAGATTTTATCTCTATCCCGTGGGAATATCGGAATAAATAGTCGCCTATGTGTTATTCCAGAGGTCCAGCTACCTACATACTAAATTTCATGGCTCAAAGCCCAGCGGTTGTTATTTCAAGATTTTATCCCTAGGTATCCCGTGGGAATATCGGGTCAAAAAGTCACCTATGTTTTATTCCAGACGTCCAACTACCTACTTACCAAATTTCATGACTCTAAGCCTAGCGGTTTATATTTCGAGATTTTATCCCTATCCCGTGGGAATATCGAGATAAAAAATATCCTTTGTTTTAATCCAGGTTATAAACTAACTTTTCGCCAAATTTCATCCAAATCCGTCCAGCCGTTTAAGCGTGAAAAAGTAACAAACATACTCACTCACTCACTCACAAACTTTCACATTTATAATATTAGTAGGATAGTATAATAGTATATAGTATAAATTATAATAGTATATAGTATAATTGTATATATAGTATATAGTATGGATTATGTCTCAGGCATATGTATAGATATTTTCTGAATTCAGAAATGTTAAAGTAGCTATACTCCTGTATAATGCGTACCTAAGAAGCAAACTGGAATATAACGCAGTTGTGTGGGATCCCCGAGAGAGGAAATATGCTTTAATGTTAGAAAGAGTGCAGCGTAAATTTGCTCGGTTTATCTATAAAAAATATTATGGATATTATCCTACTCTATATCCATCTTTGTTTGTTGCCGGTATGGTCGGGTTGGAAACGCTGGAATTGAGACGTAAGTTTGCAACGCTCACTCATTACTGTTCACTTTTGCGTCATAAGGTGGACAATCCGGTGGTACTAGGCAAATTGCATTTATTTGTGCCAGACAAATATATAAGTGCGGCAACTCGCAAAGGGAGGCGTCCGCGCAATCTTTTCACCCTGGTGAACAAAACTAGGACCCTGCAAGCGGGCAATGCACCTACCGCTAGGGCTGTTGCGTTGATAAACGAGTTCCTCGCACAGATCCGGGAGGCCGACGTATTTGCAGATAGCTGGCCAACCCTCCTATGTAAATTCAGCCGCTTTTTAAATAGTCGTAAGCCTGTAGTGTAAGTTAATCTTTATATTTTTCATCTGTATTTTCTAGTTATAAGTTTACTCGCTTGTGGATGTTTTGGTTTTTACTGTAAGCCCACAAGATAATCTTTTTTATAAATAAATAAATAAATAAATAAGACTAGCTGTTGCCCATGACTCCGTCCGCGTAGAATTCGTTTGTCGCTATCTCGCGGAGACTATGCAATTTTCCGGGATAAAAACTATCTCAAATAATAATAAAAATAATAATAAAATCATTTATTGTCACTGCAAATAAGACAAGTTACAAAAAATAAAAAACACATAAGCAGGTGGCAATGGGCTCAGGAGGTGTATGTCCTTCCCGGAATGCAAACTGTCTGTACACCGAACTTCATCTAAATCAACTATATCTGACAGGATATAACCGACAGGAAACTGATAACGATCCGAATAGACATACGAGCTATCGCAATTAAACCGGTTTTTATTTGGAACCTAATCTTTGCACGCGGCACCACTCGTGTAAAGTTTACACGAACCATTTAGGTCTTCACCATTAGATCCTGTGGTAGAATTGAGATTTTATTAAATTCTAATGGTAATTCCTGAAATACACAATGCAATCTTTATTAACTTTGTATCAATAACATCGGGGTAAAATTCTGAATCTGAGGCCCATTTCACGAATCTACAAGTAACAATTTACAAGCGGTAGTCTCTTTGCATCCTGTTAAACAAAGACTACCACTTGTAAATTGTAACTTGTAGCTTCGTGAAATAGGGCACTGGTCTTATTGGTTAAAGTTTTGAGACTTTATATGGAAAAATCGGGATAAAATGTAGCCTTAAAGGGCAACACACACAGAAAGCGTGCGCGGGTCGGGTCGTGTCCGCCGCGTGAGCCGCGCGGTTCGTTGTATTCACACAGAGAGCGGGTCGGACCCGCGACGGGCCCGCGGCGGCTATCAATGTTGCCAGTTTAGTGACTTAGTGCCTAGAAGTGACGACTTTTGCTTAAATCTTAGCGACCGCAAATAAGTTTTGACGACAGAAATGGTTTAAGTATCTGGCGACTTTTGGACTACAAATTAAAACAGTTCTAGAACCAATAATAGATACGACATTTTTGTCAACTCGACACAGAATTATACAGTGCCGCGAGATATAATTATGTGGAAAACGACAAACGCGCTGGCGCACCAAGGTCAAACTTTATTTACTTACTTAATTAAATCCAATTTATGTAATGATGGATGAAATTTTTAAAAGTGGCTGTTTTTTTTTATAGACAGGAATAAGCTTATACTAGTCAATGCAAAAAAATAACAGATTTTTCTGTAGTACCAATTAGTTAAAAAAATAAAATAAATAATTTTTATTCTCGCCAACTAGCTACTGCGCATGAATACGGTTTTTAGGGTTCCGTAGCCAAATGGCAAAAACGGAACCCTTATAGTTTCGCCATGTCTGTCTGTCTGTCCGTCCGCGGCTTTGCTCAGGGACTATCAATGCTTCAAAGCTGTAATTATACACGGATATACTTATTATGAAAACTATCCCGACAAAATGGTACAATGAAAAATTAAAAAAAAAAAATTTTTTTTGGTATCTCCATAGAAGTAAAAGGGTTTTTTTTTCTCATCCAACCCTATAGTGTAGGGTTTTTTAAATTAAAAGCATAAGGGGGTTACTAAGACGATTTTTCAATTCAGTAATTTTTTTGCGAAATATTCAAATTTAAAGTAAACATTTTCATTAAAAACGAGTTTTAGGGGTTTTTTACTTAAGCTTTAGGGATAAATATTTTTGAGAGTTGGTAACTCTGCGCTCGGCCCGCGCGCTGTTTGTGACGACGGGCGACGGGCGCGGGCCCGCGCACGACCCGCGCCCGCGCCCGCGTTCTGTGTGAAGGCTTCCATATACCGCCATGCAAATACGCCCGTCGCGGGCCCGCGCACGACCCGCACCCGCTCTCTGTGTGTGTTGCCCTTAAGTCATTCCGATAATTTAGTCATCTATGCTTGAAACTTAGTTTCCACATGACTAAATTTTATTTACTAGACCTAAGATTATTTCATGCTTATATAATCTTTCTTTCTAATATCAATTTTACGAATAAACGAATTGAAATAGTATGTATACGTAGAATTTCATTCATTTATTGAAATTAGATTTTCAGCGGGAGCTGAATTGGTGGAATTTCGCAGCAGGTGGCAAATAATTAAAAATATTAGTCTGCATACACTTGTGTGATTGTTATCTTTGACTATAAATTTAAATTAAGTCATGTCTAAGCTAGGTTACATAATGACATAAAGGCTACATTTTATCCCGATATTTCCATATAAAGTCTCAAAATCTTAACCAGTAAGACCAGTGCCCTATTTCACGAAGCCACAAGCTACAATTTAGTCATCATCACGATGATTGGCTGTCTACCATGCACTGTACGTTTCCTTCAGCACTTATCTAGCCACGTACATGCGAATGAAGTTGTGAAATCAACTTTCGCCAGCAGTGTTTCCAGAGAATTATTTAGCTGGATGCCCGATGACAGCGCCAGCTAGCGGTTACAATCACGGCGGACTGAAATATCAAATTGCCGGCTGTCCTTATGAAGAGTAAGTAGACAAAATAATAATTTCAATGAAATGTAGGTCCTAGGTCATTAGTAATGCAGACTTTTTATGTATTTTCAGTTAAACATGGCCAAATTAATTATAAAACTGGGTTCCGAGCACACTATACGACATCGCTTTCCAACCACAAACAACAATAAAAGGAAAACAATTAGTTTTGGCTCAATATGTCCAAGATGTAAAAGAAACTAAATGTGAGGATCATAAATTCATAATGCGCCACACCATTGAAGCTCGTGTAATTCGTCAAACTTCAGTGACATCGACGCCATACAAAACATCTTTCTTGTGAAAATTTATAGAATTTGTGATCACTGTTTTTGCCATTGTTCTTGCAGTTAACTACGCAGTAGGTTTCGTGGTGATGCATATTTATTTATTTTTGCTTAATAATACACGAATACGTAAATTTCACTAGTAAATAGTGACAGTTGGTCAAAATTCGGTTGCAAAATTTGACCAGCACATACATACATACATACATACATTACAAGTTAAATAAAAACTTGTGAAACAAATTATACACTTACCTAAGCAAACATAGCACTAGAGGAGGAATTTTCCGGGCACGTCAGTTGGTAACGTTTACAAAAAATACATTTTAGTATACGAGTAGGTATCTGTACGAAGTATTTATAAATTACCTAGTATTTTCACCCTCTATGTCGAAATCATGTAATATCAAAATGAAATCAATTTTAATTTGTCTATATAATGCGTAAAAAGTAGACTGCCAAGAATTTGGAAAAAATATTATATATTCCCATAATGTGCCTAGGTAATGTATAAAGTATATATATAAGTATATTATTATTTTGTTTATGTTCAGTATTAAGTACCTGTTTTATTTACAATGTAATTGGCTTTAGTACATTCGGCTACCTAGGTACCTAACTTACAGACCAATTAATATGTAAGGAACTACCGTGAGACCCACTCATATTAAATATATTGACCTGGATAACTCACGTCTTAAATCAAGTATAGCCCGACATGTTTTGGACTAATCCCTTCATGTTTCGTCGGGTAGTCGCGCGCGCAGTGCGCGTGTTGCAGCAACCGCTGAGTCGCATTGCTCCGAAGATGAAGGGCTACGGATTAGCCCGAAACGTATCGACCAGATGGCCTAGTGGTTAGAGTACCTGACTACGAAGCTTGAGGTCCCGGGTTCGATTCCCGTGTCGGGGCAGATATTTGTATGAAAAATATGAATGTTTGTTCTCGGGTCTTGGGTGTTTAATATGTAAGTATTGAAGTATGTATCTATATCTATATAATTATATTTATCCGTTACTTAGTACCCATAACACAAGCTTTGCTAAGCTTACTTTGGGACTAGGTCAATTGGTGTGAATTGTCCCGTGATATTTATTTATTTATTTATTTATATCGGGCTAAACACGATTTAAGACGCGAGTTATCCGATCAATAAATTTAATATAATATGTAAGGAGTAAAAATCCTAAGTACAAATAGGTACTTTCTTCTGACAACTCGAAATTTAATTGTTTTTTTTGTAAACGTTACCAATTGACGTGCCCGCAATTAATGCCTCCTCTAGTACTATGTTTTTACCTAACTATTATATCGACGGTGGAAAGGAGAAACCCTTTAAGCGACATTTTAAACAAAATCGAGTTATATGTACCTATCATTAAAATCAGCTTTTCTGCGTCGTTTACTATATAGGTCATGGTAATCTGGCGACATTTATATCGGTTACAGTGTCCTAAAAAAAGTTCATCAATTTGCAAAAGACTTCCTTATGCGGCACATAATTTGAGTAAAATTTAACCTCTGTCATTTAAGCATTCTCACATTCATAAACGTATCCTCTTGAAGTGTTATAAACACTTAAAATTGAAGCTCTGGCACTAAAGAGTTTATTCCAGTTACACTATTTCAGATCTGTCATAGTGACTTCTCACTTCCGACATTCTATACCTATCGATATGTATCGATACACAACATGTTCAAAAATATTAAAAGTAGAGGTCAACAATAGACGGTTTTATTGTTGAAGAGCGATCTCTTCCAATTAACTTTTGAGCAGTCGAAAATGTGAAATAGACAAATATGGATTACGCAATAAAAACAATGAATATTTAACAGTTTCTAATTTAATAGGTAATTCAATTTCATATTCAAACTCTCTAGTAGTGCTAATAAGTGTTCCATTAGTGTCTTTAGAAAAGATATAGCGATTATTATTTTACGATAATATCATTATCCATATCATTTAGGTAGAGCAGATAAGTGAGAAGTTACTATGACAGATAAATATGCCGTAAAAATTCTGGGCTCTGTTTATAAGACTCGTACAGTCACCAGCATTAATATCTGCCACAGCGGAGCATGCAAAAATATCTGACACGTCCTTCCGGCCCAAGAAATGTTAAACATGTCTTAGTTAAACTAAGTTGTGATTTGAGTACAAAACTAACTAAACTAATTTTAACTGAACTAAAGAAAAGAAGACTCTAAAAATCGCTCAGGAGTAGAATACAATTTGGTTTAGCGGGCTTGGCTTAGGCATATCTAGGTATGCAGATAGATAATTTTAAAAATTAAAAGGGCGCTACGGACGCAATCTGGGCGTTCTTCTGGTGATAAACTAGGTCGCCTACGAGCAAACTGTCGTCCCGACAGTCGAAAGGCCTCCAGGAATAAAAAAAAAATCGGCTTGTACTTCCCTCCGGGCTCCGGCACGGGCTCTAGCCTGCGAACCGCGGTGCGTTACGGTGAAGGAAAAGCATATCCTTGAGGAAACCTGCACACACATGCGAAGCAATTTCATGGTGTGTTAAGTTCCCAATCCGCACTGGGCCCGCGTGGGAACTATGGCCCAAGCCCTCTCATTCTGAGAGAAGGCCTGTGCTCAGCGGTGGGACGCATATTGGCTGGGATGATGATGGTGATGATGAGTTAATAAGTCCCTTGTAATGTAAACATTCTAACAACATCAACGCTCTGGCGACAGAAGGCCCGGACGCTGAATTTAATATCCGTTAGATACGAGTAAGCACGCCACTTCGATGCTTCTTGCGGTAGTTAGATAGAATTAGGTTTAAAGAAATTAAGTATCAACAAAGACATGATCGTCACTCCCGTGGTAACAAAATTCTAACTTAGAATAAAATGTTCGCCAACTTACGATATAATTGCAAAATAGCTATTTAAATTCGAAATAACTCGTGGATACAACGCCATTTTCTAAACTGGCTGGAAAAAAGTTGTTTTTTTTTTCAAAATAAAACTTTTGTCTGTTCTATAAAGCTCAAGAAATGTCGCATAAAGGGTTTCTCCTTTCGACCGTCGATGTTATTTAAATCGTATAAAATTAACTAGTGGTACCTATATAAACAAATGTACTGTATACATTGGTATTAATTGTAACATTGGTGAAAATCTTTCGTTTACTGACTTGTGAAGTTATCATAATAATGATACGAGTTATTTTTCTAGTAACGTGTATCATATTTTTATATTTTGACAATACTTCGTCCAGTCACGCAGATGAGTTCGAATCAGTGTTTGCAGGCATTTCCGACGCCACTTTATCTGAAGATGGGAAGCTAAATTTTTCACAACTGGCAACGAAATATGGCCATAGCGCTGATCAGTACAACTTGACTACTGAAGATGGATACATTCTGACGCTATTCAACCTCCCAGGTAATGGACCTTCGGTGCTTCTGTTCCATGGTCTTGCTGATACTTCTGACACGTTTATTATAAGAGGTAACACCTCTCTTGCTATTACATCAGCTAATGCAGGCTATAATGTTTGGGTTGGAAACAGCAGAGGAAATAAATATGGACGACGCCACGTCAACTTAAATCCTGATACAGATAAAGAAGAGTTTTGGAACTTCAGTTTCCACGAGATCGGATACTACGACCTCGCAGCTACGATAGACTTCATTCGTAATAAAACTGGTGAAGACAGCATTGCTACAATTGGTCATTCTCAAGGAACCACTGCGCATTACGTTCTAGCTTCAACAAGACCAGAATACAATGAGAGGATAAAAGTGACTATATCGTTGGCTCCTATTGCTTTTTTAAGCAATCTAGCCCCACCTGTATCTCTAGTAGTAGATGTGGGTCCTGCAATCTTTCTGCTGTTGAAATCACTCGGTATGGAGGAAATCTTGCAAGATCGTAAGGCGTTGTCTAATATCGTCACGTTAATCTGCAGTAAAGGTCTTATCAGTTATGCTTTATGTGGTTTCGGAGCGCTCTTCCCGTTTTTTGGAGTTGATCCTAGTAATATCGAACCTGAATTTTTGAGAACCATATTCGGTCATTATCCGGCAGCAACTTCGAGGAAATCCTTGGTGCATTTCGATCAAGTATATCTACGCAAAAGATTCAGCCAGTACGATTATGGGATGATAAAGAATTTGGCTAAATACGGGTCGACAGCTCCTCCAGATTACGATTTGAGTGCCATTACAGCAAAAATCGCTTTGGTTGCTGGTAAAAATGATCAATTGTCAAAAGTTAAAGACGTAGAGCATCTTAAAGATAGATTAACTAACGTTGTACACTATGAAGTTTTAAAGCCCAAGTTGTGGTCTCATGTAGATTTCGTCTGGGCTAAAACTGCACCAGTATATCTGTACCCAACCATATTTAATATTCTAAAGAAACATGTCTGAGTAAGATAAGCGAATGAACGACTCATTGCAGTACATAATAATTCTACTAAGTGTCTAGTAAATCTAGAAAAAATCTACTAGACACTAAATAAATATATAAGAAAGATAACCACTTGTGATTCGTTTTAAACGTATTTTATATGTTGACAATAATAAAAAAATGACTAAGTATCTTGATTTTTTTTGCACGTTTTGTCCTGCTCTCGTATACTATTGTAGTATTTATTTTTAAGTAAGACGGGCACTAGGAAAGTCACTTGTAAAACATGCAACATTAATACGGCTGTATCAAGAACTCAGATTAGCCATAGTCAAACACGTATAACGTTATTCGCGTGATCAGTGAATCATGCATTTTATCATCCTGAGACCCCGTGTCAAATTTTATGACAATCTCGAAGTTTAAATCTGGTCAATGTTCAAAATTTTATACGCTGGATCTAAGGGGGATGTCTAATAGACTGAGAGGTGGCAGGATTTTTTAAAACGATCATGGATACGGTTAAATTTATTTTTATGGGTTGGAGAGTGGTCTGCTGATGTGAACAATTTTGGTCTGCCTGCTCTCAGTGGTTGCAACTTTGAGATATAGCTTCGCCCGCGTAGAATTAGGTTATCGCGCGCTGATCCCTCGAAAACTGGCCCATAAACTATCTCTATGCCAAAAATCACGTCAATGCGTCGTTCCGTTTCGACGTGAAAGACGGACAAACATACAAACCCACGAACACACACACTTTCGCATTTATAATATTAATGGATTCTGCTGCACGCCATAATGCCATCATAGCCTGACACTTTTTTTCACGTTTCGGCATAGCCATCTAGATGCACGTCGTGACCAATGAGCTTATGTACAACAATGGAGGTTGTACACCGAACATCTGTTTGTTTTTTTATTTACACAAAACTGGCCATGATTGACCTCTATCTCAATCTCAACTGAAATATACATATTCTATAAAATATGCGTGTAGTATTTTACTTTCCTCTCAGTTGAAATCAAAAGAAGAATATCTAACTCGAGTGAAATCACCCATTTCCCCTTGAACTATTGACGCTCTCACTTCGTTCGAGCGCCAGAAATACCTCGGGTGAAATGGGTCACATTCAACCCTTGGTTATCAATCTACTATTAAAATTCCAGCGCTTTCGGAAAGACCGTCATTTCCAAGAAAAATGCGCCGCAAGAAATTTGGCTGCTTTTTGCTTTCAAAATAAAAAATAACAAATAAAATACTTAAAAACTTCAGTATAAAATGAAAAAAAAAATTACATGAGAAAAATATAGTGATAACACAGGGATTGTACCCATACAATCCCCCCAGTCCCTTGGTTACAAGACTCAAACAACATCTTAACCTATATATTATTATCTACGCTCAGTGGAAGTGTAGAATGAAAAAATATTGGAGATGTATAGTCTAACAATGACAATTAAAAATAAATCAACAACATAACGAAAATTTCACAATAAATGAAAATACTTTCGAATAAACAGGCGATGGCAGTTTGGCAGTTAAGCCGAATGGCAATAAAATAAAATGGCGGATGGCGTACTTACTGATGTTCAACAGATTTTTTTCAAATCTTTCAAATAAAAGAATTCTTTTATTATTGTTTCATATTGACTTTTTTTTTAAATCAATATTACAGCACTAGTCAAACTGTGACAATATTATTTTGTGTGTAGTTACCTATAATGAACTGTCAAGTTGGTTCACCTAATTCTAGACTAGACTATATTATATCGATTGACTGACAAGTGACAACATCGTGACTTGTGACTCGTGATATCGTGATCGTGAATACAACCACGATACATATAAAACTGAAAATTGGCACGAAGATAGGGTTCAGTACCCAAGTAAAGGGGAAACCTTGAAAACTTGTATTTCCCAAGATGTAGTGTCTACCTGAGAGAAAAATCCACGAACCCAGCCAAACTTCTACAGATGTCGAAAGTTTGAAAATCTAAACTTTTTGTGTCAGTCCGTCAGTAACTATCTATCTAAAAGGGCATCGCACTGCATACATAAATATTTGGACGGAACCATATACCTACGAGTTCAACTCGGACATGGCCGATTTTTGACTCAACACTAGTCTTCACTGTCGTCTTTGCTCGTATATAAACCAGGCCCGCTTGTCAAATTGAAATTTTAATAGGAATCTCCAAAATAAAATATATGTTTATGTTATAAAGCAGACCCATGGATTTTTTTGGGAGTTTACATAGAAATATTGAGATAAAAAGTAGCCTTCATATGTACATATATAATTCCAAAAATTCAGCTATCTTCATGGCATATTTCATTGAAATCCACCGAGTCATCTAATGTAGAAAAACAAGAGATTCAATTCACAAAAATATTAATTCATTCATTCATTCATTCCTGTCTGCTTATCCTCTATGTAATAAATTGTCTTCTCTTAATTAGGTTAGCTGGAAGAGATCCCTTTTTAGGGATAAGCTCGCCTTTGTTCTCCTCTCTGTGTATTTGTATTTTTATTTTTGTGTGCAATAAAGAGTTTACATACATAGTTTACATACATTCATATTTACACAAATTTGGCGTTAGTGTGTAAACAAATGTTACATTTAACAAACAAAATGTTAATTAAGAACAAACTTCAATCCTATTAAAATGCGCCTATTAAAAAACCCACATTCATTGGCTTGTGAAGTTATCATAATGACAACACGACAATTATTTCTAGTAACGTGTATCATATTTTTATATTTTGACATTACTTCGTCCAGTCACGCAGATGAGTTCGAATCAGTGTTTGCAGACATTTCCGACGCCACTTTATCTGAAGATGGGAAGCTGAATTTTTCACAACTGGCAACGAAATATGGCCATAGCGCTGATCAGTATAACTTGACTACTGAAGATGGATACATTCTGACGCTATTCAACCTCCCAGGAAATGGACCTTCGGTGCTTCTGTTCCATGGTATTGATGATACTTCTGACACGTTTATTATAAGAGGTAACACCTCTCTTGCTATTACATCAGCTAATGCAGGCTATAATGTTTGGGTTGGAAACAGCAGAGGAAATAAATATGGACGACGCCACGTCAACTTAAATCCTGATACAGATAAAGAAGAGTTTTGGAATTTCAGTTTCCACGAGATCGGATACTACGACCTCGCTGCTACGATAGACTTCATTCGTAATAAAACTGGTGAAGACAGCATTGCTACAATTGGTCATTCTCAAGGAACCACTGTGCATTACGTTCTAGCTTCAACAAGACCAGAATACAACGAGAGGATAAAAGTGACTATATCGTTGGCTCCTATTGCTTTTTTAAGCAATCTAGCCCCACCTGTATCTTTAGTAGCAGATGTGGGTCCTGCAATCTCTCTGCTATTGAAATCACTCGGTATGGAGGAAATCTTGCAAGATCATAAGGCGTTGTCTAATATCATCACGTTAATCTGCAGTAAAGGCCTTATCAGTTATGCTTTATGTGGTTTCGGAGCGCTCTTCCCGTTTTCTGGAATTGATCCTAGTAATATCGAACCTGAATTTTTGAGAACAATATTCGGCCATTATCCGGCAGCAACTTCGAGAAAATCCTTGGCTCATTTGAATCAATTATATCTACGAAAAAGATTCAGCCAGTACGATTATGGGACGATTAAGAATTTGGCTAAATACGGGTCGATAGCTCCTCCAGATTACGATTTGAGTGCCATTACGGCAAAAATGGCTTTGGTTGCTGGTAAAAATGATCAATTGTCAAAAGTTAAAGACGTAGAACATCTTAGAGATAAATTACCTAACGTTGTACACTATGAAGTTTTAAAGCCCAAGTTGTGGTCTCATTTAGATTTCGTCTGGGCTAAAACTGTACCAGAATATCTGTACCCAACCATATTTAATATTCTAAAGAAACATGTCTGAGTAAGATAAGCGAATGAACGACTCATTGCAGTACATAATAATCCTACTAAGTATCTGTTACGGCGCAGGATTATACTTTTCATACTTTTTCATACTTTGTATGTAATTTTGCTATTAATTTTAGTAGGCTTTATCTCTTAGACTTCGCTTTTATAGGTCTACCGGCTTCATTGTTATTATTGCCACTTTAAGCTTTAAGACGCTTTTGTAAATCTATCGTTTAAAGCTGTTATTAAAGTTAATTTTAGTTTTTAATCAAAGCTCCATTATGTATCAAATACAGTATCTAGTAGATCCAGAAACGGTAACCACTTTTGATTCGTTTTAAACGTATTTTATATGTTTACAACAATAAAAAAACGACTATCTTGATTATTTTGCACGTTTTTGTCCTGCTCTCTTATCGGTCGCACCTTGATATTGTAGACTAGTATTTTTTTTTAACCCCCGACGAAAAAGAGGGGTGTTATAAGTTTGACCGCTATGTGTGTCTGTGTGTCTGTCTGTGGCACCGTAGCTCTTAAACGGGTGGACCGATTTGAGTGCGGTTTTTTTTTATTTGAAAGCTGGTTTTCTAGCGATGGATCTTAGACATGATTTATCAAAATCGGTTCAGCCGTTTCAAGATCATCAGCTCTTTTGTTCGCTGCCGTAGGAATCTTAGACGCATAATGGATATTTACTTTACTTTCAAACATATTTGGGACCTAAAATTTGAAACACCCATGTATGCTATATAGCTACGCAAGATTATGGAATTCTCGGCCTGATACTGCAGCCAGGATATCCAGAACACTAGTAGGTACACTCTTAATAAAACTATAGCAGATATATCGTGTTTGGGTTCGTTTTGATCAGTATTTGATTCTATAAACAATGCAGTGGTGGCAACACGACGAGCTGATGCTGCAGCCAGGATATTCAGCACACCAGTATACTTTTGAAAAAATAATAGCAGATATGTCGTGTTTAATTCCTTTTGATCATTATCTGATTCTACATACAATGCAATGGTGGCAACAAGATGAGCTGATGCTGCAGTCAGGATATCCAACACACTAGTACACTTTAAAAAAAAATATCAAAGTTTAAAAAAATGAAATAAAAACTTAAATTTAAAAAACCCCCGACTTAAAAAAACGCCAGCAAAAATAAAAATAAAAACGCCCAAAAAAAAACGCTGCTTGAAAAGACAATTAAAAAGTAAAAAATAATTATGCGCTACCTAGCTGTTGCCCGCGACTTCATCTGCGAAGAATTCGTTTATCCCTATCCCGCGGGGACTATGCTGATTTCCCGCAAAATTAGCCTAAGTTAATTTAGTATAAAGTATCTAGTAATATTTTTTTATCTAAGCGTTGTTGGTGTCGGGGGACCGCTAAGGTTAATACTTTAAAAAATACAACATATTTAGTTTCATGTAGATTATCTACCTGAGAGAAAAATCCACGAACCCAGCCAAATACTACAGATGTCGAAAAATTTAAAATTTAAACTTTTTATGTCAGTCCGTCGGTAACTATCTATCTAAACGGGAATCACACTGCATACATTTTGCTAAGGAGCAGGGCTAAATAGTCATAGGTAGGTAATAACAATTTGGACGGAACCATATACCTACGACTTCAACTCGGACATAGCCTATTTTTAACTTACCTAACACTAGTCTTTACTAGCGTCTTCGCTCGTATAAACCAAGCCCGCTTGACAAATTGAAATTTTAATGGGAATCTCCGAAATAAAATATATGTTTACGTTATATGGAAACTTTTTGAGAGTTTACATAGAAATATTGCGATGAAAAGTAGCCTTTATATGTACATTCGAGTATATAATTCCAAAAATTCATCTATTTTCATGGGATATTTCATTGAAATCCACCGAGTCATCTGATGTAAAAAAAGGGTAATTATGAACACACACATGACGACCAGGTGGCCTAGTGGTTAGAGAACCTGACTACGAAGCTTGAGGTCCCGGGTTCGATTCCCGTGTCGGGGCAGATATTTGTATGAAAAATACGAATGTTTGTTCCCGGGGTCTTGGGTGTTTATGTAAGTATGTATCTATATCTATATCATTATATCTATACGTTGCTTAGTACCCATAACACAAGTTTTGCTAAGCATACTTTGGGACTAGGTCAATTGGTGTTAATTGTATTTTTTTTTGAACCGACTTCAAAAAGGGAGGAGGTTTTACGTATGTTCCAATGTTCGTATTTTTTTTTATTTATGTTCGTCGATTACTCAGTAAATTGTGGACCGATTTTCAAATTTATTTTTTTATTCGAAAGGGTACCTACTCTTCTGAGGTGGTCCCATTGTCATCAAATCAAGATCTGATGATGGGATCTTAGAGAAGTCGAGGGCAAACCTCAAATTTTATAGGCACACCTATGGCCATTTTGGCATTATTAGCATTACGATAAGCATTTACATTCAAAAAGTATCATTTGGTCAACTGGGCCTGATGAAGAAGACCGTAGATGACCAATGGAACTCGTCAAAGCTAAGTAATGCTCGCTCGTCATGAGACAAACCGAAACGATCATGATAAATATACCTAGATAAGCGACTAAGAAGGAGCTTTAAGTTAATGGGTAAGGCCGCGAATTTTGACCAATTTGGACGTTTCAAATTTGGAACGCTGATAAAAAAAAACTGATAACACCTAGAGGTTTAATTTTTTTTTATTATATGACACGATATAAACTCTCAAGGTCGCAAATGAGATAATTGATTTAAACCCTGTTAAAAAAATAATAAAAATATATTACCGTCCAAAACGTAACGAAAATTGACTATTTTTTTTGACCACGAGTACTTAATACCTTATTATTTTCATGCTATTTAACTTCTCATGATCATGATTTTGTTTAAACAAAATTTTATGATATAACGATAGTCCTACCGATTGCGGAATCATGATAATCAAATAATTTTCATGTTTTATATTTATTTCTTTTCACGTGCCAAAAAACCACGTTTTCGTTACGAATACTTAGGTGACGCTTAATTAAGCTACCTTTAACGCCAATTTCGGTAGAAATTTGTTTTTGTACACTGGCAACTAATACTCTAATAGGGCAACATCGATGAGATAAATAAATCTCATCAGTTTGTTGACAAACAGCCATCAAAAGTGACGCGGAGGATTTTTTTCGAAAAAACGTCGAAAGTGCTTGTTCGATTTTAAGGGTAAGTAGTCATTATTTTTAACTGGTTGTTTTTTCATACGATAGGGTAATCTTTTCCATGTAAGTGGCATGTGTTATTATGTTCAAAATGTCGTTATTCACCATGATAAACGATTTTTTGTATAAAATACGTTACACTTTCGTTACGATTACGTTACATTTTTACAAAATGCTACGTATTTTGTACATAACGTAACGAAAAAATGTGGTAAAGGGAAGTTCACACAGAAAAATTCTAACTTACACCAGTTTATTATTAGGTCTCCAATTGCTGCACGCACAGTAAGTTAGTTCGATGGATATTTTGAAGTTAAATAAATTTTAATCTGTAGGTGCAGGGATCGGCACAAGAGAATTGTGGCGAGTTCTGTGTTCACGTCCTGCTACATGCATAGCGTATTTAAAGTGAGAGACAAACGGAGAGATTCACTTACCTACTCAGTTCATTTGTTACCTAAACTTAATAATCATAATAATTTAGTTCCAAAAACATCCTTTTACATTGTCCACTTAACTAAGATACTACTTCCTAAATTGGTAAAACCTGTGATTTAGGGTTTTGGCCATTTCTTTGAGGTATTTAATAGCTTATACAGTCGAAGTCACAAGCATGCTCACAACTAGGTGGTAGGACCTTGTGCAAGGTCCGCCCGGATTGCTACCACCATCTTCCTCGCTAATCCTGCCGTGAAGCAGCAGTGCTTGCACTGTTGTGTTTCGGCGTGGTGAGTAAGACAGCCGGTGAAATTACTGGCACGTGAGGTATCCCATCATAGGCCTCTAGGTTGGCAACGCGTCTGCAATACCCCTGGCGTTGCAGATTTTTATGGGCGGTGGTGATCTCTTACTCATTTGATCGTTTGCCATCCAGTCGAATAAAAAAAAAACCACATCCAAATTCGTCATGCTTATAAATGTGCACCTTATTGGCAGTGTTAGAGAGGCATGTAAAGATACACTTTTGGAAAGATGTTCGTCAACTAGAGGGTACTTCTACTTCCACATTCTCATGTTTAGCTCTATAGATCTCATATAGGACAGATTTAAGATCAGTATCGTCAGAAAGTTTTAGTAAAAATAAAAACTTCACTTTATTATATGACATGTATTTTTTTTTCATACATACGTTATCTAATGGGAATTTTTACCAGTTTGATCTCGGCTTTATAAAAATTTGCGTTACGTTTTATGGTAACGTCACGTATTTTTTTTTATGTTATTTCTATGTCACATTGGTTAAAATTCGCGGCCTTACCCTAATGATTTTTTCGAACTGATCTGATGCTGAAGCCGGAAGGTAGGCAACGGAACTCTGTTATAAAACAACGAAACTAAGCCGTGTTTGGGCTTCATGGAATCGTTGTGAGATGTTCTTTGGCTACAAATAACTAAAAATTGAGAAATAATAAAAAAATAACAAAAAAGTAAAACTGACTCCAAAAAAATAACAAAAAATGGAACTGACTACAAAACCCTTGAAAATATATTTCTAGGTAGGGTTATTTCTAGTTCAAAGTTGGTGACTCAGCACGACCCAGCAGGATCGATTGAAACCCATAGTATGTAGGTAAGGTAGACGACTATTGTTCTATTCCTGCTGGCTCGTGCTGAGGCACCGACTTCGAGCTAGAAGGTGCCTACCTAGAAATATATTTTTAAGGGTTTTGTAGTCGGTTCAATTTTTTTTGTTATTTTTTTTATTATTTTGGAGTCGGTTTTTCCTTTTTTTATTATTACACATCTTCGCACATACACAAACATTCGTATTTTCGCAAATTTGACGCTAGTATTGAAACAAATGTTACATCTTACAAAAGAAAATGCAAATTAAGAACAAACTTCAACGGTATAAGAAATGCGCCTGAAAAATCCACATTTATTGGCTTGTGAAGTTATCAAAATGATGACACGACAATTATTACTAGTTACGTGTATTATATTTTCATATTATGATATTACTTCGGCTAGTTATGCAGATGAATTCGATTCAATATTTGCAAACATTTCCGACGCCACTTTATCTGAAGATGGGAAGCTGAATTTTACACAACTGGCAACGAAATATGGTCATAGCGCTGATCAATACGACTTGACCACTGAAGATGGATACATTCTGACGCTATTCAACCTCCCGGGAAATGGACCTCCGGTGCTTCTGCTCCATGGCCTTGATGATATTTGTGACACGTTCATTATAAGGGGTAAAATTTCTCTTGCAATTACGTTAGCCGACGCCGGATATGACGTTTGGGTTGGAAACAGCAGAGGAAATAAATATGGACGACGCCACATCAACCTAGATCCTGACACAGACAAAGAGTTTTGGAATTTCAGTTTCCACGAGATCGGATACTACGACCTCGCTGCTACGATAGACTTTATTTGTGATAAAACTGGTGAAGACAGCATTGCTACGGTTGGTCATTCTCAGGGAACCGCTGCGCATTACGCTCTGACGTCAACAAGACCAGAATACAACGAAAAGATAAAAGTGACAATATCGTTGGCTCCGATTGCTTTTTTGAGCAATCTAGCCCCTCCTATATCTCTTATAACAGATGTGGGTCCTGCAATCTCTCTACTGTTCAAAAGTCTCGGTATGGAGGAAATTTTGCAAGATCGCAAGGCTTTGTCTAATATCATTACGTTGATCTGCAGTAAAGGGCTCATCAGTTATGCTTTTTGCGGTTACGGAGTAGTCTTCCCGGCTTTCGGATTTGATCCTAGTAATATCGAATCTGAATTTTTGAGAACCATATTCGGCCATTATCCGGCAGCAACTTCGAGGAAATCCTTGGTGCATTTCGATCAAGTATATCTACGCAAAAGATTCAGCCAGTACGATTATGGGACGATAAAGAATTTGGCTAAATACGGTTCGACAGCTCCTCCAGATTACGATTTGAGTGCCATTACAGCAAAAATGGCTTTGGTTGCTGGTAAAAATGATCAATTGTCAAAAGTTAAGGACGTAGAAAATCTAAGAGATAGATTGTCTAACGTTATACACTATGAAGTCTTAGAACCAAAGTTATGGTCGCATTTAGATTTCGTCTGGGCTAAAAGTCTACCTATATATTTATACCCAACCATGTTTAAAATCCTAAAAGAACATGCTTGAGCAAATATGTATATTGAAAATTAGTAGCTTATTAAAAGTAATAGTTCTAAAACGAGAATCACTTTCTCACCATTTTTAAACGTATCTTATATACTATGTTGACCATAATAAATTAATACTATCTGGATTCTTTTTCACTTTTTTTTCTGCCCTTTACTCGTATTAGCTCGACCAGATGGCCTAGTGGTTAGAGAACCTGACTACGAAGCTTGAGGTCCCGGGTTCGATTCCCGTGTCGGGGCAGATATTTGTATGAAAAATACGAATGTTTGTTCTCGGGTCTTGGGTGTTTAATATGTATTTAAGTATGTATCTATCTATATAATTATATTTATCCGTTGCTTAGTACCCATAACACAAGCTTTGCTAAGCTTACTTTGGGACTAGGTCAATTGGTGTGAATTGTCCCGTGATATTTATATATTTTTTTTTATTTTTATTTTTTTTTATTGTGTGCTTCAATCTTGGAAGTGGCTTTTTACTACTCTAGCATACTGGCTGACTAGATTTATATAAGTAAGCGGGACAACCATCATCTAAATACCTTTAAACAAGCTATTCTTGTATATATAAATATATCGGCGATCTCGGAAACGGCTCCAACGATTTCGATGAAATTTAGTATGTAGGGGTGTTCAGGGATAAAAAATCGATCTAGCTTGGTCTTATCTCCGTTATCGAGTTGTAGCCCGAGCAAAGCTCGGTCGCCCAAGTACTTACTTTTAATGCTTCAAAAGAGCTCCTTCACAACAGTTTTTATTTGCTAGCACGTACTTACTGATTTTTAAAATGAAACAAGGTTTTTTAAAATTCATAATGACTTTAATCATGTAGTATATTTTTCAATGTTCAATTAGAAGAAGTAAAAAGCAGGCTTGTGCTGATTATGATTATTAAGCATAAATGTAAATGTCATAGTTTAGTTTCTCGCCCCTGTCACTTTTCATCCTGATATTAATGTAGTTGTAGCCCAAGCCTCCTTGAGTTACGTTGGCTGATGCGCCTGAGTGGGTCAAGTCGTATGCCATTACACCCTGCAAATAAATTCAATGTAAACATAACACCAACACAATGTTTTATTTTAAGGGCTTCGTTCAACAGTGGACGTCGTCCAGCTGATGATGAGGATTATACCTACTTCCATTACTGTTACTGTTCACTTTGTGCCGCATTTTGCTCATTTTTAGGGTTCCGGAGCCAAAATGGCAAAAACGGCACCCTTATAGTTTCGCCATGTCTGTCTGTCCGTCCGCGGCTTTGCTTAGGCACTATAAATGCTAGAAAGCTGTAATTTTGCAGGAATATGTATGTAAACTATGCTGACAAAATACTACAATTAAAAATTCAGAAAAATATTTCTTTAGGGTACCTCCCATAGCCGTAAAGTGGGGGTGATTTTTTTTTCTCATCCGACCCTATAGTGTGGGGTATCGTTGCATAGGTCTTTTAAAACTATTAGGGGTTTGCTAAGATTTTTCGATTCAGCGATTTGTTTGCGTAATATCCAACTTTAAAGTGCAAATTTACATTAAAATCGAGCGTCCCCCCCCCCCCTCTAAAATCTAAACCAGTGGGTGGAAAAATTTGAAACAATTCAGGATGGTAGTAATATCAAACTTTCAAGGAAAACTATAACGGTTAAGTTTGCTTGAGAATTATTAGTAGTTTTAGAGTAAATAGCAGCCTAAGGTATAAAATATACCTAAACTATGGAAGATTTCGTATAAAATACGAAATTCTTAGAAAAAATATGACTTATTTTTTTCGTAATGGCTACGGAACCCTATTTTGGGCGTGTCCGACACGGTCTTGGCCGGTTTTTATTCTCTTCTTTCTTCTTTTATTAACGAACAAAAATACATAATCATGGTAACGTATGTAAAGTCGAACAAATTTAATCATGACCCATGGTGGAACCTTTTAACAATCAATTCGATTCAATTCTTGTAAGTATAGCTCCATCGATACATCGATGATTCCGCCAATGTCGAGGTTGGAAAAGACACTATCAGTTTATCCGTTGTTCGGTAGATTTAGGGGCTGTTTCACCAGCCATTGATTAGTGTTTACTGACGGTTAAATATGATGCCGTCTCCCTCTATTCGAACAAAACAAATAGAGACGGCATCACATTTAACCGTCAGTTAACAGTAATAAATGGATGGTGAAACAGCCCCTTAGTGTGCGGTATTTTAATAATCAGTTTTACTATAATTTCCTTGATAAAAGTATGAGATGTCAACATGACATTACTAGCACAAAGGTTCCACCCTGGGTCTTGACTCAATTTGTTCCACTGTACAGTCATGGATAATTCATGAGCCATTCATTACTGTCACTTGAGGTATCCCATCTTAGGCTTTGTGGTTGGCAACGCATCTGCAATACCCCTGGTGTTGCAGATGTTTAGGGGCGGTGGTGATATCTTACCATCAGGAGACCCACTTGCTCGTTTGCCCTCCAGTCGAATAAAAAAAATGGAAAATTTTCAAAGAAGAAGTCATTATGATTTTCCTTGTTAATTGATGCGATGTCACTATGACGTTTACTGTGAAATGGTTCCATGGTGGCTCATGAAATAAGGTCCTTGACCATACCATCAGCCAAATATGTGGTCTACCACCCTAAGTTGATAATCGTTGGCATGCCATAAAACAACAATGCCAATAATGTCAACTTGAAAGTTCGACTTTAGCGACACATTCATTTGATAGGAACTTGTTTAAAAATTGATAGACCACTTATTTGGCTGATGGTACATATGTAGTTTGAACTACGACTCTCAAAAAAAAGGTCCTGGGTTAGAACCCAGGTCCACAGCTGTAAGCTTTGCAGAACTTTTGTGCGAAGATGCATTAGAAAAAAGTGCACGTTACTATGAAGGACAATTTCGTGAGATAACCCTCCCACTGGCAGACAGCTACAAAGAACTTCAATCCGCACTGGACTCGCATGGAAAGTACAACCCAACCGAAGTCTCATTCTGAGAGAAAGCCTGTACCATCATTATCATCATCATCATCATCATCATCATCACGTCGGAAGACGTCCTCTGTTGAAAAAAGGCCTCCTGCTTAGAACGCCACAATGAATGACAACCCGCCACTTGCATCCACCAGTAGCCCGCAACTCTCACGATGTCGTTAGTCCACCTGGTGGGAGGCCTGCGAACGCTTCGTCTTCCGGTTCGTGGTCGATCCGGTTCGTCCGGTTCTTCCAGCGATGTGGTCCGCCCATTGCCACTTTAGCTTCCTGTAAGTCCCTGCAGTGGTAAATTATTTGAGGAATACTTATAAAGTTCTTACTTGAATTGGGCGCGGAGTACCGTTATATAAAGAAGGCACAGAAACGTATACATTTTCAACTCGCTTCCTGAACACTTTTGAACTATACTCCGCATTTTTATGGTACACCATAGGTCTATTGACGTTGGTACCAAAAAACAAATGATTGCACTCTACCATAACTATGACACTTAACAAAAAGAGCCCGAAATACTTCATTTTAGATATAGACAGAATGTGCTTCGGGGAAAAAACGGAATTATAATGACCACAATCAGACAGACTTTTTAAATATCACCTTTGTATATTTGCACTTTACTGATAACGATGACATTTGGTATCCAAGAACTCGGGTTTATTTTAAACTTACTATTATCAAAGACTCAATATTATTATTATAAATGCGAAAGTGTGTGTACTTACGTGTTTGTATGTTTGCCCGTCTTTCACGTCGTAATGGAGCAACGGATTGACGTGATTTTTGGCATAGAGATAGGTAGTTTATGGGCCCGAGAGTGATATAGGCTACTTTTTACCCCGGTAAAATACACTGTTCCCAAAGGAACAGCGCGCGATAACCGAAGCGAAGCCGCGGGTAAAAGCTAGTATAATATAATACAACAGTTCGTTTCTTGCGGAACTTTTTGCCACGCACGGTGAAAATTTGGAAACAAGCTTAAAGTGCCAGTATTTCCGGACCGTTACAACTAGGGGATCTTCAAAAAATGAGCCTACTCATTTCTCAAAGGGCCGGCAACGCCCTACGTTATGGATGTCCATGGGTGACGGTAAATGCTTTCCATCAGGTAGGTTATCAAAAATACAACAAGTTAATTAACGATAGATCCGGCTTTTCGCCGGAAATATTTTTCATCATCCAAGACGTCTACTGCTGAACAAATGCACAACTCGCCACAGCATCCACCTGGTTCCCCGCAACTCTCACGATGTCGTCAGTCCACCTGGCGGGAGACCTGCCAATGCTCCGTCTTCCGGATAAATATTTTTCGCAAATGATTAATTTTCCAACTGTTTCCTATCGACCAACGATTTTTTTTCTGAAACCGTAAACTATTCAAGATAGTTATAGAATATATGTTTTATTTTTCCACGTACGTCTTTTTTGTATCTTTGTCTTTTTTAGGTTTTTTTTGTATAATTTAAATTTTACAGCGCATTAGTTTTTACTGTAATGCTGTAATTTTTACGATTAAGTGACGAATAAATAATTAAATATATTTTGGGACTATCAAATATGAAACAGTTGTGAAATAAATTATTTGGGAAACATATTTTCGGCAAATAATAATAATAATTTCGGACAGAATCCAGGTTAGTTACATTCAAAATAATAATAACAAGACATAGATAATCGACTCTTGAGCTGTCCACTTATTTCTTCTTCCAAGTAGAAAGAGAATCGGAAGAAATAGTTATTTGTGCAACGAGAGAGCAAAGTTGTTTTTTGCTGCGAGTGTTGAATTTGAATACCGAAAAAGGGAAGGATTCTATAATTGAATCACGAACGTAGCGAGTGATTCTAACTTAGAATCCTAAAAGCAGCGAGAGATTCAAACACACGAGATGCAAAAAAACTTCACCTCAGCAGCGAAAACATAATTTAAATAAAACAAAACAAACTTATTTTTTTAAATATAATCCGACTATTAAGAAACAAATGTAATAATCACATTTAAAACCCTTACTCAAAAATGATACGTACAGTCGCGATAATATCTTTAAAAATTCACCAGAAAGTTAAAAATGCCAAACATTGTTCAAAAGCGGTAAGTAGGGAGGTTTTGGATTCGGAACGAAAGAGTGTCATACTCATAACATGCATTGTAATTTGTACTAAGAACTACTTGTAAAATATGTCATACTTATTTTTTAATACTTCAAAAAGCCTTATCCTTGGGCCATCAAAAAGGTTGAACGATAAACGTATAATTTATTATAAATGTTATTAAACCTTTAAATATGTTTTTTTTTAAGATTTCCACTACATAAACATAAATAGATTTGTTACAAATTCATTCAATTTGACAAAATAAGTATTTATTACAACTGTAGTAGAGGCAGTATACGGAATTCTTTTATAAAAAAAAAAAAAACAAGAGAAGCGGCTTTCGTGCAACGAGGTTGCATACTTTATTAAGAGCGGGAAAATTTACATTTTGGAACTCCCATGCACCCATATCTCAGGATGCTTATTTATACTACGCTACTTAAGCAGCAGCGAAACATAGATGTCGCTAGTCATCGAGAGACGTAACACCCTTTTGGAACTAACCGCTCACCCAGACAAGAGATGTCGCTACTAAGCAATCAAACTATGATTGGTTATTTCGAGTCTTTTTATTTTGGTTTGTATTTTTGATATGGTTTTACGGGATAACCGTAAAAGTAACAAATTTGGAGTAGAACACAAAAAAAAGACTCGAAATAACCAATCAGCTTATTTCTATCACACGGTATAGGATGAGGGCAGAAAGGGATAGTGAACGCGATCGTGAGCGCCCGCAAATTAGACAAAACGGCCAAGTTGTGAACATTCACGAGCACAGCATTTGGGTGACAGGCCTCTGCCTGCTATCAGGGGCGGGTCAGAACGACCCGGGCCTTAAAACACACACTCACAAACATCACGCCTGTATTCCCAAATGGGGTAGGCAGAGCACACGAAACGTTACCGCTTCGGAGCCACTTTTAGCAATTTTAGGATTCAAGTTTGACAAAAACGGTACAATAGTGACAGGTTGCTAGCCTGTCGCCTACGGTATACCTTAACCTATATCCTCAGTCGCCTCAAACGACATCCACGGAAAAAATGGAGAGATGTAATTCTAACCCGACACCACACGGATCTCTCTATCTACTGCATACAAGGGCCAGGCATTCCAGAAGTAGTCCAATTCACCCCCCATTGCCGTGTGCCGTCTTGGTCTGCCAGGCCACCATTTCGAGTCAATGGGTGGGTTTCGGGTCGATGGTCCCGTGGTTATTTTGACCCACAACTCGTCGGACATGCGACAAACATGGCCAGCCCTACATCATCAGAACGTCAGAAACGCCACAATAAACGACAACTCGCTACTTGCATCCACCGGTTTCCCTCAACTCTCAGGATGTCGTCAGTCCACCTGGTGTGAGGCCTGCCAACGCTTCGTCTTCCGGTTCGTGGTCGCCATCGCACTCGAGGATTCATCTCCCCTAATTGTTATCTGTTCTTAAAGCATTTAGCTTTTGTAAAACTAATGTGAAATCAAAATCATGACTCCAAACAGCAGCGTCGAAAAGATTTGAGACTCATAATAACCTTCAACTATGTAGTAGCAAATAAGATGGTCAATGTCAGTGGTCTCTGCGGTAACTTAACAGTAGTTATAAAATCATTGAACTAAATAATGAGCGTTATGTCATTCTCATAATTTCGTAATGGTAATCACGTAACAAAAAAAAAAAGCCGTGGTGGCCTAGTGGTTTGACCTATCGCCTCTCAAACAGAGGGTCGTGGGTTCAAACCCCGGCTCGCACCTCTGAGTTTTTCCAAATTCATGTGCGGAATTACATTTAAAATTTACCACGAGCTTTGCGGTGAAGGAAAACATCGTGAGGAAACCTGCACAAACCTGCGAAGCAATTCAATGGTGCGTGTGAAGTTCCCAATCCGCACTGGGCCCGCGTGGGAACTATAGCCCAAGCCCTCTTGTTCTGAGAGGAGGCCTGTGCCCAGCAGTGGGACGTATATAGGCTGGGATGATGATGATGAATTACGTAACGATCGTTTAATTAATAATTCTGCACACATAGTGAACGTTAAGTAACGCGTGTATAGAATTACACCATACAGATGAAGTTTATAGTACCATCAGCCAAATATGTGGTCTACCACCCTAAAGTTGATCTTTTGTATTTCATAAAACAATAACGCCAATACGTGTCTGTCAACATGAAAGTTCGACTTCAGCGACATATTCATTTGATAGGAACTTGTTTGAAAATGGGTAGACCACTTATTTGGCTGATGGTACAGTCACCAGCATAAATATCTGCCACAGCGGAGCGCGCGAAAATATCTGACACGTCCTTCTGGCCCTAGAAATAGAGTCGTATCAGATATTTATGCACGCCTATTGTATCAGATATTGGTGATGGTGACTGTACCTACAAGGTCGAAAATTAATATTCATTTAATTAAAAATGTAGTGGTCCCTGGCCCTCGATTTTGGCCGCGAAGAATTAATTTCATATCGACGGTTAAAAGGCTATTTAATTCAAGAGCCATTTTGAAAACTTTAAACTCCTTTAAATTGTAGTCTTGTAAAGCAAAATGAGTACTTAAAAACATGTTTTGCAAAGATAATAACAATGAGCGGTTATGTCATACGAAAAATATTAACCTACTTTAGGAAAACCGAATATTGGTTCAGGTGGTGCGCTGTGCCACCTGAGTAAAGAATTCCACTTAGCGTAGGTATGTAATTAGTTTCTTACATCTCAAATGACGTGTCACAATCTGTCAAAAATTAAATACAATCAAGTGCAAAGATATCGACGCGGCCAAAGTTACAAAAATATGTGTAAGTATACACGACGTTATGCACTTAATATTAAGCGGTCGTGTATACATATTTTTGTAACTTTGGCCGCGATATTTTTGCATTTGACTGTACCAATATTATATTGCCCTGTTAGGTGGTATCTCAAAATAACCACTTTTGTGTTATTGTAATACTAGACATCTGATAAGAAGTGGTAGTGGTAGATTTTTTTTGACATTCATAAGTGCTTGTTATAGCCTAAATTGAATAAAGATATTTTGACTTTGAGAAATGCCTAAAACTACACGATCATCATCATCCCAGCTTATATACGTCCCACTGCTGGGCACAGGCCTTCTCTTAGAATGAGAGGGCTTGATCAGTAGTTCCCACGCGGGCCCAGTGCGGATTGGAAACTTGACACACACCATTGAATTGCTTCGCAGGTTTGTGCAGGTTTCCTCACGATGTTATTCCTTCACCGTAAAGCTCGTGGTAGATTTCAAATGTAACACAATGTAATGTAGGTACACGATGGTAAATTAGAATTATAAAAGGGTTGTAATTAACGCAGCTTCTTTAAACTGTAATTTTTGGCTTTAAATTTAATTATTTGTCTTCTGAATTAATAAATCAGCGACTAATTTTAAGCGCCTAATAAATACTTTTCAAGCGACTGTAAATTGTGTAATCCAGGGTTTCTCAAAGTGGGGTACGCGAACCCCTAGGGGTTCGCTATTCGCCGGTAGGGGGTTCGCGACAACTTTTCCTTGATGGTGACTGCAAGACTGGCAAGATGATTAAGATTGGTTTTGGAGTCTTTTGATATTTTTTTATTTCAACTCCAAATTGGTTACTTATTTGTTTGTTATTTGTTGTTGTTTGTTTCAATTTGTATTTTCGTTGGCAAGATGATTCTTTTGTTACTTTATTGAAATAAATAATATACATTATATTATGATGACAATTGAAATATAAATAAACTTAGTTTTTCCAACAGCCAATTTTATTACTATCTTTGGGGGGGGGGGGGGGAAAGGGGTTGGGGTAGGGGTTCGCCGTCGTCTAGAGACTATAACAGGGGTACGTGGAGCCATAAGTTTGAGAAACCCTGGTGTAATCCAAGCTACGTTTTAATAAATCAGCATGACGATTATTATATAGCAACTAAATTTGTAATATGCCTACAAATGTTAAGCTTCCAATAAGTGTATCTATTTCATCTAGAAAACAATTTTAACAGACTCTAATTTAATATTGTTACCTCTATTTTTATACATACTAATGTAATAATGCATACATAATAATGTAACGGAAATTATGACTGAAGCGACCATAAATGAACATCAAATTTAATAATATTGTCATCAAAAAATTAACAGTGGTAGGTCTAATTTTATATAATATCCACTATTTTATACGTTAGAATTTAAATAATTAGCAACTAAGGGCACGGCCACTTGTCCACGTTGCGGCGTCGTCCACGTAAAACGGCACGGCTCGTGGAGGTAGCGGAGCGGAGGTAGCGGAATGGATACAGTGGAGTAAAGCGGAGACAGCGGAGCGAAGCGGAGTGGAGCGGAGGCTGCGGAGCGGAGTGGAGGCAGTGGAGCGGAGGCAACAGAGTGGAGCGGAGACAACGGAACGGAGGCAGCGGAGTGGAGGTAGTGGAGCGGAGTGGAGGCAGTGGAGTAAAGAGGAGACAACGGAGCGGAGGCAGTGAAGTAAAGCGAAGGCAACGGAGTGGCGATAGACAATGGAGTAGAGCAGCAGATCGGAGGTAGTGGAGTGGAGCGGAGACAATGGAATAAATCGGAGGCAACGGAGCGGAGCGGAGCTCCTCTGCCTCCGCTCCGCTCCACTGTCTCCGTTCCGCTGCCTCCGCTTCACTCCGCAGCCTCCGCTGCGCTGCCTCCGCTCCGCTGCCTCCGCTCCGCCCCGCTACGGCGGTGCTTCTATTTTCTGCTTTGAGGTACAAAAGGCAACAAACGAACCTATAATTTCTTCTGTGTTGTGTATCAAGGCAAAAGCGGCCCGCCAGAAAGTCGACGAAGCCCCGCCATGGCAGGGCTTCTATTTTCTACTCTGATTATGAAAAAATTAGTGTATTTTTGTTAAAGACGTATTCACTTCTAAATCGTGTCTAATTGTAAACAAATACATGCGACTAGTTGCGGTATTCTGAATGCAGCACGCTCATTGGCGGGCCGGCCGGTTACGGCGCTTGCGCGCTCTCTTTCCCGCGCAGTGCACCACGAGGTGTGTTGCTAATTTTCATTAAAAAAAGAAGACGAATTATTAATTTAGTTGCTAAGTCATTATTTACGATGCTCCTTATTGGGGGTTGATTTTGATTAAAATTAGTAGACAGATATTGAAGCTCAAAAATAAATAAAGTAGCTGACTTACAATATTAGTCGCCAAATCATCAATTTTGAATATAATATATTTATCGGAAGCCAAGTTATATTATTTGTTGTTTGTAAATTGATGCTCGATTTTGCATAATTTGCTGGTATTGTAAAGATGGCATATAGTTTAATAGAAGCTATTATATTAACCCGTTGCTTACATACAAAAACAGATGTTCCGCAAATGCTAAATAAAACTTTAGTCGCTGCACTTATTGTTTCCCATAAAATACCAGCCAAGTGCGAGTCGACCTAGCGCACCGAGGGCTTCGTACAGATTTGTCGGTATTGTCGACAGACAGACGGACATGGCCAATGATCCTTTAAGGCTTCATTTAGAAAAATGTAGCCACCGCTCTTGACCCAAGTCGTCAGCGCTGACGCAGCGCGTTCCGTTGTAGGTCTAGGTCGGTTATCAGTTATTATCGTACATTATCACACGCACGACAAACCAGTTCTCAGGGAGCACCGCAGCTTCCGATAGTTACGGCAAGCACCGGTTTTTTAATTGTACAGACGTCATCATCCCAGCATATATAGTCCCACTGCTGGGCACAGGCCTACTCTCGGAATGAGTGGGCTTGGACCATAGTTCCCGCACTCCGTTGAATTACTTCGCAGGTTTGATCAGGTTTCCTCACGATGTTTTCCTTCACCGTTTAGCTCGTGGTAAATCGCACATGAATTTTGAAAAGCTCAGAGGTGAGAGCCGGGGTTCGAACCCACGATCCTGTGCTTGAGAGGCCACAGGTCACTAGGCCAGCACGGCGTAAAGACTTGAAAAAAAATCTTTTAAATTAATAATCTTAGTGAACATTATTTGTCCTTAAAAAATTAGTGTTATCTATTGAAATAAACAGTATTTTTTTTATTATCGAAGTTCAAAATCATTGCCAAATTTTTATGAGTTTTAATTACAAAATCCAATGACGTATGCATTGACCCTGTACAACTTCTTTAGTCGATAACGTTAAGATTCACAGACGGCGATATCGACCACATCTACTAATTTTTTAGGGGGATTAAATTAAAATACAGATTGTATTTAAGGGGATCCCATACAATAAACGTGTTTTTCTTTTGGCTTATGTCTAATGTTGTATAGATAATGGTACGGAACCCTTCGTGCGCGATTCCGACTCGTACTTGGCCGGTTTTTTGAGGTTAATAATTTTTAGGGTTTCATATCTGAAAAGAATATTTCCCAACAAACTTATAAGTAGAAAAGTTGAAAAATCCCTGATATTATGACTAGCTATTTCCCGCGGCTTCGTCCGCGTGGTATTCGGTTATCGCGCGCTGTTCCCTCGGGAACTGTGCATTTTTCCGGGGTTAATAGTAGCCTATGTCACTATCTGGCCCTTAAACTATCTCTATGCCAAAAATCACGTCGATCCGTCGCTCCGCTTCGACGTAAAAAACGGGCAAACAT
Organism: Choristoneura fumiferana; assembly: GCF_025370935.1. Taxonomy (NCBI): domain Eukaryota; kingdom Metazoa; phylum Arthropoda; class Insecta; order Lepidoptera; family Tortricidae; genus Choristoneura; species Choristoneura fumiferana. Next base: position 4,406,620 of record NC_133492.1, read on the forward strand.
ACAAACACACAAACGTCACAATATACCTATTTGCCAAATTAATTGACTATTTATTCACTACCCTCTTGGCTGCGCCTCCGTCCGCGTAGGATGCGTTTATCTCTATCCCGCGGGAACTATGCAATTTTCCGGGACAAAACTATCCTATGTCCTTTCTTGGGACGTAAACTATCTGTATACCGAATTTCATCTTAATCGGTTCAGCGGCTTAGACGTGATGAGGTAACAAGCAAACAAACAGACTTACAAACTTTCACATTTATAAATTTAGGGGGATTTTAAAGCTAATAAAAACAAAAGCTTGTTTAAAGAGATTAGTATTTATAGCACACATTTAAATATGACGCAGGTGTTAAAAATTCCTGTTCTGTTCAGATTATGTATTATATTTAGCGAAATATTATGACGACTAAATTTATATAAATAATCTAGCGATCGGCCGCTTTGCACGGGTACAATTTTCATTAAAATATATGTAATCAAAGACACTTCACATTTTTCAGCTCCATTTCTCAAAAAAAAAAAACTGTTCATAGATAAAGATCATGGCACAATAAAATTGTCATTATTTTATTTTTAGAAGGACGCTTACACCTGAATGGTTTTTTTTAAATTATTTATTAAAAAATAATTGAAAACAAAACATGAAATTATTAGGTACGAAAATACTTCGGTACTACTATAAAAACAAACAAATATTTGTCTATAGTAATAAATATAGTTGGTAGTAAATATTAGTGATAAGTATGAATTGCGAAAGCTTGAAATTAATTGAGTTTAAACTATAAAGCAAGAACGAGTCAATGATTAATAAGATTCAAGTAAGCATTACGCGGCAATTACATGAAATCAATCATCACATGCCCACAACAGTGACCACAACAGTATTAAGGACACGATATTTGGCCAAATTCGGCAAGTGACAGCTGCCACTCTGAATTAATCTGACAATGAAGGAATGATAGAGAAAGAAATATAGAGAGAATGTATACCTCTAAGTAAAATATCAATGTATGTTGAACAAATTGTATATTACTTTCTCTCAGTACAAATTTGCTATCACAACATCGAATACGAGTCATGAATGAAACAGAAATAAAATGGTTTATTCATAAATTAATTGTTTTACTTTATCATCATACCTATTTATATTAACTGTACTTCTCAAACAACGGAAATATAACAGGAAACAACGTCTCTGGCATGTCGTTGCCCCAAACAAAGTCCAGATGATTCCATTCATTCTCCTGCATCACGTGATACTTGACAACGTTTGGAAGATGCATCTTTAGTTTCTCCACGTCTCGTACTCTCGATAAGTGATCATTTTTACCAACAATCAACGCAATTTTTGCCGTCGCCTGACTTAAATTGTACTCGGGGGGCACTGTGTGGCCGTAAAGCTTTTTATTCTTCACAGGACCATAATCATAAGGCGCAAATCTTTTGCTTAAAACAGCTTGGTTATGATGCAACAGACCTTTCTTTGAATCACCTGCGGGCACATGCCCCAAAGCAACTGGCAGAAAACTTGGTTCTAAACGTTTAGCATCATAACCTTGACCGGGAAAAATTCCTATAATCACACACACAACGTAACTTATAATTCCTTGGTTGCAAAAAAATTTAAAGAGACTTCTTTCGATCCCCCTGTAACCTCCTATTTCATTTAACTGTAGGGGACTGAGTAGTCCATCTATGGTAGGACCAAATGCTGCTAAAAGAGATATTGGTAGTACTAAATTATCTAAGAACGCCACAGGTGCAAGTGCAATGCAAAGTTTCACTTTATCATTGTATTCGGGCCTCGAAGACAACAGCACAAAATTATTCGTTGTTCCTTGAGAATGCCCAACGCTGATGACACCAGTTTCTCCCGTGATTTGAAGTATATAATCAATGGTGGCTGCAAGGTCATAGTATCCTCGTTCGTGGAAACTAAAATCCCAGAAGGCAGAGTTTTTATCAGGATTTAGTCTGACATGTCGGCGACTATAACGATTTCCTCTTCCGTTGACCGCCCAAACGTCATAATCTTGATTTGCCAACGATATTGCTAGTGATCTGTTTCCTCTAATGATATAAGAATCAGATGAATCGCCCGTGCCATGCATCAGCATTACAGGCGTTTTTCTTTTACCAGGTATACGAAACACTAATAGTATGTATCCATCTTCAGTAACAACACTATGTTCTTCAACTTTGTGACCGTATTTAACTCCAAGCCCAGTAAAGTTTAATAATGCATCTTCAGGCAGAGGTGTTGTAAGTGATGTTGGGAAAAGAGAACTTGCTAGCGCACTGTTCACTATAATAACTAAGTATGCAAAAGTGATTTTGATTTTCATGTTTCTTTAAATACTTGGGATGAGAGAAGACAATTTGGTATAACATCTTCTGATGTAGCACCTTGAATGTGTCGAATCTGTTTAGAACTGGTCATTTCCATGTTCGTCATATATACCAGTTACGACGAGTCCACCTTGAAAAACACTCGCAATAGCAAAAAAAACGGAATCTTCCTTTAAATTGGTGTACTATGATGGTTTCTATTTTTTGTACCATCTCAAACTTTGCTCAGATGTATGATTAGCGCAGTTTGAATAAATTACTGTATGCCAGTTTTACGAGTTTCGAGAGGTGCATTGAGTTACCTACAGATAAATAAATATATATATAAAAAAATACTTTTAATACAAGCTTTATTCTGGTTGTTCTTTTTTTGAACTGCACTTGAATTGTCATCCAATCTACATAATATTTATACCAAATTTCAATTTAATTTGACCATTGGGAAAGAATTAAAATTAATAAGCTTGATTTGAATCAAACAATAAAATTTATTATACGAGGTGAAGTTAATAATTGTATATTAAAAGCTTGTAAAAGAAAAGGAAAGTCTTGAGTAATAAAGACTCTTCTCTTCTGCCTTATCGCTTTTAAGCGATAAGACCGCCTATTGTCTACCGTGAATCTAAGTGTTTATATTATAAGTATTTTTACTGCTTTATGGTGTGCAATAAAGAATATTTGTATTGTATTGTATTGTATTGTATTGTATTGTCGAATAAGAGTTTATGTACTTTTTATATTTATTTATTTATTCTCGTGCGACTTATTTTGGTACCACAAAACATTTGCTTTCTTTAAAACAAACTCGTTTTAGATTAATTTGTTTTGTTTGTATCTGTTTAAATTTGTGTTATGTTGAAAATAAAGTTTTAATCAATTAATCAATAAATTAATTTTAAATCATCAAGTAAATGCAAATGTAAATAAAACAATAGAAATTATTTTATAAAAATTAAGCAAAGGATATTTTACTTCAATTGTCTATCACTGTAAACAGTTTTAAAACTTGAAACACGTTGAAAGTTAATGACCATATAATTCACCATAATCTATTTTAAATACATATTATTATGCCTTCACATAATATGTCAACTTAGCACGTCACATGTTTCACTTTATCCTATTAGGTAATATAATTTTTCCTTTTGTTGGTCCATAAGTTTAAATTAGTTCTATTTCCATTTGACTGTTTGATAAATTCTGTAGCCTACGCTCGTCAGCTGTATTTTGCTAGTAATGGAAATATGACAGGAAATAACGTCTCTGGCATATCATTGCTCCAGACAAAGTCCAAATGGTTCCATTTTTTCTGTTTCATCAGGTGGTACTCCACAACGTTAGGCAGTAGCTGCCGTAGGTGCTCTACATCTTGCACCCTTGAAAGGTTATCATTTTTACCAACAATCAACGCGACTTTTGCTGTTATTTGTTTAAGATTGTAATCCGGAGGCGTAACATCGCCATAAAGTTTCATATTCTTCTCAGGGCCATAGTCGTAATACGCAAATCGTTTGCTTATAATTGCTTGATTATGATGCAATATACCTTTTTTTGAATCTCCAGCTGGTGCGTGCCCTATGATTATCGGAAGAAAGCTCGGTTCCAAACGTTTTGTATCATATCCATTGCCGGGAAACAGTCCTATCAATACACACAAAAAGTAACTCATAATTCCTTGATTGCAAAGCACCTTATAAATATTTCTCTCCCAGGATCCTCCTATTTCATCTAGCTTTAAGGGGAGTAGTGATATTAAATCATTTAAAGCTGGGCCGTGCGGTGCTATTAAAGATATTGGAGGCACTAAATGATCTAAAAAAGCTATAGGCGCCAATGCTGTAAAAAGTTTAACTTTTTCGTTATACTCAGGCCTTGAAGATAAAAGTACTAAATTATTCGTTGTTCCTTGAGAATGTCCAATACTGTGGACACCGTTTTCCCCCGTGATTTTAAGTATATAGTCAATTGTTGCAGCGAGGTCGTAGTAACCTCTCTCGTGAAATGTGAAATCCCAGAATTCGGGGTCTGTATCAGGATCCAGTTTGACGTGTCGCCGGCTGTAGTGATTCCCTCTTCCATTGACTGCCCAAACATCGTAGCCTTCATTTGCCAGATAAATTGCTAGTGATCTGTTTCCTCTTATTATATAAGAGTCTGATGAATCACTTGTACCATGCATTAGCATAACAGGAGTTTTTCTTTTACTAGGTATGCGAAACACTGTGAGTATGTATCCATCTTCAGTAACAACACTGTGCTCCTCAACTTCATGTCCGTATTTCTGTCCCAGTCCGGTGAAATTTAAAGTTGCATCTTCAGGTTGTGGTATAGAAACTGGCATTAACGAAGGATTTGATAGTACAGTGTTCACTATTATTGTTAGGTATGCACAAGTGATTTTAGTGGTCATGTTTTTTTATGTGTATTTTATTGATAAAATAATTCGACATATCACCTTCAAAGGTATAACTATGAATGTGAATCTGATTTGATTAAAGCTATATATTTCTATGTTCTAAATATATATCTTTTATAGTTCTGACTATGACGCGTCCACCTTGAGAACTAATTCTGCGTTAGCAAAACATGGAAACTTCCATAAAACTAGTCTTTCTCTGTTCTCACGATTTGATACCGATTATTATACTTCAAGTCATCAATAATAATATATTTTATTTTATTATGATAAATAAATAGATACATAGTATCGTAAAAACCTATGACATAATTAAATATTTATTTCACTTTTTATTAATTTTTAATGATGATTGCGGCATTTCCGCAACTGGACGACATATTCTGCATGTTTTGTGATAGACTACTTGTTTGCTGTACTTGTCATTAAAATCGCTACTCTAAAATTGTACCGTAGAATAAAAATACTTTCTATCAAAAAAGAAAATTCAGCAGAATGACTGTCATTGCTTGAGTAATAAAATTATTTATTCTTTACAATTTAACCGATCAATTTATCTTTTTTTGGCCATGTTGCAGCACTAAATTTGTACAATATGTACAATTACAACATAAGTAAATTATATTTTCCAAACAAATCACGATTTGACTATGGCCTAATTCTTGGTTTTATTACATTTATTGAATACCTTGCTTATTAATTGTATTTCTCAAGTATTGGAAATATGTACGGAAACAATGTCTATGGCTTGTCATTGCCATACAGGAAATCAATATGGTTCCATTCTTTCTGTTTCATGAGGTGATACTCGACAATGTTAGATAGCAACGTTTGTAAGTACTTCATATCTCGTGGCCTAGATAAATTATCATTATTCCCGAAAAACAATGCTATTTTTGCAGTCACTTTTCTTAAATTATATTCAGGAGGTACTGTAAACCCGTACCTCTTCATATTCTCCTCTGGACCATAATCATAATGTAAAAATCGTTTACTTAAAACCAATTATACCGATTATGATGTACCATATCTTTCGTGGAAATCGCTGCTGAAAAATGCGAGAATACTGTTGAAATTAAACTTGGTTTTAGACGCTTACGATCTGATCCTGTAACAGGGAATGTGCTTAAAGTTACACACAAAACGTAGCTCTAATAGTTCCTTTTATGCAAAAAAGCTCTATAATACTTATTTCAAAGCTTTTGACATCCAGTATTCTGTTAACATTTGATGGAATTAACTGACTGATAGTGGGACCAATCTCAGCTACAATTGACACCGGTGGTTTCAAGTTATGTAAGTATGCAACAGGTGCAAGCGCTATAAAAACTTTTAATTTATCGTTGTATTCTGGCCTAGTAGAGAGCAGTACAAAATGGTTCATAGTTCCAGGAGATATTCCAATACTTTGTATTTTATTCTCCGGTAACTTTCAGTATATAGTCAATCATGGCAGGGAGGTCGTAGTATCCTCTGTCGTGAAAACTGAAGTCCCAGAATAAAGGGTCTGTATCCGGGTTCAGTTTGACATGCCGACGACTGTAATGGTTCCCTCTTCCATTGCCTGCCCACACGTCGTAGCCTTCGTTAGCTAATAAAATTGCCCAGGATCTATTTCCTCTTAAGATATACACGTCCGAACTGTCGCCAGAACCATGCATTAAGAACACAGGTGTTTTTATCTTGCCAGGTGCACAAAACGCTGTGAGTATGTATCCATCCTCAGTAACAACAGTGTAATCATCAACTTTGTGTCCATATTTAACTCTGAGTTCAGTAAAATTTTACTTTGCGTCTTCTGATAGCTGTGTTTGAACAAACAAAGGGCTCGTTTGAGCAATGTTCACTATGATAACTGAGTTTTATTTCCATATTTCTTCTACATAAATATGCGTTATTGTTAAAGAGATTCGATATTATCACGTTTGAATTCACTACTGTTTTTTTTTGTTCGACTGGATGGCAAGCGATCAAGTGAATGTGATTTCCAATTAAACTTGATCTTTCTATATTCTTAACATATAGGTACTTATACAGATTTAAATTGTGACGCGTCCACCTGGTCAACGGAAATTATCATTTATAACTTATAACAAAAAATGTGGCATCTTCTCTAAAATATTTTTTTATAATGGTTTGCTAGTGTAATCACAGCTTTCTACAGCTTTTGCTGGATAACCTGGACGTATTTCTTGATGGCTAGCCTCAGACTGGTTTGGATCGGGAGGAACGGAGGGCTTTGGAGGAGGCTATTGCTCAACAGTGGGTCACCAATCCAGGCTAAATAGTAACAGCCTTATTCATAAAAAAACCTTAATTGAGGTTTGATCGGTCTGTTACTTAGCAGACTGATTAAGCTTAATAGACGGTTGTCAAGAAGTATGATTCATAAACACTTGCTAGCAGTCTGCTAGTTGTTGAGCTGCTGATAGACGGATAAGACGCGTTATGTTGGCCACCTTGACAAATCAAAGACAAAAAATGGCCTAATCGATAATTTAAAAAAAAAATTGACAGCAGTGACAGCAAATTAGCAGGAAAAAAAATAAAAAGCGAGATGTTTGTTTTCCCGCCATTTCCGATTCGCATGTTTATGTTGTGCAAAAAGCCATAATTATGTTAATCATCCTAAATTTTTTTCATATTTATTGTTAATTTATTGTTGCTAATTTAGAGGATTTTTAAATACAAATTCCTGAAAATAAATTTTCCAGTTTTTTTTTTTAATCTTTGCGTAGCCCTGCCTTCACTATAAATATCTTCGGTATGGTTTTTTGCTCTTGTCAAAGTAAGCTATTCAAACTTGTGGCGGCCATTTTGTGACTTAGCAGGGAGATAAAGGAGGGTCTACGGTCCTCTAACTTTAGCAGAGCCTTGATCGACTGATTAGCGCTAACAGACGTTTATGAATCATGTTTTTTAGCATCGGGCCTTCAAGGAGCCTTCAAGGAGGCTCTAACTTTTTATGAATAAGGCTGTAAGTATGTAATTGATGGAATACATTTTTCCATACCCCAGATTAGACTATGCACTAAAAGCAGATAGGAACCTGCTGTTTTGAAGTGCAATGCTTGCAACATACTCGTACGGACACAGTGACACTAAAACCAGTTCAGTTTTGTAATATTGTAGCGATAAGACTGCCTATTGTTTTGCTTGTAATTTTCTCTCTGTGTACCTGTTTTCTGTATCGCTTACTATTTGTGGTGTACAATAAAGAGTCATAATATTGTAATGTATGTAACTTGTTATCATTGTTTTTATAGTGTGATTTAACTTCGTCTCATGTGATCATCATCATCCACGCTTATATACGTCCCACTGCTGGGCACAGGCATCCTCACAGAATTAGAGGGCTTGAGCCGTAGATCCCACGCGGGCAAAGTGCGGAACGTTTTATGTTTATCGTAATAATAAATTTAACTTCGATTATGTTTTTCTTTACTTATATTTAAGAATTATAATTAAAATAAAATATAACAAAACACAACAAAATAACACACATCATCACTAATCACCTAAAAAAGCAATGTAGACAATTCTAGTATTTTAAACGACTTTTCACACTGTACTTAAACAACCTGCATGTTACAGTCTAGTCCATATCTACATTGTCTAAATAATCTAATCGAACTACAAAACGAGGAACGCATTAGATCATCAATTCTATTGTTCTTACAAATGCTCAAGAAGAAAGTAATGATTGTTGAAAGTTGAATTTAAAGTGATTTTTTGAAAATTGTATAAGTACATCTATGCCTTTCTGAAACGCTGCAGTAGGTGTGGGAGTCACTTAAATGTGTCATCACACCTTCGATCAACAATTAGTACTAATTTTTGATCCAAGCATCACACGCCAGTATTTCCTTGTCTGCCTATTTGTACTAAAATTAATAATTGTCTAGTAAATATTGACTAGCATGCGAGCCGAGATCCGAGCGGCCATTATACGTCTGCCCGGGTAACGAACTTGTCGAATGTGCCTAAACTGCAGTGACACCCATCTTATGTCGTGTGACTCTTTGCCTTTTCCTTATTTTCTAACTATATTTCTCGAGTACCTGAAATATGTAAGGGAATAAAGTTTCTGGCATGTCGTTGCCATAAATAAAATCAATGTGACTCCATTCTTTCTCTTTCATGAGATGATACTCGACAACGTTAGGAAGCAAAGTCCGCAAGTACTCCACATCACGCGGTCTTGATAAATTATCATTATTCCCAAAAAATATCGCTATTTTCGCCGTCACTTTTCTTAAATTATATTCAGGAGGTACTGCAAACCCGTATCTTTTCATATTCTCCTTCGGACCATAGTCATAATGCATAAATCGTTTGTTTGAAATCAATTGATTATGATGTAATAAATTTTTCCTAGAAATTGCAGCAGGATAATGCGAAAAAAGTATAGGAAGAAAACTTGATTCCAAACGCTTGGGATCAAAACCAGATGCAGGCAATACGCCTAGAGTTACACAGAATAAGTCACTTATGCCTTCTTGAGTGCAAACCAGTTCTATGACACTTCGTTCAAAACCTTTGATATCCAGTATCCTGTGAACACTGGAAGGAATTAACTGATTGATGAAAGGACCAATCTCACCTATGATTGATACTGGTGGAATCAAATTATGTAAGTATGCAATAGGCGCCATCGCTATGAAAACTTTCAATTTGTCGTTGTATTCAGGTTTAGAAGACAGCAGCACGAAAAAGTTCATAGTTCCTTGAGAATGTGCAATGCTTTGCAGACTTTTTTCCCCAGTAGCTTCAAGTATATAGTCAATTATGGCAGGGAGGTCGTAGTATCCTCTTTCGTGAAAACTGTAGTCCCAGAATGAAGGGTCTGTATCAGGGTCCAGTTTGACATGCCGACGACTGTAATAGTTCCCTCTTCCGTTGCCTGCCCACACGTCATAGCCTTCGTTAGCTAATGAGATTGCCATAGATTTATTTCCTCTTAACATATAAGCATCTGAAGAATCTCCTGAACCATGCATCAAGAACACGGGTGTTTTTCTCTTACCGGGCATGCGGAACAGTGTGAGTATGTATCCATCCTCAGTAACGACAGTGTGTTCTTCAACTTTGTGTCCATATTTAACGCCGAGTTGAGTGTAATTTAATGTAGCATCTTCAGGTAGCTGTGTTGGTATAAATAATGAACTTGTTAATGCACTGTTTACTAAAATTACAAGCCACGTAATTTTGATTTTCATGTTGTCTTTCGAATTTATTTTTGAGATATATTTCGCTTTGTTATCATTATAGGTAGCACTTCACACGTGAATGTAAACGCATTGAAACCGGTTGTATTTAACGTTTCCTATTTATGTATATGTTGAACTGCTTTTGAACTAACTTACGTGTATATAGTCGACCCTGCCTTGAAGTTTGAATAAATAATGTCACACTCGCAAATATTCTTTACTAGCGCTTACCCACTGCTTTGCATGCGTTAAACATTAGATCCGGTGGTAGAATTAGATTTTAGAGATTTCGAGATTAGATAAAGAAATTTTTTAACAAAAAGTAAAACCGAAAAAGTCGGTTCCATTTTTTGTTATTTTTTAATTTTTTTGGAGTCGGTATTATTTTTTTGTTAAAAAATTTCTTTATTTTTCACGTTGAAGTGTCACATTAAGCCCTAACATGGCTTAGTTACGTTGTTTTATAACAGAGTTCCGTTGCCTACCTTCCGGCTTCAGCATCAGATCAGTTCGAAAGAATCATTAACTTAAAACTTCTTAGACGCTTATCTAGGTATATTAATCATGATCGTTTATAGACGAGCGAGCATTACTTAGCCTTGACAAGTTCCAATGGTTATCTTCATCTACGGTCTTCTTCATCAGGTCCAGTTCACCAAATGATAAGTAAGTACTTTCTGAATGTAAATGCTTATTTTAATGCTAAAAATGCCAAAATCGACGTAGGTGTGCCTATAAATGCGACCGCGCGCGCTGGCGATGATCAATGCGCTCCTGGCGGCGATGCCGGACCGTGAATTATTTGCGGGGCGTTGGGCTACCGTGTGTCGTCAGTGCCTGACGTTTTGTGAGATGATGGATGACAGGCTAACCAGTGTTCCTACCTGATGTTTTTATTTATGTTTTATATTAAATTTGTATATGTTTAATGTAGTTACACAGTGTATTAGTAATAACTGTAATGCTGTGTAAATAAATATATGTGCAATAAATAAATAAATAAATAAATTTTGAGGTTTGCCCTCAATTACCCTAGGATTCCAACATCAGATCTTAACTTGGTGACAATTAAACCACCTCAAAAGAGTACTCTTCGAATAAAAAAAGAATTTTGAAAATTGGTCTACAATTGACTGAGTAATCGGTGATCATACATTATAAAAAAAATACAAACATTGGAACAATAGTACCTCCTCCTTTCTTGAAGTTGGTTAAAAACTACATTGCGTTCTAAATAAATATTGGAAAATATTATTGCTAAATATTGGAGATAAAAGTGGTTTATGTGTTATTCCAGACACGCGAGGACGTCCTTCGCTGCGCTTGCCGGGTTCACGGTAGGTGCAGGCCGTCCAACCGAAGCAACTGGAGGTTTATGGGGGCGACCAATGTTCAACAGGGGACGTCCTACGGCTAAATATGATGATGATGATAATGATGAGAATAGTCTAAGGTTATATTTTGATTAAAGATGGTATCCAGTATTGATTAAGGATGGTATTTAGACTGAAGATAAGCAATTTGCAACATGATGATGAAGCGGTTAGGCAACTAGTATTAAAGCCGGTTTCTTTTAGTTTTTAAGGCTATCATTATATTACATTTACATTATAGTGGGATTTTATTAAGCCTAGTCATTATTATAGATGTGAAAGTTTGTGAATGTTAGTGTGTGTGCGTTTGTTTTGGACGACCAGATGGCCTAGTGGTTAGAGAACCTGACTACGAAGCTTGAGGTCCCGGGTTCGATTCCCGTGTCGGGGCAGATATTTGTATGAAAAATACGAATGTTTGTTCTCGGGTCTTGGGTGTTTAATATGTATTTAAGTATGTATCTATCTATATAATTGGTGTGAATTGTCCCGTGATATTTTATTTATTTGTTATTCTTTTGCACTAAAATGACTGAACAGATTTGGTATGAAGATAACTGGATGTTTGTAAGTCACTCACGTAAGTCACTTTTGACTCAAATATTCCAACAGGATAAATTCTTAACAATAAATTTAACCGCTACGAATAATCGTAGATGAAGAGCACGATGTAGTTTTAAGGATTACCTATGGACTAAATGAAGTTAAATCTCGGAATTCCAATTCAACCCATCGGGTCTAATAGTTAACGCGTGAAAAGCCGTGCATAAGCTCTAGTGAAGCATATTTGTCAGGGTGACATTTAGTGCTCAAGGCAGGGTCAACTATATGCGCGGTAAGTTAGTTCAAAAGCAGCTCAAAATATGTATAAATAGGGAACTTGGATAAAACCAGTTTCAAAGCGTTTACGTCTACGTGTGAAGTGCTACCTATTACAAAAAAAAAAAAAAATATATTAAAAAGAAATAACATGAGAATCAAAGTTACGTTTCTAGTGATTTTAGTAAACACTGCATTGACAAGTTCATTATTGACACCAGCACAGCTACCTGAAGATGCAACATTAAATTACAGTCAACTCGGCGTTAAATATGGACACAAAGTTGAAGAACACACTGTCGTTACTGAGGATGGATACATACTCACAGTATTCCGCATGCCCGGAAAGAAAAAAACACCTGTGTTCTTGATGCATGGTACAGGAGATACTTCAGATTGTTATATCATAAGAGGAAATAAATCTTTGGCAATCTCATTAGCTAACGAAGGCTACGACGTGTGGGCAGGCAACGGAAGAGGCAACTATTACAGTCGCCGGCATGTGAAACTGAACCCCGATACAGACCCTTCATATTGGAACTTCAGTTTTCACGACAGAGGATACTACGACCTCCCTGCCATGATTGACTACATACTTCAAGCTACTGGGGAAAAAAGTCTGCAGAGCATCGGATTTTCTCAAGGAACTACGAACCACTTTGTACTGCTGTCTTCTAAGCCTGAATATAACAACAAATTGAAAGTTTTCATAGCCCTGGCACCCATAGCATACTTACATAATTTGATTCCGCCAGTGTCAATCATAGGTGAGATTGGTCCTATCCTCAATCAGTTAATTCCCTCAAATGTTAACAGAATACTGGATATCAAAAGCTTTGAACGAAGTATCATAGAAATTGTTTGCACACAAGAAGCCATAAGTGACTTATTCTGTGTAACTCTAGGCGTATTACCTGCATCTGGATTTGATCCCAAGCGTTTGGAATCAAGTTTTCTTCCTACACTTTTTTCGCATTTTCCTGCTGTGTTTTCCAGAAAAGATTTGATACATCATAATCAATTGATTTTAAACAAACGATTCATGAATTACGACTATGGTCCAGAGGAGAATATGAAGAGATACGGATTTGTAGTACCTCCTGAATATGATTTAAGAAAGGTGACGGCGAAAATAGCAATGTTTTTTGGGAATAGTGATAATTTATCAAGACCGCGCGATGTGGAGTACTTGCGGACTTTGCTTCCTAACGTTATCGAGCATCATCTCATGAAAGAGAAAGAATGGAGTCACTTTGATTTTATTTATGGCAACGACATGCCAGAAACTTTGTTCCCTTACATATTTCCGATACTAGAGAAATACAGTTAACAAGCAAGCTTTACGTGAATTTAGGTTAATAAACAAGCAATTAGGTAAGTCAAACCATGGGTATCACTCCGCAGTTTAGGTATATTCGACCAGCATGCATCCCGGGCAGATAATATAATGGCAATAGGTTACCGCTTGAATCTCGACTCGCGCCTTAATTTTATACGAATCTTTTCCATATTTTTTGCAACGAATCCTCCTCTAAATATGATTTCACTTATATTTCGTATTACGTAAGTGATTGTATTTACGGGTTGTTTTTTAATTTTAGACATTATATCTGCGAGTGTCTTGTCATCTTAGTCAGCAGTGTCTAACGGAATACGATAGCGAAGTATTCAGATTGAGCCTTTTGATCGGTGTCGTAAAATTACGAGTGTTTTTTTTGCCATTTGGCGGGTTTGCTTCACGGTTCAGACAGCCGATTATTCAAAAATAAATTTGTTTTTAAAGTCGAAATAAAGTTTTTTCACTAAAATTACATCTACAATATTTAAAACTTTCCCTGCATATCGCATGGTCTTCAGACGGGGTCCATATTGACTCTCATAAAATTCTTATTCCTATTGTTTTATTTTACTACTCATTTGTGTTCATAATAATCATAATTTTTCATCAATCATAAATAAATAAATAAAAAATGATTTATTGTACAATCAACTTGAAGCAAAATACAATGATCAATGAGTATGGAAAGTTTGTACAGAGAAGTCGCAGGAATGGTCAAATATTCTGACCCCCAAACTAGGTAAAGACCTGTGTCTTGGGGGCCTGAGTTTGAGTTACTCCGGCTTCGACGATATTTGTACACATACACAGTGATAAGGATCAATCAGAAGCAATGATAACAGAATTTATACAATAAAACAGTAGAAACAAAAGGTTTTGATAAGTAATAATAAAATGAAGATAAAACTAGGTATACAATGACCAAAGACTAAACTGTATAACAACGCAAATTGTTGCCATAAATATAACGTCATAAAGTAAGATTTAATGACGTTAGGAAACTGTAAGGAGAAGATTTTGTGTGTCATGATATGAAAGACCATGCAAACATACGCGGACAAAGTCAAATATAAAATTGTTGAAACATTTTTTTGTGTATTTTCTCCTCTAAGTTAATTGCGGATGATTTGTTATGTCAATAAAAACTTTTTTTTTTACTTCTAGCTCCATTAGGTACAGACTGAGTTGAAAAAAACAAATTAATGTTTTTTTTAAATTAATACATAGGGATTTTAGCCTAAAATTGTCTTATATAATTCATTTCAAGATACCTAAGCCCTGCTCCCTCTCATATAATATAACCATCCGAAAGATTTGCATGCTAAAACCTATCACAAAACTTTCCTATTTCTTTTTTTTAAATCGAATGGATGGCAAGCGAGCAAGTGGGTTTCCTGATGGTACGAGATCACCACCGCCCATAAACATCTGCAACACCAGGGGTATTGCAGATGCGTTGCCAACCTAGAGGCCTAAGATGGTATACCCCAAGTGCCAGTAATTTCACCGGCTGTCTTACTCTCCACGCCAACACAACAGTGCAAGCACTACTGCTTCACGGCAGGATTAGCGAGCAAGAAGGTGATGATTCAATTTTGAAAAACAATTTCAAAAATAATCTTACTTCATGTTAATCAAACATTTATTTCATTCCCTACATCCGAGCCGAACCAAATCGACATATCACAAAATATCACTTTGAATTATCTTAATTTTACTAAACCCGAATAAACTATTCACAGTAATATATAATATTTTGATCGTAACACAAGGTTTCATTCAATAAAATTCAATGACACTTAGTTTAAGCAAAATTATATTTCTGTCAACTATATTTCTCCAGCAACGGAAATATGTACGGAAACAATGTTTCTGGCATATCATTGCCCCAAATAAAATCGATGTGATTCCATTCTTTCTCTTTCATCACGTGGTACTGGACGATGTTAGGCAGCAAAGTCCGTAAGTATTCCGCATCACGAGCTCTGGATAAATTATCGTTATTACCTACAATCAATGCTATTTTCGCCGTCACTTGTCTTAAGTTATAATCCGGTGGTACCATATATCCGTAACGTTCCATATTCTGCATCGGACCGTAGTCAAAAAGTGCAAATCTTTTGTTTAAGTATACTTGGTCGTAATGCAAGAGAGATTTCCTAGAAGTAGCTGCAGGATAGTGCCCTAAAATAACGGGCAAAAAACTTGGTTCTAAACGTTTTGCATCAAATCCCGAAACGTAGAATCCTGATAATAACACACACAAATCATAACTAATGTCTCCTTGGTTACAGATCAACTTTATCAACTTTCTTTCGATACCTTTTTCACTAACTAGTTCTTCTATTTTCGAATTAAGCAATAGTTGGTTTAAATCAGGACCAATCTGCGCTAATGAAGACACTGGTGGAACAATATTATTAAAATACGCTACTGGTGCCAGTGCTACGAAAAGCTTTAATTTATCATTGTATTCTGGCCTCATTGACAACAGCACAAAATGACTGCTCGTTCCTTGAGAATGTGCAATACCTTGCAGCTTCTTTTCCCCTGTAGTTTGTAGTATATAGTCAATCGTTGCAGCGGTATCGTAGTATCCGTTTTCATGAAAACTGTAATCCCAGAATGATGGGTCTTTGTCGGGGTCCATTTTGACGTGTCGGCGAGCGTAGCGGTTGCCTCTTGTGTTAGTTGCCCAAACGTCGTAGCCCGCATCAGCCAATGAGATTGCAAGTGACCGTTTTCCTCTAATGATGAAAGTGTCTGATGAATCAGCGATCCCGTGCGTTAGCATCACCGGTGTTTTCTTTTTTCCAGGTATCCTGAACACTGTTAATATGTATCCATCCTCACTAACAACACTATGTTCTTCAACTTTATGTCCATATTTGAATCCCAGTCCGGTAAAGTTCAATCTTGCATCTTCTGGCAAAGGTTTTGGTATAAATAAACAATTTGATAGTAAACTGTTAAGTATGATAATTAAACACGTGATTTCGATTTCCATGTTTGTTTTCTTGTTAGTGTTTTTTCTGTTAATATTGTTAATCATTTTTAAGGTCCTACTTTGATTGTGAATCTGGTCATAGTAAAACTGGTCTTACTTCCACGTTCATGTTATATACGTGTTAGGACGATTCTACCTTGAAAACATAACGAGTTGCAACAATAAAAACTAACGAAGAAATCTCTTGTACTTATTAACATTTTCACATTACTTCCTCGTTAAGTCTAAGACGTCAATAACATCTTTAACTTTTTTTTAAGAGTAAATACTATTTACGACATTTTTACAAATTAACTAGGTACTTATTATTTTATTTCTCTAACATTAGCTGTGGCCCGCGACTCCGTCCGCACAGAAAATTCAATTTGTTTATCACTATCCCGCGGGAACTATTTCAGGGATAAAAACTATGCTATATCCTTTTTCGATACTCAAAGTACCTGTATGCCGAATTTAATTTAAATCAGTTTAGCGGTTATGACGTGAAGAGGTAACAAACAAACAAATAAAGTAGCAGGCTTACAAACTATCGCATTTATAATATTGATGCATTGTACAATATAATACAATACGATACCTACATATTACATTGCGCGCCCTGTAATAGGACCTTTAAGACTAAGTTTGGCTTTGCCAGCCATATTCGGGCACATAATAAACAAGCCTAAAGGTTCGCCTTTGTCGGACACGACATGGAGGACATCATCATAAACTGCAGCATTGTGAGTTCCATCAGCCAAATCCGCTGTAAGCCGTGGTGGCCTAGTGGTTTGACCTATCGCCTCTCAAGCAGAGGGTCGTGGGTTCAAACCGCGGCTCGCACCTCTGAGTTTTCAAATTCATGTGCGGAATTACATTTGAAATTTACCACGTGCTTTGCGGTGAAGGAAAACATCGTGAGGAAACCTGCACGAACCCGCGAAGCGATTCAATGGTGCGTGCGAAGTTCCCAATCCGCACTGGGCCCGCGTGGGAACTATGGCCCAAGCCCTCTTGTTCTGAGAGGAGGCCTGTGCCCAGCAGTGGGACGTATATAGGCTGGGACGATGAGTTCCATCAGACGCGACCTTTCCCACTGAAAACCACTGATAAACTGTGTATTATATAAACACAGCGAGCAACTGCAACTTTTGTTCGGTGGTCTGTCTTTTGTCCAGATTCTCGAGTGCTACACGTGGGATTGTCATTTCGAAAAAGGGGCAACTATTTATTAAAGCCTACGTGTTAAGGTCTGCAGGTGCTGTTATGTAATTATTCACGATCGTTGTTCCTGCTGCGAGTCGTCGACCGTGACTCATACCAAGTTCTCGGTCTCAAAGGTTACGATTGTTTTTAAATACAATTCGAGGTTACGCTTAATAACGCTGTTGTGGGTGTTACGTAGTAAAGAGTTGTCAGTCATTGGCAGGAAGCGTAACTTTGGTGCCGATGACAGACGTATGACGTCAAGCTAAATACAGTGTTTTTATCCAGACATCTTAAGTTTACTGATATAATCAATGTCAGATAGAACGCAGTCAATTTTCATGGATGGTTTTGGGATTTGGAATTGCTAGATTTTTTAAACAAAGAAATGTTTTTAAAATCATTGCCATCAAAAAAAAAATTATTTACATGAAGAAAGGTTTTGACCTTCAACAATAGTTATGAGGATTATGACCAGTACAAAATTACAGCTTCCTGGTTTTAATAGTCACTAAACTAAGCCACGAACGGGCAGACTGACAGATGGATACTGGGTTCGTTATAGTCGCTACGGAGCTCTAAAATGTGATTGAGGCAGTAAATAAACATGGTAACATTTATATTCTACATCGTACTTCTTATTAGTTTTATGATATGCAACATAGCACATCTATCAGTACATATGTTACGCTTCCTCTCATATGTCTGTTGAATTTACAACTTTATCCTTATGAAAGCAATTATAATTATCGACATAAAAGCCGTTAATGACTAATTAAACGCCAATTACTACTAAGATAATCTTTGTTGAGCTAAGGTAAATACTAAATATCTATGTGGCAAGTTAGCGCTTATATGCGCCGTTGATGGACAATATTAATTCAATAAGGAAAAGAAAAAGACAATAGAAATAAGTGAACTACTTGAAATGTGTTCTCTCACAATCACAAAAAGTCAAAGTCAAAATATATTTATTAAATTTAGGCTATGACAAGCACTCATGAATGACAAAAAAAACACCACCATTTCGGAAAAACCTCTGTTGAAAAGAATCCGACAAGAAACTCGACGAGGTATATAAAAAACAAAAGAAGTACAGATTGAATTAAATAAAATAATACTAATAAGAAGAAGACAAAGAAAACTTACCTAAGAAACTAAATATATCTAAGATGTTACTATAAAAATGAAAATTATAAAAAGAAAACCCCGTCCAAAAGATCTGCCCGTGGCAGAGTTCCCATGATGCTGGCCGCATATATATTATTTTTTAACAGATTTACAATGTTGTTTAAAGATCAATTATTGTTTACCTACATGTGTTTACTTTTGTTTGTAATAAACGTTTATCGTTACTCGAATTTATAATTTTATTAACTTTAGATATTTACATCTATTTGCTACGAAATGTTAACTTTGGCGCCTTCAATGTGCTTTCGATGTGTCAAATCATTTCTAGTGTCATTCAAAAACCATGTATTTTTTCCAATGGGGTAAACATAGTTTTTTTGTCTCCACTTTCAAAGGAAAACCAGTATACCTAATGAAATTGGCCGACAACCGTTAATAACCGTTAATTGTATCTTGTAAAGTAATTTGAAGTCAAATAAATACTAATCAACCATACTCATAAAATAAATATAAATGTTACTGTGGAGAGAAAAGTGAGCCAAGTTGACATTATTTGCCCTTTGCGTGCCTATAATCACAGTTTACAATTCCATTAATAAGGATAATGATTGGAATACATCTCGAAGGGAAACCGGAGATAGAGGTCAGTAATATCAAGGTAGTTTTAGTCCTTATAAAGAATCTACGAAGTCCTAGATTATTTAATTATTGCTTGGTTTACTTACTTACCGGTTTATTTGCAACATTACTGGTTAAAATGTAATAAAAAATGAAGAGCTGGTCTGTGTGGATAATAACGCTAGCAAATATTTTTCCTTCATTTGACTTTATATTTCTTAAGTCATTACCAGAAGACGGAAGACTAAATTTTACAGGACTGTGTGTAAAATACGGTCATCATGTTGAAGTTCATAATGTAGTGACAGAAGATGGTTATATTCTGCAATTGTTCCGTATTCCAGGGAAGAGAAAAAATCCTGTGCTGCTTATGCATGGCATAGGGGATTCTGCAGACACCTTCATCATCAGAGGGAACTCGTCGCTAGCTGTGACCTTAGCAAGCAATGGATATGACATTTGGGCAGGTAACTTAAGAGGAAACAAATACAGCAGGCGACATATTAAATTAAACCCAGATAAAGATCTAGAGTTCTGGGATTACAGCTTCAATGAAGGCGGGTATTATGATCTTCCTGCTATGATAGACTACATACTAAAGACTACAGGAGAAAGTAATTTGCAGACCATAGGGCATTCACAAGGAACCACAATGCACTTTGTGCTTCTTTCTAAAAGACCCGAATACAACAATAAAATTAAAATATTTATAGCGTTAGCGCCAGTTGCGTTTGTAAATCACTTCATACCACCGTTATCCATCATTGCCCAACACGGTCCAGCTCTTGGTGAAGTTTTCAAATCTCTGAACATCGAAGAAGTTTTCAATGAAAACTCCTCGATCACATCTTTGTTAAGACTAATTTGTAGCCAAGATTCACTCAGCTACGAGTTGTGTTTTTTAGCTGTGGGTTTTCACATCACTGGTTTTGACATCATGCGTTTTGAACCTAGTTTTCTTAAGATTCTTATCGGACATTATCCTGCAGCAACGTCGAGAAAGAGCCTGATACATTGGGCTCAAATGGTACTCAGCAAGAGGTTTTGTAGTTTTGATTACGGGACAAAGGGGAACAAGGAACGGTATGGCTACATAATACCCCCTGATTACAACGTGCGTGAAGTTAGCACAAAAGTGGCTTTGCTTGTTGGCCGAAACGATCCTTTGTCTAGAATTAAAGATGTAGAAATTTTAAGAACGCTATTACCAAATGTAGTATACTACCATATAATGGAGCCGAAGCTTTGGAATCACATCGACTTTGTTTGGGGTAACGATATGACTCAAACATTGTTTCCTTATATATTTCAATTACTAGAAAAATATTAGTAAAATGTTTTGGTTACGATACTGTCTAACTATTTTTTAAAGCATATGATTAATATTTTTTAGGATAATTTGACAGTCAAATCAATTTCTGGACTCGATATCATCTACTCATAATAATTGTGTTCAGGTAATCCTTGACTTTAAAAAAGGTATTCGTCAGTTGCTTCCCAACGTCTCAGTGTATTGTGTATACCTACATTGAAATTGGAAAGCAACTAATGTAGCTACATAAAAAACCGGTCAAGAGCGTGTCCGACTCGCTCAAAGTAGGGTATTTAAAAATCCTCTAAATTAGCAACATTAACAAAAAATTAAAGTAATATTATTTCTAATCGGATTTCGTATTTATTTGCTGTCACTGGAATTTCCAAGTTTAGGTATATTTTATACCCTAGGCTGCCATTTACTCATAAACTACTAATAATTCTCAAGCAAACTTAGCCGTTATAGTTTTTCTAGAAAGTTTGATATACTTACTACCATCCTGAATTTTTTCCAATTTTTCCACCCACCGGTTTAGATTTAAGGGGGGGGGCGCTCGATTTTAATGAAAATTTGCACTTTAGAGTTGAATATTTCGCAAACAAATCACTGAATCGAAAAATCGTCTTAGC
This sequence comes from Choristoneura fumiferana, assembly GCF_025370935.1. NCBI lineage: Eukaryota > Metazoa > Arthropoda > Insecta > Lepidoptera > Tortricidae > Choristoneura > Choristoneura fumiferana. The sequence continues at coordinate 4,428,014 of NC_133492.1, forward strand.
AAACCCCTAATAGTTAAAATACCTATCCAACCATACCCCACACTATAGGGTTGGATGAGAAAAAAAAATCACCCCACTTTACGTCTATGGGAGGTACACTAAAAAATTTTTTTTTCTTATTTTTGATTGTACCATTTTGTCGGCATAGTTCACATATATATCCGTGCAAAATTACAGCTTTCTAGCATTGATATTCCCTGAGCAAAGCCGCGGATGCACGGACAGACAGACATACAGACAGACAGACATGGCGAAACTATAAGGGTTCCGTTTTGCCATTTTGGCTCCGGAACCCTAAAAAGGATACATCAGTATTTTATTGATAATAATATTCTTACACTGCTGGTGTGAAGTGTGAATTGTCCCGTGATATTTATTTATTTACTGCTTTTTTTAAGCAGGAATTGACTTCTTTGTTATTAAATGGATTTATTATTATTATTATTATTTTGTTGAACGTAGAATAACATGTTATTTAAAAATAAACGTTGTTCACATATTCGCAGATTTTACTTGGGAACAAATGTCTTATAACACGTGTCGACAGCGACGTCGGGTGAAGTAGCACAAAGTTGCTAGACTCTAATTGACATAATCTGCATGTAAATAACGTCGCCATACATTTTTTTTGTTCGACTGGATGGAAAACGAGCAAGCGGATCTCCTGATGGTAAGAGATCACCACCGCCCATAAACATCTGCAATATCAGGGGTATTGCAGACGCGTTGCCAACCTAGAGGCCTAAGATGGGATACCTCACGTTCACATGCCAGTTATTTCACCGGCTGTCTTACTCTCCACGCCGAAACACAACAGTACAAGCACTGCTGGTTCACGGCAGGATTAGCGAACAAGATGATGGTAGCAATCCGAGCGGACCTTGCACAAGGTCCTACCACCTGCAGATGTTGAGATTATCAAGTAAACGATGCAACTTTTAACTATACATCATTGGCTCACGTGTCTGGAGACATTTGTGCTCTAGCGAATCCCTGGCTTTATTTTCAATTAGGACTGAAATTTTCTAGAGATTGCTCTTAAAATCGAGCACAATATCATTTTGTATCTGTTTCATTTGGCTTATTAACGGAGTTTTCAAATAAGAGTCGTCGTCAATGTTATTTTAAAATAAGTATCTCAATTACTAACAAAACTCTGTTTTATACGGAGCGAAAAAGTATTGTTCGAATTTAAAACTTGATTTTTTAAAGGCGTAAATATTATTTTTACATATTTTTTTATTAATTTCATAATATATTATCTACAAAACGGTTTTATTCTTTTCTGAAATATATATCCTTTACTTCAAGTTACAGAGTTTTATAAATCCTATAAAACTTTCCTTGCATTTATAAGTTGCGCACTAAATATCAAAATGTAAGATTACTAAATATTACAAAAGTTATATTAATGTGCGAAATTAAAATTGATTATAATATAAAAAAAAAAAAATATATTTTTTTATACGACTAGATGCCAAACGAGCAAGTGGGTCTCCTGATGGTAAGAGATTTTTGCATATAATACAAATGCCAATAGTTTTTAATTTCACATGGCTGTAACTAGATTTACTAATTCGACAGATTTGTGAAAAATATGAAGAAAAAAATATTAGTATTTACCTGCTCGCTATGGCTGTTGAATATTATAACTACGGGAAACTGTATATTTTTGAGGTCGTTGTCAGATGGAAGACTAAATTTTACGAAACTAAGATTGAAATACGGTCATCAAGTTGAAGTGCATGATGTAGTGACAGAAGATGGTTACATTCTGCAGTTGTTCCGTATCCTAGGGAAAAGGAAAGTGTCGGTGCTACTTATGCATGGTATAGGGGATTCTGCAGACACCTTCATCATCAGAGAACACTCGTCGCTAGCTGTGACCTTAGCAAGCACCGGATACGACGTTTGGGCAGGTAACTTAAGAGGGAACAAGTACAGCAGGCGACATATTAAATTAAACCCACATAAAAACCTAAAATTCTGGGATTACAGCTTCAATGAAGCCTATGATAGACCACATACTAAAGACTACAGGAGAAAGTAAGTTACAGACCCTATGGCATTCACTAGGAACCACAATGCACTTTGTGCTTCTTTCTAAAAGACCCGAATACAACAAGAAAATTAAACTACTTATAGCGTTGGCGCCAGTGGCGTTTGTATATCATTTCATACCACCGTTATCCATTAGTGCCCAACACGATCCAGCTCTTGGTGAAGCTGTCAAATCTTTGAACGTCGAAGAAGTTTTCAAAAAAAAATCCTCGATCATACTTTAATCAGATCTTTATTCAGACTAATTTGTAGCCAAGATTCACTCAGCTACGAATTGTGTTTTGTAGCTGTACGTTTTCACATCACTGGTTTTGACATCATGCGTTTTGAGCCCAGTTCTCTTAAAACTCTTATCGGACATTATCCTGCAGCTACGTCGAGAAAGAGCCTGATACATTGGGATCAAATGGTACTCAGCAAGAGGTTTTGTAGTTTTGACTACGGGACAAAGGGGAACAAGGAACGGTATGGCTACATAATACCCCCTGACTACAACGTGCGTGAAGTTAGCGCAAAAGTGGCGTTGCTCGTTGGCCGAAATGTTCCCCTCTCTAGAATTAAGGATGTAGAAATTTTAAGAACGCTATTACCAAATGTAGTATATTACCATAAAATGAAGCCAGTTTTAGAATCAAATTGACTTCGTTTGGGGTAACGATATGACTCAAACATTGTTTCCTTACATATTTCAATTGCTAGAAAAATATTAATAATATGACCTAATTTTGTTACAGTACAACCTAACTATTTATTAAAACATATTATTATTATTATGCAGACTGATCAACTTATCTGTGAATCGAAAATATTTTAATGTCGTTCGCATAAAGTATATTTATTGCTTGGTCTGATTCACCGGTAAGTTGGTCCGTCTGTAATTAATAGTTTAGGGCATTTGACAATCAGTGTGGACTAGACATCGTACCTACTGTTTCGTGGGACGCAAACGAAGACGCGAGCAACATTTCTAGTATCAAATATATTGACCCAGATAACTCACGTCTTAAATCGAGTATTTGATATTTGATATGAGTGAGTCTCACGGTAGTTTCATGTTCAACATTTCTAGTATTGAACATTGGTGGCATCGTTTTAAAATGTGTATTCTTAAGAAATAATCTTCTTAAGACTAATATAAACAGACATTCCACCAATCTTTTGGTAGACCTGGCCAACGCATTAACATATTATCTTACTAACCTTTATTAAATTGTGAAGGCCAAATAAACTGCGTCACGTATAAAATAAGCCTAACGACCACGTTTAAAATCATTTTCAACAATTTAAAGCGACTGAGTGCGTTCAGGGCAAATTTGTGTACAATATGTATATATTGCAAATCTTCCTGATATATCGCTTATTTCTTCCGATGAACGCTTCAAATTTATTCAGTTCCAAAGTACCCGAGGACGCAACATTAAATTTTACTGCTCTAGGATTTAAATATGGGCATACTGTGGAAGAACACGAAGTTGTTACTGAAGATGGTTACATCCTGACGCTGTTCAGAATACCTGGTAGAAGAAAAACACCCATTCTCATCATGCATGGCACAGGCGACCACGCTGACACGTTTATAGTTCGAGGCAAAAAATCATTAGCAATAGCCCTAGCTAATGCGTCGCACGACGTCTGGGTCGGTAACCTCCGAGGCAACAAGTACGCTAGACGCCATCTCAAGTTAAATCCCGACACAGACCAAGAGTTTTGGGATTTCAGTTTCCATGAAGTAGGAAATTATGATCTTCCAGCAACCATAGACTACGTTTTAAATGCTACAGGCGAACAAAAGCTGCAGAGTATCGGGCATTCGCAAGGCTCTACGATCCATTTCGTGCTGCTATCAACGAAACCAGAATACAATGAGAAAATTAAACTTTTCATCGCATTAGCTCCAGTGGCCTATCTTAATCACATAACGCCTCCAGTGTCTACTATATCAGATATAGGACCCGCAATTGATCAATTCGCAAGGCAAATCGGCATGGAAGAAATACCTGGTGACAAACTACCAAAAATAAACTTCAATAATTTAAAATGTGGACTGGGAACGGAGAATTCATTACAATGCGCGGCATTATCATTATTTTATTCAATCGGTTTTGATCCTAAAACTATAGAGTCTGATTTCTTTCAAATTCTCATCGGCCATTACCCCGGTACTACTTCGAGGAAGACCTTGACTCATTATAACCAGATAGCGTTGAGGAAGAAATTTTCTTATTATGATAACGGTCCAAAATGGAACAAAAAGATTTACGGAAGTGCCTTGCCTCCGGAATATGATTTGCGGCAAATTAAGGTCAAAACAGCAATGCTTGTCGGAAGGAGTGACCTCATAGCAACAGTGAAGGACTCTGAAATTTTGAGAACGTTGCTGCCTAATGTTGTACGTCATCATTTGATGAAGCCTAAATCTTGGAACCATGTTGACTTTATTTGGAGAGTAGATATGGATGTTTATATGTTTCCTGTAATACTTGAGTTATTAGATAAGTATGACTGAGCACTGTTTTAGGTTGTGAGGAAGGACTTAGCCTCAGTTGATATCATGTGTGTGCTGACGTAATATTTCTTGCGCCGGCAATGATTATATATGTTAAACAAGAGCGTGTCGGATACGCTCAAAATAGGGTTCCGTAGCCATTACTAAAAAATAAGTAATATTTTTCTAAGGATTTCGTATTTTATACGGAATCTTCCAAGTTTAGGTAGGTATATTTTATAACTTAGGCTGCTATTTACTCTTAAACTACTAATAATTGACAAGCAAACTTAGCTGTTATAGTTTTCCTTGTATGTTTTATATACTTACTACCATCCTTAATTTTTTTTAAATTTTCCACCCACCGGTTTAGATTTTAGAGGGGGAGGGGACGCTCGATTTTAATGAAAATATAAATAAATAAATAAATATCACGGGACAATTCACACCAATTGACCTAGTCCCAAAGTAAGCTTAGCAAAACTTGTGTTATGGGTACTAAGCAATGGAGAAATATGGGGGCACGGTAGTGCACCCCCCCCCCCAAATCGAGCAAAACAAAAGCAAAGGCACGGCCGTATCATCATACTTTTCACGATCATACTTTTCTCGAAGCCATTCAGGCTATTTTCAACATGCTTTAATTTCGTTATGGGTAAACCTAGAACCCTGAATTTTCAGGTACCTATAGGGCCTAATGGGACTTAGATATAATATCAATAACATTAAATTTGAACTTTTAGATTTAGAGCTATTACATGCTAAAGTTCCTCAGTTTTGTCACTGACATACCTGCTCACTGACTCACGATCATCATAATTCTAAGGTACTTCTAGCAGACCCACAAGCTCCAAATTTTAAATATAATTAGTTTTTAGCCTATATAGTCACAGAAAAATCGAAAATGTTGCAATTTCAGTCACGTTTCAAAATTATATAAACTGCATAAGTAAGTTTGTAATCCTATATAAATACTTGCGATTACAAAGTTACACAGCAATGACTTTATTGAACTTATGTATTATAGGTGGTCTTACTACCTGACTATTAAGGTTTAAAAACAAATTGTTCTGTATGTTAGTGTGTGTGTGTGTGTGTGTGTGTGTGTGTGTGTGTGTTTGTCCGGTTGGTCGGCCGAAGTATCGCTGGGCTGATGCTGTGGAGGCGGATCTGCGACAGCTTCAAGCCGGCAATTGGCGTGAAGTTGCGCAAGATCGGCTCAAGAGGCAAGCTCTCGTTTCGGAGGCCAAGACTCATTTTGGGTCACTGAGACAAACTAGTTAGTTCTTAGTTAGCAAAAAAGTTTGTATTGGATTTTTTTACAAAAATTATTACTGAACTATATGTTTTTAAAACATTGTACGGAGGTGCGGAACCCTTCATGCGCGAGTCGCTCGCACTCGCACTTGAGGGGTTATTCTTTATCCCCCTTATTCATCAACGACAATCAAACCTATTTTAGTTAAAATGCCGCTAAAATCCGTTTGTCCTTATCTGTCACTTCGATATTTGTATTTGTTAGAAAGGGACAAAGCATTTGTTAGTTAACATAGGCTTGTTAAGTTTTATGAATAAGGGGGTATTTATTTACTCTAAGTTTAGATGTAACCAAAGATGTACCTAAATAAGGCAGCTAATATCTATTCATAGATTTATGTAAAAAAAAATGGAGATGTTATTCAAATGACGCATACAGTCAAATTTAGTAGTTTGTCTTCCGGAGTCAAGAGTTCCAAGGGCGAGAGCATACTCAGGTTGTTTGACGCACAGAAATAAACAGTTAAGAGGATTAAATTGTGTAGTTACGGCTAAAGTATCATTTATTTACACACACTATGTATACAAAAATTAACAATTTTATACGATACTAGCTGTTGCCCGCAGCTCCGTCCGCGTAGTACTCGTTTATCGCTATCCCGCGGGAACTATGCAATTTTCTGGGATAAAACTATCCTAGGTCCTTCCCCGGGGCTCGAATATTGGATTTCATCAAAATCGGTTCAGCGGCTTAGACAAATATCCAAACATCATCACAAACTTTCAAGTTTATAATATTAGTATATAGGATTAATCGAATAGCGGCCCGCGGATTAAAAGAGTAGAATAATAAAGAAGAAGATGATGATGCTGATGATAATGATGTTTATAATAATGATGTGTTCTGCAAAGTTGTAGTAAATTATTTTGTTCTTCATCAATATTGACGATGGGATGGCCAAGTGGTTGGCTAACCTGTCTAAGAAGCTTGAGGTCCCGGGTTCGATTCCCGGCCGGGGCAAATATTTGTATGAATAATACGAATGTTTACTCTTGGGTCTTGGATGTGTAATATGTCATCATCATCCCAGCCTATATACGTCCCACTGCTGGGCACAGGCCTCCTCTCAGAATGAGAGGGCTAGGGCCGTAGTTCCCACGCGGGCCCAGTGCGGATTGGGAAATTCACATACACCATTGAATTGCTTCGCAGGTTGTGCAGGTTTCCTCACGATGTTTTCCTTCACCGTAAAGCTCGTAGTAAATTTCATATGTAATTCCGCACATGAATTTCGAAAAACTCAGAAGTGCGAGCCGGGGTTTGAACCCACGATACTGCTTCAGAGGCGATAGGTCAAACCACTAGGCCACCACGGCTCCTCAATAACGGCGGTTTAATATGTATTTAATATATGTATATTTATCTTTATAAGAAGTTTATTTTTAATTGACCTGGGAGAGCCAAAAAGTTGCTCTGAAAATTCACCCTTTTATGAGATTCTTAAAATTAAAAAAAAAAAATAAAAAAAAATATCAAGGGACAATTCACACCAATTGACCTAGTCCCAAAGTAAGCTTAGCAAAGCTTGTGTTATGGGTACTAAGCAACGGCTAAATATAATTATATAGATAGATACAAACTTAAATACATATTAAACACCCAAGACCCGAGAACAAACATTCGTATTTTTCATACAAATATCTGCCCCGACACGGGAATCGAACCCGGGACCTCAAGCTTCGTAGTCAGGTTCTCTAACCACTAGGCCATCTGGTCGTCTAATGAGGAAAATTTATTTAAGAATATAAACTTTATAAGTATGTTTATTCGTTGCCTAGTATCCATAGTAGGTACAAGCTTTGCTTAATTTGGGACTATGTTAATTATTATTGGCACGCGATTAAAGGAATTTTTGGGTCATTATTTTACACTTTGGGTTACACTATTGGAGGTTTAGTACAGATCCCTCAATTTTCTTAAAAGTCAAAGTCAAAATATCTTTTTTCAATTTAGGCTAAAACAATCACTTATGAATATCTTTGTTGATGAGTGATTTTTTTTAAATCGGTCCAGTAGTCTCAGAGCAATTGCATTCAATGCAAACAAACAACCAAACAAACAAACAAATATTTCCTCTTTAAAGGTACTTGTACGTATTCAATAAACTTATAGAACTTTGTTCATGTCTTAATGTTTTTTTTCCATTTAGTTGTTTTAAAGTTCAAAATCTACTTTTAAAAAAGCTCGTACCTCGTAATCGATATTTTTCTGAATAAACTTTATACACATTATTACAAAGTTCAGTTTTGTTAACCTATTGATTTGGGATACGAGTTTTTTTCAAAGTAGTGATAAAATGCCCCCCAAGAGTCAATTTTTTGGCTAGGCAGTGATTTTCGAGTTGCGATTGTCGAATTTCAAGGGAAATGGGAATTTCTAAAACACCGAGGTCTTCATTGAGGTTGCAATTGAGAATATCAGGATGAAAAACCGACCAAGAAGCGTACACACGGCGGGAAGTGACTTTATTTTATACTAGCTTTTGCCCGCGGCTTCACCCGCGTGGAATTCGGTTATCCACTCTGTTCCCTCGGGAACTGTGCATTTTCCCGGACTAAAAGGAGGCTTTATCACTCTCTGCCCCATAAACTATCTCTATGCCAAAAATCACGTCGACCCGTCGCTCTGTTTCCACGTGAAAGACGGACAAACATACAAAAACAAAAACATGTAAACACACACTTTCGAATATATAATATTAGTATGGACTATTATAAAGAAAAGATAAAAGAGTAACGTTACCTCCATAAAAACGTGTTTCTATGGTTCCGTACTAAGAATACATGTTCAAATTTGTAGAGGTCCATATTACTAAATCACGTTATACCGGACCTACATAGGTACACCACAGCTACGTCAGCACGACGCATAAATGTATGTAGCGGATAAACAAGATAAGGATATCGTAATTTTGAACATGAAACTACCGTGAGACTCACTCATAGGTATTAAATATAATGACCCGGATAACTCACGTCTTAAATCGAGTTTAGCGTCTTAAATCGTATCCGGGTAATTATCTATATAAATAAAAATGAATCGTAAAATTTGTTGCTAAGCGCAAAACTCGGGAACGGCTGGACCGATTTCACTAATTATTTTTTTGTTGTGTTCGTTATTGTCAGAAGAAGGTTTTTATGGGATAAAATTTATAGAAATTACAACGGGGGCGAAGCCGCGGGCAACAGCTAGTATTTAATATAAGGATATCGTAGTTCAAAAATACAGAACATGGTTATGGCTAATAAAGATTACAGAAATATCTAATCTAGTTACGGAACCCGTGCTACGCGAATCGAACTCGCAGTTGACCAGTTTTTTTATCTTTCAGTGTTATGTTAAATAGTGTTCCAACGTTAATTACCTAGACATACTTCTAATTTATTTTCATTGTTAATTGTACACGCAATCTCAATTGCAAACAGCGAAGTAAACGTATCGATAACAATAATTATCAATACCTCATTAATGTAAGAACTAAAACATTTTTTGATTAACCACACCTTGTTTGAAATTCAAAACAACAGCTGGTTGTTGGTAAAAAAAATGAAACAATCATATTGCAAAACCACAATTGTAATATTAGCCATTCTGACAACTACTCAAGCACTTTTTAAAGGAACACCAGAAGATGCTAAGCTTAATTTCACTGAACTTGGACATAAATACGGTCATAGAGTCGAAGAATATGACGTAGAGACTGAAGATGGATACATACTGAAGCTATTCCATATTCCGGGTAAGAAAAAAGGACCTGTACTCCTTGTACACGGGATCACCAATACGGCAGATGCATTCATTATACGAGGGAAGAAATCCCTTGCAATAACGTTAGCTGATGATGATTACGACGTCTGGGCAGGAAATACAAGAGGCAACAGATATGGACGAAGACATACTCATTTAAATCCTGATATAGACAAGAGTTTTTGGGACTTCAGTTTTCACGAAGCAGGTTACTATGATTTAGCAGCAACTATTGACTTCATCCTGAATGCGACTGGAGAGAAGAATCTGAGATCAATCGGCCATTCGCAAGGAACAACTGTACATTTTGTCTTGATGTCTACAAAGCCAGAATACAATGAGAAAATTGAAATTTTCATAGCGCTGGCTCCTGTAGCATTCTTAAACCACCTAAAGCCTCCATTGTCAACTGTTGTTGAGCTAGGACCAATTATAAATCTTGATTTTGAAGTTCTAGGTTTGGAAGAATTGTTTCGTGACCACGACTCAGCGACAGAGTTAATGAAAATTTTATGTAGTCAAGGTATTATTGGTTATACATTATGTTATTTAGATGTCTTCTCACCTTTATCTGGTCTTGATCCGAAGCGTGTAGAACCTGAGTTTTATGAAGTTATCGTAGGGCATACACCAGCAGGAACTAACAGAAAGACTTTAGTGCATTTTAGTCAAGTGTCCCTGAACAAAAGATTTGCTTACTACGACTATGGTTTGTCGAAAAATTTACAAAGGTACGGTTCGTCTGTACCACCGAGTTATGATTTGGGAAAAGTGACGGCGAGGGTAGCTTTAATGGTTGGTAAAAATGATTCAGTGGCTACTGTGGAAGATGTAGATATATTGAGGAAGAAGCTGTCTAATGTAGCTGGTTATTATTTATTGGAGCCGGAGCTTTGGAATCATGTGGACTTTGTATGGGCTAATGATATGGATGTGTATCTGTATCCTAAAATATTTTCGGTGCTGCAAAAGTTTGAAGAACACAACGCATGCAGTAACGATATCTAAAAACTGTTAAATAAAAAAATGGCCTTGTTTCTTGTGGTAAACATTAACCCTGGCAAATAACAATATTAACTAAAGTTACTTCGAAACCAATTTGTTAACGATATTTTAACTGCAAGACCACAATGTTCTAAACTGTAAGTTTTTAACGAAAAATTTGATGGTGCACCAGTGGGAATTCGAACCCACATCTCTTGGCTTCATGAGCCGAGTATGCTGCCAACTGCACCAGATTGAACCCAGTAACCCGAAAACAGTAGTGGTGTGTGCCAACTTTTCGTTTAAAAAAAAACTTTAATTTCGTTCAATTAACTTACTGCTAATAAAAATAATAAAAATTAAAATTGAATAGTTATAGTCAAATATATCGTGGGTAACCAGCAGTAGCGTGGCACCGTGACAACTCGATTCCCACCGCATTGCTTGAATTTTAAACGGACTTCAATGATGATTTGATGATAAATGTTACAATGATAAGTACTAAGCGTATATGAAGTAACCCTATGCATAGCGAAAATATTCACTCCATGCTACCAGTAAATGGAGTTCAACGCATTTACTATTACTATTTTGTTAATATTGCCATTTTGTTTTGTCAATTTTTAATACCAATTATTGACTTAGATACTTACCCTTGAGTTGATAATTCAAGCAGGAAAAATTTAAAATGTATATTTTGTAATTTTATAAGAAATAAAATAATACACTTAGGTAATATAATTATACACACGAACACGGACTAAAGTAATAATAATAAATGGCCGCCACTGAAGATTCTGTACAAATTTATAAATAAATTATTAAAAAATATCTGGGAACAAATTGACACCAAATTGACCTAAGTAGTTCCAAACTAAGCAAAGCTTGTAGGTACTATGGATACTCTAGGCAACGGATAAACATACTGATACAGATAAATACAGTGAAACCTGGGTAACTGGGACACTTAAGGGACCTGCAAATTTGTCTCTCTTATAGAGGTATTCCACTTACCCACTGTCTCAGATCATCCCAGCCTATACACTAATGTCCCACTGCAGGGCACAGGCCTCCTCTCAGAATGAGAGAGCTTGGGCACTAGTTCCCACGCGGGTCTAGTGCGGATTGGGAACTTCACACACACCGTTGAATTGCTTCGCAGGTTTGTGCAGGTTTCCTCACGATGTGTTTCCTTTACCGTAAAGATCGTGGTAAATTTCAAATGTAATTCCGCACATGAATTTCGAAAAACTCAGAGGTGCGAGCCGGGGTTTGAACCCACAATCGTCTGCTTGAGAGGCCATAGGTCAAACCACTCGGCCACCACGGCCAACAATGCAGCTTCCGCCAGGAAGTTAGTATCAGTATTTGTTAACAAGAACGTCTTTCCTGTTCCAGCGCCTCACGCTTTTACAATCAAATATTATAATTAAAAGCACATGTTTACACTTCAGCTCAGAAATAGAGACAATTTGAACGATCCCTAATTATTTTTTTTGTTTTTACGTGCATTTATAAGTGTGTTTTTCTAATGTTTTTTAAATTTGACGACCGGATGGCCAAGTGGTTAGAGAACCTGACTACGAAGCTTGAGGTCCCGGGTTCGATTCCCGGCCGGGGCAGATATTTGTGTGAATAACACGAATGTTTGTTCTCGGGTCTTGGATATTTAATATGTATTTATCTATATAAGTATGTTTATCCGTTGCCTATCCATAGTACAAGCTTTGCTTAGTTGGGGACTAGTTCTGGTGTCAAGTGTCCCATGATATTTATTTTATTTATTTATTTTAAACTATTAATTTTAATATGAATTAAGCTCCTGCAGATATTTTTAGAGCAACAATACTTACCTAATTCTAACAAGTATGTATCTAGAAAACTTTAGGCGTAGAAGTTTATCTATTGGATTTATTTATTCATCTCGCGGAAACCTAGGTCCTATAGGTTCGGAAAAAATATTTTAATAAATGTCCTTGCCAGGGTCTCAAACTGTCTCAGTACTTACAAAATTTTATTTAAATCTGCTTAGCCGTTTAAGCTTCAAGAGCTAACAGACAGACAGAGTTACTTTCGCATTTATATTCATCATCATCATCATCCCAGCCTATATGCGTCCCACTGCTGGGCACAGGCCTCTATATTTATTAATAAGGATAAATAATGTCATTATTTTTGTTTGTACATATGTCCCACTAATATTATAAATTCGAAAGTTTGTAAGTCTGTTTGTTTGTTACCACGTCTAAACCACTGAACTGATTTAGATGAAATCGGTATAGATAGTCTGACTCCAGAGGAAGAACATAAAGTTGAATTCCGGCAAATTGCATAGTTCCCGCCGCGCGAGATAGCGATAAATCGAATTGTACGCAAGTGGGGCCGCGGGCAACAGGCTAGTACTTAATATTGGAAAAAAGTTGGCAAACAGTAACCCTGTGCATTTTTATTTGGAAGTGGAGCACCAGGATCTAATTAAATTCAAATCATTTATTCAGTAAATAGGCCGCAATGGGCACTTTTACACGTCATTTTTAAAACTACCAGCGCTTTCGGAAAGACCATCTTTGCCAAGAAGAATGCGCCGCAAGAAACATGGCAGAAAGTCATTTTTTCAAAATAAAATAATTACTAATAAAATATTGAAAAACTACAGTATACAATTAAAGAAAAAAAAATCAAAAAATAATAATAATACAGGGATGTATGGGGTCCCTTAGTTACTAAACACAACTATATCTATTCAGTGGAAGTGTAGAATGCTTCCACCGTCATAAATAAAAAATAAAATAATAATTTCATTATCATTTCAGGTCAAGCACCATTAAGCTTTTGGCGGAAGGCAAGCTCACGTCTGTACACCAAAGTTACTCACCGACTCATGTCATGCACTTCTGTTATGGTACTAAGTCATGATTTCATGTTCAGTTCGATGGCACTCTATGGCTCTTGTCTTGTAACTTATGATGGAGCCTATGTTTTCTAGATGGCTTTGTCTGGATTATTTCAAGTTTAAATTCCATGGTTTGTGTTAAAGTTTAGGCTTTTTACTACACTACAGTCGTTGAATTCACTTTGTTGGTCAAGATGTACGATTTCGTTTGTACATACCTCCATCAGGTGACACCCAGGTCCATCTTTGATGGTTGTACCATCACCCATAATGGTATGTCGCTAAAGTCGATTTTCAAGTTGACAGACACGTCTATTGGCATTATTGTTTTACGACATGCAAACGATTATCAAGTTTAGGGTGGTAGACCACATATTAGGGTGATTGAAGGTACACCTACGGGAACAAAGGGGTTTCTCATATCTATATACGAGTTTATGCCATTATTGTTTTTCCTTATTCGCGATTTGCAATAATAAATCGACTCCAGCTGAATTTGATGAAGTAATGCTTCAAGTCATTGATTTCTACGCAATCGTTGTTTCATGTCTTATTCGCGGATCGTCTGCACAATATGGATTCACACAACTGAATTGTAATCACATACGTAATGATATTGCAGTGGGCGTTTTCGCTCTTGTTTTTCTCTATTCGCGTTCGTGCACAATATGAATTCCACACAACTGAAATTGCCTCAAGGCGTTATACTTCAAATTCTATAATTAGATTTTAAAATCTCAGACATAAAGGTAATCGAACACGACAAAATTGGGACGGAAAAAAAAATTTTTTTTTTTAGATTTCAACTCGTCCCTGTTATTACGATATTTTTATTGAGGCTTATGCTGCCTTCGGGAAGACTTCGATCAAGGTGATCCGTTCACATAACTTAAAGATCGCGACCATGATAATTTTTCGAGGGAAAATCGACTCGACGCGTCTGTTTTTTTTTTTTTATTTATAAAGGCGACTAGGAAGAAACAAGATAATTATTATAGAAAATAGATAGAATAAAAGATAAAGATAGTATCGTGAAGTATAACGCATGTGAGTAAATTAAGTTGTGTGGAATTCATATTGTGCAGAATCGCGAATAGGAAGAAACAAGATTGCGTAGAAATAATGACTGTGAATCATTACGTATATGATTAAATTCAGTTGTGTGGAATTCATATTGTCCAGAATCGCGAATAGGAAGAAACAAGACTGCGTAGAAATAATGACTGTGAAGCATTACGCATGTGATCAAATTCAGCTGTGTGGAATTTATTTTGTGCAGAATCGCGAATAGGAAGAAACAATAATGGCATAAACCTCGTATAATCCCTCATACCTACCAATAAATTGTTATGGAACTAAGTCCGTATCTTATTACGGAACCCTTATAAACCCCCTTGCAAAAAAACGGGCACCTACGGTTTTTGTATTTCATGTGCATGAAAGCTTACTTACTATCTAAGCTTCAATGTCTAAAAATCTAAAAAACCATAGGTGCCCGTTTTTTTTTGCAAGGGGGTTTAGTTTTACCATGTATGTTTGTCCGTCCGGCGTCCGTCCGTGCGTCCGTCCGTCCGGGGCTTAATTTAAGTGGCCCCATATATATACGGTACGATCGATCTGATGAAAATCGTAACGATTGGTCGTAAAGAGCCATACACCGTCGATCATCGTTACGATATTCGTGATTGCATGGGATTTTGTTACTATCTCCGAGATCGACTTCGATGAAGTAAATCGTTAAAGATCTTGACATACACTATCGATTCGTCGTTTCGATCGTTCTCAAGCGACGGATCGTATAGAAGAATCGCTGTAGAAAGCTGTAGGTAATTTTTCATGAATATAATGTAGCATACCTACTGGGCGTAGTGGGCGTGTCCGACTCGCTCTTGGCCGGTTTTCTATATTCTATTTTCCGTGGAGATAATATAGAAAAAAAAACACTACGGGATTATAATAAGACTCAAGTGCACTCAACACCAAACTCTATGGCTTCAACCTTTTATAGGTCAAGACATAGAAGGTACAATAACGGAACACGATCTAATTTCAAGATGACGGCAAATTGACGCATCCGGTATTCTTTGATACGACCCTTTGGAGGACTCTTCAGTCTGACACCTTACACGCGGAGGGCTTCCTGTGACCTTATGGTGTCGTTTTGTGAAGATGAATCTGTCAGGGGTGAGCGATCAGCGATGTGGCTCGTAACAAAATGATAAGTGCCCTTAGTGTAAGTTTTCGATACAAAATACGTCTCGATCGCGTTCGCGTTAAAATCTCAATTTGTAAACACGAACATCCCAAACGTTCCGCTAGAGGCGCTGTTCGTGTTTGCATACAAATTGAGATTTTAACGCAAACGCGATCGAGACGTATTTTATAACCGAAAACTTACACTAAGGTGGCAATTATGGGCATTATTGGTAGTTTAAAAAATGACGTGTAAAAGTGCCCATTGCGGCCTATTTACTGAGTAAATGATTTGAATTTGAATTTGAAGGGCACCGTAACAAACTTGGCGGCCGAATTGAGAATGTGGAGGATGACAGCGCCACTCATAGCGGTGACAATGAGGGCTATCGCGTGTTAATTCGCCACTAGAGGCGCTAGTGTAGCGTGAGGTCTCCGAAATGTCAAATCTCATAGTTTTTGGGTGAGCTACACGGGTTTATTTATAATTAGAATAAATTTGTGAATATTTTGCAATATCTGAAATTAATTATAGCAAATATGCGTTGCGCGGCAATGAATGTCTGTGTTTCGAGACAGTTTTGTCTTTCGGAAACCTTTGTCCTCCCTTTTTTCCGAACAAAACGGGGACTATGCAACATTGTGGGCTGTGGCATGCTCGATATTTTTATGGTACGGTTTTGAGGTGTATTAAATATGATTTTAATCTAAACTTTGTTTTCACGCCCGTAATAACAGACTTTGAAAGCCATACTTAAAAACCTCACGCTACAGTGCGCCATCTAGTGAGACAAAAAACGATAGCCCTCATTATGGGCATTATTGGGGATTATGTTGTCACATCTGTTAATGGGGATTGGATGAAAATTTTAGAAACGTTTGAAACTTTCATCATTAGTATCACTTAGTATCACTTTTTGACCTGCGACGCAAAAAGAGGGAGTGTCACGTTTGACGCCAATGGTTTATCTGTGGCATCGTAGCTCTCAAACAGATGGACTGATTTTGATGCGGCTTTTTGTACGAGAAAGCGAATTTCCTTGCGATGGTTCTTAGCAATGTTTGACAAAAATCGGTTCAGCCATTTTTGAGATAGTGCACTTTGAAATGACAATGAGTATTTCAACTGTTCTAAGTTGCTTATATTATTATTATATAACCTAATCTAACCAACGAAAAGATGGAAAACCCCCGACTTTGTCGCTTCAAAGTTCAATATCTCAAAAACGGCAAAACCCATTTTGATGAAACGTATCTAAGAACCATCGCTAGAAAACCTGATTTCAAATAAAAAACTGTATTAAAATCGGTCCACCCGTTTAAGAGATATATGGGTAAGGCCGCGAATTTTGACCAATTTGGACGTTTCAAATTTGGAACGCTGATAAAAAAAAACTGATATCACCTAGATGTTTAATTTTTTTTTTATTATATGACACGATATAAACTGTCAAGGTCGCAATGAGATAATTGATTTAAACCTTTTAAAAAAAAATAAATAAAATATTATACCGTCCAAAACGTAACGAAAATTGACTATTTTTTTTGACCACGAGTACTAAATACCTTATTTTTCATGCTATTAACTTCTCATGATCATGATTTTGTTTAAACAAAATTTTATGATATAACGATAGTCCTACCGATTGCGGAATCATGATAATCAAATAATTTTCATGTTTTATATTTATTTCTTTTCACGTGCCAAAAAACCACGTTTTTCGTTACGAATACTTGGGTGACGCTTAATTAAGCTACCTTTAACGCCAATTTCGGTGAAATTTGTTTTTGTACACTGGCAACTATACTCTAATAGGGCAACATCGATGAGATAAATAAATCTCATCAGTTTGTTGACAAACAGCCATCAAAAGTGACGCGGCGGTTTTTTTTCGAAAAAACGTCAAAAGTGCTTGTTCGATTTTAAGGGTAAGTAGTGATTATTTTTAAATGGTGTTTTTCATACATAGGTAATCTTTTCCATGTAAGTGGCATGTGTTATTATGTTCAAAATGTCGTTATTCGCCAT
>NC_133492.1:4457905-4460942 GCF_025370935.1 Choristoneura fumiferana
AATGATTCACAGTGTGCATAAACACTAATGCATAAAACGCCATTTGATCCGAAATGTTATATATGTTTTTGTTTGCAGGTGGTAAGTAGGACTTGTTGCCAGGTGGAGTAGTACAAGGACAGCCGTGAAATTACTGGCACGTGAGGTATCCCATCTTAGCCTCTAGGTTGGCAACGCATCTGCAATACCCCTTGGTGTTGCAGATGTTTATGGGCGGTGGTTGATCTCTATACACAAAGAGATACACATTGCTCATTTGCCATCCAGTCGTATTAATAAAAACAAACATTACCTGAGCCTCTAATATGTAAGCGAGGGGTTGATAGTTAAGTCGATGGTTAAAGGGTTTATAATACAAGTAATAGGTACATATAGTTTACATCTATCAGTTTTTTACTTCGATCTTTTCACAGCCAATAATAATTCATTATTTACATATAACAATAACCGTTCATTAATTTTAAATATATATTTTTTCATTACATGCATCGCTTATTCTATTAATAAATATAATAAAATATCCAGTTTTTAAAAATGAATATAAAACGTTTATTTCGTGGCTGTAGCGCCTGATTGCCTTTTGGTCTTAGAAGAAGATTTTATTTTATGCCATCATGAGCATAAAAATCTGAAGCATTAACTAGTTTTTTTTGTTTTTAAAATGTATAAGTACTTAATATCATCATCCAGCCTATATAATACGTCCCACTGCTGGGCACAGGCCTCTCTCAGAACAAGGGGGCTTGGGCATAGTTTCCCACGCGGGCCCAGTGCGGATGGGAACTTCACACACACATTGAATTGCTCGCAGATTTGTGCAGGTTTCCTTCACGATGTTTTCCTTCACCGCGCTCGTGGTAAATTTCAAATGTAATTCCGCCATGAATTCGAAAAAACTCAGAGGTGCGAGCCGGGGTTTGAACCCACAACCCTCTGCTTGAGAGGCGATAGGTCAACCCACTAGGGCCACCACGGCTTTTTTCAAACCACTAGGCCACCACGGCTTTTTTGTACTTAATATAAAAGAGTAAAAACATATGATTTTAAAACCATACAAAAATGAGTGAATAAGATAGGAGACACTTGCTGGCGAGATTCAGAGTCATTTTCGTCTTTATGCCTTGTAAAATCGGGGCGGCCGGCTAGTGCCTTCAAAAAATAGATCAACTTTCTCATGCTGAAGCTGCTAATTGCTGGCGTGTCTCCAAGGATACGCAACACTTGCGTAGGCCAGACAATGGGCATTGTACGGACGGACGCCTCGCATTGTCTTACACTTTCTATTAACCTTTAGCTTGCGACAAGCGCTGTCAAAACGACGTGCTCCTGCGCAGCGTGGGCGGGAGCCGGGAAGCCGGCGATGCGGTAATTTTGTTACTTTACCAGACCTTTTGGCTGTAAGTAATACTATGTTACTGTGTTACTTTGTTTATGCCGCATAAACCTTTTCTTTTTTCTTAATTAAATATTTAAAGTTTATTGTACACTAGACTGAATCCGCGGCTTTGCTCGCCCAGCCCATTTCACAAACTTTCACATTTATAATATTGCTAGCATTTTAAAGATAAAACCACCTATACTTTGTCTTGATTTCTTGATAAAAAACATGTTGAATTTTTTGTATTGCAAGACTAAAGATAAACTAAGCAGGTTGGTTACTTCATGGAAAGCAATCAACGCACCGCCGTTCTCAGTCACCCATTATAGTAATTTGAATTACGGCCGCTCTCGTTTTTCACCGTATAGGTAGAGGGAAGGCCACAAATGCAGTGGAATGGTGACATCGTTAAAGTGATTGGGAGAAACCAGATTCGACTCACTGCCCAGAGCAGGGAGAAATTAAGAGATTTGAAGGAAGTCTCAACCAATTCATTGCTTGATAAAAGCGAGGTAGAAAAAAAACGGCAGCGAGCACTTTAATACGTCATGTTTTGGCCTACCAATGTTTTCGGAAAAGTAATTATTGACAGAAAAAAGGTGCCACAAGAAACTTGATTTGAATCACTTTGATGAAGCTACTTCCATAATATGTTTCTGTTAAGTACTTACACGTTGAAAAGAGTTTTTTTTTTCTATGTCGAACACAGTAAGTCTGCTCAAATTACCATATCCGTTTTAACCATCCTCTTTCACATGCTACAGCGTAACAAGCAACAGCCACAGCACAGCTTGACGCGCGTAGGGAAAACGTTCCGCGTGAGTGCAGCCACCGCCGTCGGCTGTGACACGAATGACATACTGCCACTGTTAACTGACACATACTTCGTGTTAGTGTCGGTTACATATTATGTATGAATGATGGCCTCTTAAACATGGTAAGTAACATGCAGCGAGTTTTACTCGTACTTCTTGAGTTTTGAAGACACAACAGAATCCTGACAAGGATTGGTTACTAAAGCACTTCCAATCAGGTCAACATTTTGTTAGGAATTAGAAATTGAATTTAGTTGATTGTTAGGATTTATTGCATTTTAAAAGTGAAAATCGGTGATAATTTGCAATGAATAACAACTTTTTTACCCGATTGCAAGGAGTGGTGTTGTGTTTACATTAGCGCTTCGAATAAATCCAAAAATCCGAAGTTTTAACACTTTAATTCCAAAACTTTAATAGTTAAATTACAACAAAAACGGCCAAGTGCGTGTCGGAACTGTACATAATTGGAGTCCGTGCAAAGTAAGCATCTATAAATACCAGTGTTAACAGACCCCAGTACCTAACCAAAATGTACGTAGTGTAGGGTCATTTAAAACTGGCTACTGCCATACACGTAAAAAAAATCATTTTCAGATTTTTCTCTTTTTGTTATAAATTATAAAGAGCTATCTTCATACCTCCCTTCATACAATTTTTCTCTTCGCTATTATTATTTGTAATTATTTTGTATTGTTATTTCGCGTGATTATTTTCATATTTTTAAATTTAAGTACATCGCATTAGTAAAACTGTAATGCTGTAAATTTTCATTGGTTTATAAATAAGTACCAAATTACAGGTTACTAGGACCACTGGATAGGTTACCCGATATGTTTTGATC
>NC_133492.1:4461042-4502528 GCF_025370935.1 Choristoneura fumiferana
CTCTTAAAATCGAGCCACAATATCATTTTGTATCTGTTTCATTTGGCTTATTTCAAATAAAGTCGTCGTCAATGTTATTTTTAAAATAAGTTATCTCAATTACTAACAAAACTCTGTTTTATACGGAGCGAAAAAATATTGTTCGAATTTAAAACTTGATTTTTTAAAGGCGTAAATATTATTTTTTATTAATTTATACATATTTTTTCTAGAAATTGCAAACAATGTAAATTTAATAACATTTTATTAATTTCATAATATATTATCTACAAAACGGTTTTATTCTTTTCTGATATTTATATCCTTTACTTCAAGTTACAGAGTTTTATAAATCCTATAAAACTTTCCTTGCATTTATAAGTTGCGCACTAAATATCAAAATGTAAGATTACTAAATATTACAAAAGTTATATTAATGTGCGAAATTAAAATTGATTATAATATAAAAAAAAATATATTTTTTTTTATACGACTTGATGCCAAACGATCAAGTGGGTCTCCTGATGGTAAGAGATTTTTGCATATAATACAAATGCCAATAGTTTTTTAATTTCACATGGCTGTAACTAGATTTACTAATTCGACAGATTTGTGACAAATATGAAGAAAAAAATATTAGTATTTACCTGCTCGCTATGGCTGTTGAATATTATAACTACGGGAAACTGTATATTTTTGAGGTCGTTGTCAGATGGAAGACTAAATTTTACGAAACTAAGATTGAAATACGGTCATCAAGTTGAAGTGCATGATGTAGTGACAGAAGATGGTTACATTCTGCAGTTGTTCCGTATCCTAGGGAAAAGGAAAGTGTCGGTGCTACTTATGCATGGTATAGGGGATTCTGCAGACACCTTCATCATCAGAGAACACTCGTCGCTAGCTGTGACCTTAGCAAGCACCGGATACGACGTTTGGGCAGGTAACTTAAGAGGGAACAAGTACAGCAGGCGACATATTAAATTAAACCCACATAAAAACCTAAAATTCTGGGATTACAGCTTCAATGAAGCCTATGATAGACCACATACTAAAGACTACAGGAGAAAGTAAGTTACAGACCCTATGGCATTCACTAGGAACCACAATGCACTTTGTGCTTCTTTCTAAAAGACCCGAATACAACAAGAAAATTAAACTACTTGTAGCGTTGGCGCCAGTGGCGTTTGTATATCATTTCATACCACCGTTATCCATTACTGCCCAACATGATCCAGCTCTTGGTGAAGTTGTCAAATCTTTGAACGCCGAAGAAGTTTTCAAAAAAAAATCCTCGATCATACTTTGATCAGATCTTTATTCAGACTAATTTGTAGCCAAGATTGACTCAGCTACGAATTGTGTTTTGTAGATGTACCTTTTCACATCACTTGATTTTGACATCATGCGTTTTGAGCCCAGTTCTCTTAAAACTCTTATCAGACATTATCCTGCAGCTACGTCGAGAAAGAGCCTGATACATTGGGATCAAATGGTACTCAGCAAGACGTTTTGTAGTTTTGACTACGGGAAAAAGGGGAACAAGGAACGGTACATAATACCCCCTGACTACAACGTGCGTGAAGTTAGCGCAAAAGTGGCGTTGCTCGTTGGCCGAAATGGGGATCATCTCTAGAATTAAGGATGTAGAATTTTTAAGAACGCTATTACCAAATGTAGGTCCTCACTGAAAACCAGCGCCACGGCTTGCCGTGGCATTATGCTGACTGGGGACCTGTTTAGCGTCATGTATGTCTTTATTTGTTCTATGTTTGTTCCTATGTTTGTTTTTATGGCGTTAAATAAATGTACTTTCTTTCTTTCTTTTCTTTCTTTAGTATATTACCATATAATGAAGCCAGTTTTAGAATCAAGTTGACTTCGTTTGGGGTAACGATATGACTCAAACATTGTTTTCTTACATATTTCAATTGCTAGAAAAATATTAATAATATGACCTAATTTTGTTACGGTACAACCTAATTATTCATTAAAAACATATTATTATGTAGGCTGATCAATTTATCTGTGAATCTAAAATATTTTAATGTCGTTCGCATAAAGTATATTATTGCTTGGTCTGATTCACCGGTAAGTTGGTCCGTCTGTAATTAATAGTTTAGGGCATTTGACAATCAGTGTGGACTAGACATCGTACCTACTGTTCCGTGGGACGCAAACGAAGACGCGAGCAACATTTCTAGTATCAAATATATTGACCCGGATAACTCACGTCTTAAATCGAGTATTTGATATTTGATATGAGTGAGTCTCACGGTAGTTTCATGTTCAACATTTCTAGTATTGAACATTGGTGGCATCGTATTAAAATGTGTATTAAATAATCTTCTTAAGACTAATATAAACAGACATTCCACCAATCTTTTGGTAGACCTAGCCAACGCATTAACATATTATCTTACTAACCTTTTTTAAATTGTGAAGGCCAAATAAACTGCGTCATGTATAAAATAAGCCTATCGACCACGTTTAAAATCATTTTCAACAATTTAAAGTGACTGAGTGCGTTCAGGGCAAATTTGTGTACAATATGTATATATTGCAAATCTTCCTGATATATCGCTTATTTCTTCCGATGAACGCTTCAAATCTATTCAGTTCCAAAGTACCCGAGGACGCAACATTAAATTTTACTGCTCTAGGATTTAAATATGGGCATACTGTGGAAGAACACGAAGTTGTTACTGAAGATGGTTACATCCTGACGCTGTTCAGAATACCTGGTAGAAGAAAAACGCCCATTCTCATCATGCATGGCACAGGCGACCACGCTGACACGTTTATAGTTCGAGGCAAAAAATCATTAGCAATAGCCCTAGCTAATGCGTCGCACGACGTCTGGGTCGGTAACCTCCGAGGCAACAAGTACGCTAGACGCCATCTCAAGTTAAATCCCGACACAGACCAAGAGTTTTGGGATTTCAGTTTCCATGAAGTAGGAAATTATGATCTTCCAGCAACCATAGACTACGTTTTAAATGCTACAGGCGAACCAAAGCTGCAGAGTATCGGGCATTCGCAAGGCTCTACGATCCATTTCGTGCTGCTATCAACGAAACCAGAATACAATGAGAAAATTAAACTTTTCATCGCATTAGCTCCAGTGGCCTATCTTAATCACATAACGCCTCCAGTGTCTACTATATCAGATATAGGACCCGCAATTGATCAATTCGCAAGGCAAATCGGCATGGAAGAAATACCTGGTGACAAACTACCAAAAATAAACTTCAATAATTTAAAATGTGGACTGGGAACGGAGAATTCATTACAATGCGCGGCATTATCATTATTTTATTCAATCGGTTTTGATCCTAAAACTATAGAGTCTGATTTCTTTCAAATTCTCATCGGCCATTACCCCGGAACTACTTCGAGGAAGACCTTGACTCATTATAACCAGATAGCGTTGAGGAAGAAATTTTCTTATTATGATAACGGTCCAAAATGGAACAAAAAGATTTACGGAAGTGCCTTGCCTCCGGAATATGATTTGCGGCAAATTAAGGTCAAAACAGCAATGCTTGTCGGAAGGAGTGACCTCATAGCAACAGTGAAGGACTCTGAAATTTTGAGAACGTTGCTGCCTAATGTTGTACGTCATCATTTGATGAAGCCTAAATCTTGGAACCATGTTGACTTTATTTGGAGAGTAGATATGGATGTTTATATGTTTCCTGTAATACTTGAGTTATTAGATAAGTATGACTGAGCACTGTTTTAGGTTGTGAGGAAGGACTTAGCCTCAGTTGATATCATGTGTGTGCTGACGTAATATTTCTTGCGCCGGCAATGATTATATATGTTAAACAAGAGCGTGTCGGATACGCTCAAAATAGGGTTCCGTAGCCATTACTAAAAAAATAAGTAATATTTTTCTAAGGATTTCGTATTTTATACGGAATCTTCCAAGTTTAGGTAGGTATATTTTATACCTTAGGCTGCTATTTACTCTTAAACTACTAATAATTGACAAGCAAACTTAGCTGTTATAGTTTTCCTTGTAAGTTTTATATACTTACTACCATCCTTAATTTTTTCAAATTTTTCCACCCACCGGTTTAGATTTTAGAGGGGGAGGGGACGCTCGATTTTAATGAAAATATAAATAAATAAATAAATATCACGGGACAATTCACACCAATTGACCTAGTCCCAAAGTAAGCTTAGCAAAACTTGTGTTATGGGTACTAAGCAATGGATAAATATGGGGGCACGGTAGTGCCCCCGCCAAGTCGAGCAAAACAAAAACAAAGGCACGGCCGTACCATACTTTTCTCGAAGCCATTCAGGCTATTTTCAACATCCTGTAATTTCGTTATGGGTAAAGCTAGAACCCCGAATTTTCAGGTACCTATAGGGCCTAATGGGACTTAGATATAGTATTAATAATATTCAATTTTAACTTGTAGATTTATTAGAGCTATTACATGCTAAAGTTCCTCAGTTTTGTCACTGACATACCTACTCACTGACTAACGATCATCATAATTCTAAGGTACTTCTAGCAGACCCACAAGCTCTAAATTTTAAATATAATTAGTTTTTAGCCTATATAGTCACAGAAAAATCGAAAATGTTAAAATATCAGTCACGCTTCAAAATTATATAAACTGCATAAGTAAGTTTGTAATCCCATATAAATACTTGCGATTACAAAGTTACACAGCAATTACTTTATTGAACTTATGTATTATATGTGGTCTTACTACCTGACTATTAAGGTTTAAAAACAAATTGTTCTCTATGTTAGTGTGTGTGTGTGTGTGTTTGTGTGTTTTTGTCCGGTTGGTCGGCCGAAGTATCGCTGGGCTGATGCTGTGGAGGCGGATCTGCGACAGCTTCAAGCCGGCAATTGGCGTGAAGTTGCGCAAGATCGGCTCAAGAGGCAAGCTCTCGTTTCGGAGGCCAAGACTCATTTTGGGTCACTGAGACAAACTAGTTAGTTCTTAGTTAGCAAAAAAGTTTGTATTGGATTTTTTTACAAAAAATTATTACTGAACTATATGTTTTTAAAACATTGTACGGAGGTGCGGAACCCTTCATGCGCGAGTCGCTCGCACTCGCACTTGAGGGGTTATTCTTTATCCCCCTTATTCATCAACGACAATCAAACCTATTTTAGTTAAAATGCCGCTAAAATCCGTTTGTCCTTATCTGTCACTTCGATATTTGTATTTGTTAGAAAGGGACAAAGCATTTGTTAGTTAACATAGGCTTGTTAAGTTTTATGAATAAGGGGGTATTTATTTACTCTAAGTTTAGATGTAACCAAAGATGTACCTAAATAAGGCAGCTAATATCTATTCATAGATTTATGTAAAAAAAAATGGAGATGTTATTCAAATGACGCATACAGTCAAATTTAGTAGTTTGTCTTCCGGAGTCAAGAGTTCCAAGGGCGAGAGCATACTCAGGTTGTTTGACGCACAGAAATAAACAGTTAAGAGGATTAAATTGTGTAGTTACGGCTAAAGTATCATTTATTTACACACACTATGTATACAAAAATTAACAATTTTATACGATACTAGCTGTTGCCCGCAGCTCCGTCCGCGTAGTACTCGTTTATCGCTATCCCGCGGGAACTATGCAATTTTCTGGGATAAAACTATCCTAGGTCCTTCCCGGGGCTCGAATATTGGATTTCATCAAAATCGGTTCAGCGGCTTAGACGTGATTGAGTAACAAACATCCAAACATCTTCACAAACTTTCAAGTTTATAATATTAGTATATAGGATTAATCGGATAGCGGCCCGCGGATTAAAAGAGTAGAATTATAAAGAAGAAGATGATGATGCTGATGATAATGATGTTTATAATAATGATGTGTTCTGCAAAGTTGTAGTAAATTATTTTGTTCTTCATCAATATTGACGATGGGATGGCCAAGTGGTTAGCTAACCTGTCTACGAAGCTTGAGGTCCCGGGTTCGATTCCCGGCCGGGGCAAATATTTGTATGAATAATACGAATGTTTGCTCTCGGGTCTTGGATGTGTAATATGTCATCATCATCCCAGCCTATATACGTCCCACTGCTGGGCACAGGCCTCCTCTCAGAATGAGAGGGCTAGGGCCGTAGTTCCCACGCGGGCCCAGTGCGGATTGGGAAATTCACATACACCATTGAATTGCTTCGCAGGTTGTGCAGGTTTCCTCACGATGTTTTCCTTCACCGTAAAGCTCGTAGTAAATTTCATATGTAATTCCGCACATGAATTTCGAAAAACTCAGAAGTGCGAGCCGGGGTTTGAACCCACGACACTGCTTCAGAGGCGATAGGTCAAACCACTAGGCCACCACGGCTCCTCAATAACGGCGGTTTAATATGTATTTAATATATGTATATTTATCTTTATAAGAAGTTTATTTTTAATTGACCTGGGAGAGCCAAAAAGTTGCTCTGAAAATTCACCCTTTTATGAGATTCTTAAAATTAAAAAAAAAAAATAAAAAAAAATATCAAGGGACAATTCACACCAATTGACCTAGTCCCAAAGTAAGCTTAGCAAAGCTTGTGTTATGGGTACTAAGCAACGGCTAAATATAATTATATAGATAGATACAAACTTAAATACATATTAAACACCCAAGACCCGAGAACAAACATTCGTATTTTTCATACAAATATCTGCCCCGACACGGGAATCGAACCGGGACCTCAAGCTTCGTCGTCAGGTTCTCTAACCACTAGGCCATCTGGTCGTCTAATGAGGAAAATTTATTTAAGAATATAAACTTTATAAGTATGTTTATTCGTTGCCTAGTATCCATAGTAGGTACAAGCTTTGCTTAATTTGGGACTATGTTAATTATTATTGGCACGCGATTAAAGGAATTTTTGGGTCATTATCTTACACCTTGGGTTACACTATTGGAGGTTTAGTACAGATCACTCAATTTTTTTCAAAGTCAAAGTCAAAATATCTTTTTTCAATTTAGGCTTAAACAAGCACTTATGAATATCTTTGTTGATGAGTGATTTTTTTTAAATCGGTCCAGTAGTCTCAGAGCAATTGCATTCAATGCAAACAAACAACCAAACAAACAAACAAATATTTCCTCTTTAAAGGTACTTGTACGTATTCAATAAACTTATAGAACTCTGTTCATGTCTTAATGTTTTTTTTATATTTAGTTGTTTTAAAGTTCAAAGTCTACTTTTAAAAAAGCTCGTACCTCGTAACTGATATTTTTCTGAATAAACTTTATACACATTATTACAAAGTTCAGTTTTGTTAACCTATTGATTTGGGATACGAGTTTTTTTCAAAGTAGTGATAAAATGCCCCCAAGAGTCAATTTTTTGGCTAGGCAGTGATGTCGAATTTCAAGGGTAATGGGAATTTCTAAAACACCGAGGTCTTCATTGAGGTTGCAATTGAGAATATCAGGATGAAAAACCGGCCAAGAAGCGTACACACGGCGGGAAGTGACTTTATTTTATACTAGCTTATGCCCGCGGCTTCACCCGCGTGGTATTCGGTTATCCACTCTGTTCCCTCGGGAACTATGTATTTTCCCGGACTAAAAGGAGGCTTTATCACTCTCTGGCCCATAAACTATCTCTATGCCAAAAATCACGTCGATCCGTCGCTCTGTTTCCACGTGAAAGACGGACAAACATACAAAAAAACCAAAAACATGTAAACACACACTTTCGAATATATAATATTAGTATGGACTATTATAAAGAAAAGATAAAAGAGTAACGTTACCTCCATAAAAACGTGTTTCTATGGTTCCGTACTAAGAATACATGTTAAAATTTCTAGAGGTCCATATTACTAAATCACGTTATACCGGACCTACATAGGTACACCACAGCTACGTCAGCACGACGCATAAATGTATGTAGCGGATAAACAAGATAAGGATATCGTAATTTTGAACATGAAACTACCGTGAGACTCACTCATAGGTATTAAATATAATGACCCGGATAACTCACGTCTTAAATCGAGTTTAGCGTCTTAAATCGTATCCGGGTAATTATCTATATAAATAAAAATGAATCGTAAAATTTGTTGCTAAGCGCAAAACTCGGGAACGGCTGGACCGATTTCACTAATTATTTTTTTGTTGTGTTCGTTATTGTCAGAAGAAGGTTTTTATGGGATAAAATTTATAGAAATTACAACGGGGGCGAAGCCGCGGGCAACAGCTAGTATTTAATATAAGGATATCGTAGTTCAAAAATACAGAACATGGTTATGGCTAATAAAGATTACAGAAATATCTAATCTAGTTACGGAACCCGTGCTACGCGAATCGAACTCGCAGTTGACCAGTTTTTTTATCTTTCAGTGTTATGTTAAATAGTGTTCCAACGTTAATTACCTAGACATACTTCTAATTTATTTTCATTGTTAATTGTACACGCAATCTCAATTGCAAACAGCGAAGTAAACGTATCGATAACAATAATTATCAATACCTCATTAATGTAAGAACTAAAACATTTTTTGATTAACCACACCTTGTTTGAAATTCAAAACAACAGCTGGTTGTTGGTAAAAAAAATGAAACAATCATATTGCAAAACCACAATTGTAATATTAGCCATTCTGACAACTACTCAAGCACTTTTTAAAGGAACACCAGAAGATGCTAAGCTTAATTTCACTGAACTTGGACATAAATACGGTCATAGAGTCGAAGAATATGACGTAGAGACTGAAGATGGATACATACTGAAGCTATTCCATATTCCGGGTAAGAAAAAAGGACCTGTACTCCTTGTACACGGGATCACCAATACGGCAGATGCATTCATTATACGAGGGAAGAAATCCCTTGCAATAACGTTAGCTGATGATGATTACGACGTCTGGGCAGGAAATACAAGAGGCAACAGATATGGACGAAGACATACTCATTTAAATCCTGATATAGACAAGAGTTTTTGGGACTTCAGTTTTCACGAAGCAGGTTACTATGATTTAGCAGCAACTATTGACTTCATCCTGAATGCGACTGGAGAGAAGAATCTGAGATCAATCGGCCATTCGCAAGGAACAACTGTACATTTTGTCTTGATGTCTACAAAGCCAGAATACAATGAGAAGATTGAAATTTTCATAGCGCTGGCTCCTGTAGCATTCTTAAACCACCTAAAGCCTCCATTGTCAACTGTTCTTGAGCTAGGACCAATTATAAATCTTGATTTTGAAGATCTAGGTTTGGAAGAATTGTTTCGTGACCACGACTCAGCGACAGAGTTAATGAAAATTTTATGTAGTCAAGGTATTATTGGTTTATTATGTTATTTAGATGTCTTCTCACCTTTATCTGGTCTTGATCCGAAGCGTGTAGAACCTGAGTTTTATGAAGTTATCGTAGGGCATACACCAGCAGGAACTAACAGAAAGACTTTAGTGCATTTTAGTCAAGTGTCCCTGAACAAAAGATTTGCTTACTACGACTATGGTTTGTCGAAAAATTTACAAAGGTACGGTTCGTCTGTACCACCGAGTTATGATTTGGGAAAAGTGATGGCGAGGGTAGCTTTAATGGTTGGTAAAAATGATTCAGTGGCTACTGTGGAAGATGTAGATATATTGAGGAAGAAGCTGTCTAATGTAGCTGGTTATTATTTATTGGAGCCGGAGCTTTGGAATCATGTGGACTTTGTATGGGCTAATGATATGGATGTGTATCTGTATCCTAAAATATTTTCGGTGCTGCAAAAGTTTGAAGAACACAACGCATGCAGTAACGATATCTAAAAACTGTTAAATAAAAAAATGGCCTTGTTTCTTGTGGTAAACATTAACCCTGGCAAATAACAATATTAACTAAAGTTACTTCGAAACCAATTTGTTAACGATATTTTAACTGCAAGACCACAATGTTCTAAACTGTAAGTTTTTAACGAAAAATTTGATGGTGCACCAGTGGGAATTCGAACCCACATCTCTTGGCTTCATGAGCCGAGTATGCTGCCAACTGCACCAGATTGAACCTAGTAACCCAAAAACAGTAGTGGTGTGTGCCAACTTTTCGTTTAAAAAAAAACTTTAATTTCGTTCAATTAACTTACTGCTAATAAAAATAATAAAAATTAAAATTGAATAGTTATAGTCAAATATATCGTGGGTAACCAGCAGTAGCGTGGCACCGTGACAACTCGATTCCCACCGCATTGCTTGAATTTTAAACGGACTTCAATGATGATTTGATGATAAATGTTACAATGATAAGTACTAAGCGTATATGAAGTAACCCTATGCATAGCGAAAATATTCACTCCATGCTACCAGTAAATGGAGTTCAACGCATTTACTATTACTATTTCGTTAATATTGCCATTTTGTTTTTTCAATTTTGCCATTTTTCTTTTGATAATTCAAGCAGGAAAATAATAAAATGTATATTTTGTAATGTTATAAGAAATAAAATAATACACTTAGGTAATATAATTATTCCAACTGAAAATTACTCAACTCTGATAAAGTTTAATTACAAAACGAACACGGACTAAAGTAATAATAATAAATGGCCGCCACTGAAGATTCTGTACAAATTTATAAATAAATTATTAATAAATATCTGGGAACAAATTGACACCAATTGACCTAAGTAGTTCCAAACTAAGCAAAGCTTGTAGGTACTATGGATAGTCTAGGCAACGGATAAACATACTGATACAGATAAATACAATGAAACCTGGGTAACTGGGACACTGGGACCTGCAAATTTGTCTCTCTTATAGAGGTATTCCACTTACCCACTGTCTCAGATCATCCCAGCCTATATATGTCCCACTGCAGGGCACAGGCCTCCTCTCAGAATGAGAGGGCTTGGGCACTAGTTCCCACGCGGGTCTAGTGCGGATTGGGAACTTCACACACACCGTTGAATTGCTTCGCAGGTTTGTGCAGGTTTCCTCACGATGTGTTTCCTTTACCGTAAAGATCGTGGTAAATTTCAAATGTAATTCCGCACATGAATTTCGAAAAACTCAGAGGTGCGAGCCGGGGTTTGAACCCACAATCGTCTGCTTGAGAGGCCATAGGTCAAACCACTCGGCCACCACGGCCAACAATGCAGCTTCCGCCAGGAAGTTAGTATCAGTATTTGTTAACAAGAACGTCTTTCCTGTTCCAGCGCCTCACGCTTTTACAATCAAATATTATAATTAAAAGCACATGTTTACACTTCAGCTCAGAAATAGAGACAATTTGAACGATCCCTAATTATTTTTTTTGTTTTTACGTGCATTTATAAGTGTGTTTTTCTAATGTTTTTTAAATTTGACGACCGGATGGCCAAGTGGTTAGAGAACCTGACTACGAAGCTTGAGGTCCCGGGTTCGATTCCCGGCCGGGGCAGATATTTGTGTGAATAACACGAATGTTTGTTCTCGGGTCTTGGATATTTAATATGTATTTATCTATATAAGTATGTTTATCCGTTGCCTATCCATAGTACAAGCTTTGCTTAGTTGGGGACTAGTTCTGGTGTCAAGTGTCCCATGATATTTATTTTATTTATTTATTTTAAACTATTAATTTTAATATGAATTAAGCTCCTGCAGATATTTTTAGAGCAACAATACTTACCTAATTCTAACAAGTATGTATCTAGAAAACTTTAGGCGTAGAAGTTTATCTATTGGATTTATTTATTCATCTCGCGGAAACCTAGGTCCTATAGGTTCGGAAAAAATATTTTATGTCCTTGCCAGGGTCTCAAACTGTCTCAGTACTTACAAAATTTTATTTAAATCTGCTTAGCCGTTTAAGCTTCAAGAGCTAACAGACAGACAGAGTTACTTTCGCTTTTATATTCATCATCATCATCATCATCATCATCATCCCAGCCTATATACGTCCCACTGCTGGGCACCGACCTCTATATTTATAAGTAAGGATAAATAATGACATTATTTTTGTTTGTACATATGTCCCACTAATATTATAAATTCGAAAGTTTGTAAGTCTGTTTGTTTGTCACCACGTCTAAACCACTGAACTGATTTAGATGAAATCGGTATAGATAGTCTGACTCCAGAGGAAGAACATAAAGTTGAATTCCGGTAAATTGCATAGTTCCCGCCGCGCGAGATAGCGATAAATCGAATTCTACGCAAGTGGGTCGCGGGCAACAGGCTAGGTACTTGATATTGGAAAAAAGTTGGCAAACAGTTACCCTGTGCATTTTTATTTGGAAGTGGAGCACCAGGATCTAATTAAATTCAAATTCAAATCATTTATTCAGTAAATAGGCCGCAATGTTTGGGCACTTTTACACGTCATTTTTAGGATTCCGGAGCCAAAACAGCAAAAACGGAACCCTTATAGTTGTGACTATAAATTAAACTAAAAATATACAAGTTTAAAATCCATAAGCTTAACAATATACAACCTTAAATATAGCAAATTAATGTAGGACAGGCTACTAGGCTGGTTATGTACGATGGTTATGTTTATTTATTTATTTATTTATTTATTAAGCCTCTTTATTCAGATGCAAACATACAAAATACTTAAATCATAATACATTTTTTTTTTCCCCATTCAGTCTTCAGCATCTGTGTGCCTGTTGGCAAAGGCCTCCCCCAGCAGTCTCCAATCCCTCTCGCATGCAGCTACTTTCAGTACATCAATTAGGTCCTTATATGAATCTTTCATGTTACATTCTGTTAGTTCTCTTCTAATATTCATGATTTCATGTTCAAGTTCGATGGCACTCAGTGTCGGCTCTTGTCTGTGTGTAACTCTATGATGGTTTTTCATATGTTTTCTAGATGGCTTTGTCTGGATTACTTTCAGTTTAGCTCTTACCATTCTGTGGTTTGTGTTAAAGTTTAGACTTTTTACTACACTACAGTCGTTGAATTCTTTACATTTGTTGGTCAAGATGTAATCGATTTCGTTTTAATACCTGCCATCAGGTGACACCCAGGTCCATCTTTGATGGTTATGTACCATCACCCAAATAAGTGGTATGTCGCTAAAGTCGAACTTTCAAGTTGACAGACACGTCTATTGGCATTATTGTTTTACGACATGCAAACGATTATCAACTTTAGGGTGGTAGACCACATATTTGGGTGATTGAAGGTACACCTACGGGGAACAAAGGGGTTTCTCATACCTACCAATAAATTGTTATGGAACTAAGTCCGTATCTTATTACGGAACCCTTATAAACCCCCTTGCAAAAAAAAACGGATTCCTATGGTTTTTTTATTTTATGTGCATGAAAGCTTACTTCCTAAGCTTCAATGCCTAAAAATCTGAAAAACCATAGGTGCCCGTTTTTTTTTTGCAAGGGGGTTAGTTTTACCATGTATGTTTGTCCGTCCGGCGTCCGTCCGTGCGTCCGTCCGTCCGGGGCTTAATTTAAGTGGCCCCATATATATACGGTACGATCGATCTGATGAAAATCGTAACGATTGGTCGTAAAGAGCCATACACCGTCGATCATCGTTACGATATTCGTGATTGCATGGGGTTTTGTTACTATCTCCGAGATCGACTTCGATGAAGTAAATCGTTAAAGATCTTGACATACACTATCGATTCGTCGTTTCGATCGTTCTCAAGCGACGGATCGTATAGAAGAATCGCTGTAGAAAGCTGTAGGTAATTTTTCATGAATATAATGTAGCATACCTACTGGGCGTAGTGGGCGTGTCCGACTCGCTCTTGGCCGGTTTTCTATATTCTATTTTCCGTGGAGATAATATAGAAAAAAAAACACTACGGGATTATAATAAGACTCAAGTGCACTCAACACCAAACTCTATGGCTTCAACCTTTTATAGGTCAAGACATAGAAGGTACAATAACGGAACACGATCTAATTTCAAGATGACGGCAAATTGACGCATCCGGTATTCTTTGATACGACCCTTTGGAGGACTCTTCAGTCTGACACCTTACACGCGGAGGGCTTCCTGTGACCTTATGGTGTCGTTTTGTGAAGATGAATCTGTCAGGGGTGAGCGATCAGCGATGTGGCTCGTAACAAAATGATAAGTGCCCTTAGTGTAAGTTTTCGATACAAAATACGTCTCGATCGCGTTCGCGTTAAAATCTCAATTTGTAAACACGAACATCCCAAACGTTCCGCTAGAGGCGCTGTTCGTGTTTGCATACAAATTGAGATTTTAACGCAAACGCGATCGAGACGTATTTTATAACCGAAAACTTACACTAAGGTGGCAATTATGGGCATTATTGGTAGTTTAAAAAATGACGTGTAAAAGTGCCCATTGCGGCCTATTTACTGAGTAAATGATTTGAATTTGAATTTGAAGGGCACCGTAACAAACTTGGCGGCCGAATTGAGAATGTGGAGGATGACAGCGCCACTCATAGCGGTGACAATGAGGGCTATCGCGTGTTAATTCGCCACTAGAGGCGCTAGTGTAGGTCTCCGAAATGTCAAATCTCATAGTTTTGGGTTTTATTTATAAATTAGAATAAATTTGTGAATATTTTGCAATATCTGAAATTAATTATAGCAAATATGCGTTCCGGGGCAATGAATCTGTCTGTCTGTGTTTCGATACAGTTTTGTCTTACGGAAACCTTTGTCCTCCCCTTTTTCCGAACAAAACGGGGACTATGCAACATTGTGGCATGCTCGATATTTTTATGGTACGGTTTTAAGGTGTTTTAAATATGATTTTAATCTAAACTTTGTTTTCACGCCCGTAATAACAGACTTTGAAAGCCATACTTAACAACCTCACGCTACAGTGCGCCATCTAGTGAGACAAAAACGATAGCCCTCATTATGGGCATTATTGGGGATTATGTTGTCACATCTGTCAATGGGATTGGATGAAAATTTTAGAAACGTTTGAAACTTTCATCATTAGTATCACTTGGTATCACTTTTTGACCTGCGACGCAAAAAGAGGGAGTGTCACGTTTGACGCCAATGTTGTTTGTTTATCTGTGGCATCGTAGCTCTCAAACAGATGGACTGATTTTGATACGGCTTTTTGTACGAGAAAGCGAATTTCCTTGCGATGGTTCTTAGCAATGTTTGACAAAAAACGGTTCAGCCATTTTTGAGATAGTGCACTTTGAAATGACGATGAGTATTTCAACTGTTCTAAGTTGCTTATATTATTATATAACCTAATCTAACCAACAAAAAGATGGAAAACCCCCGACTTTGTCACTTCAAAGTTCAATATCTCAAAAACGGCAAAACCCATTTTGATGAAACGTATCTAAGAACCATCGCTAGAAAACCTGATTTCAAATAAAAAAACTGTATTCAAATCGGTCCACCCGTTTAAGAGATATATCTCCCTTTGTGCGTCGGGGGTTAAAAATGGTGCCGCCGACTTACGAAGTCCGTCCGTGATATTATTCTTTACGCTATCCACTATTCTTAAAACCTTATTTAAATAACCTCACGTATTACTAACATTTCAAAATGGCCCCTCGTTTGAAGCTAATACAAATTCTTTCGAATTCACAATGTGCGGTGCGCGGGCATATTTCATAAGTTGGAAATATGCCGTGTATGTGCGATGAAACGAGAAGAGAATTTGCTACCTACCCCGAAGGTGTCTACCCGAAGGTACCTTTAGTTTAGTCAGCTTTGTTTAGAACTAGCCTTTTACCCACGACTTCGTCTGCGTAGAAATCGTTTATCGCTATCTCGCGAGAACTATGCAATTTTCCGGGATAATAATCTTTTCTGTCATTTTTTTTTTTTATGGTATAGGGGGCAAACGAGCAGGCGGATCGCCTGATGGTAAGCGATTACCGTCGCCCATGGACACCTGCAACACCAGAAGAGTCACAAGTGCGTTGCCGGCCTTTAAGGTAGGAGTACGCTCTTTTCTTGAAACATTGAAGGTCATAGCGGTCCGGGAATACCGCAGGCGATAGCTCATTCCAGAGTTTTGCTGTCCTTCCATGTCCTTCCATGGGACTCAAACTATCTGTTTAGGTACCGAGTTTTATCTTAATACATGAACTGACATGAGCTTCTATGGGCGTGTACACAAAAAACAAGGTCGGTGTCCCCCGACACCGACGACGCTTAGATAAAAAAATATTACTGGGTACTTATACTAAATTAACTTAGGCTAATTTTGCGGGAAATCAGCATAGTCCCCGCGGGATAGGGATAAACGAATTCTTCGCAGATGATGTCGCGGGCAACAGCTAGGTAGTGCATAATTATTTTTTACTTTTTAGTTGTCTTTTTTGCCGCAGCGAACAAAAGAGCTAATGATCTTGAAACGGCTGATCCGATTTTGTTAAAACATGTCTAAGATCCATCGCTAGAAAACCAGCTTTCAATTAAAAAAAACCTCATTCAAATCGGTCCACCCGCTTAAGAGCTACGGTGCCACAGACAGACATACAGACACACAGACACACATAGCGGTCAAACTTATAACACCCCTCTTTTTGCGTCCTGAAGCGTATTCAGATATATTTGATCAAATTTTTGCTCACAAATTTATGAACTCGACTGTACAGGGCCTGTCTGATAGTAAATTATTATGATGATGATTAATTACAAATTCAACTCAACATGAAAGCATTTCGGTATCGTATTGTTGTATGGCTTCATTAATTTCTAAAAGCACCTCAATCTGCCATATTATCTTGATATGGGACGAGGGCGAAACTTCGATTCCTTGGGCTACGTACGCACTATGTGAAAAACCGGTCGAATTTAACTTGCAAGATTAGATTACAGACAGACAGACAAACAACGGGACAGGTGAAACTAAATAAAAGCTTGTAATACATGTATCCTATCTAGAGGCATGGTAGTGCCACCACCACTTTCGTAAGTACCATCTTTTGAAAAATCAAATCATGGTAAATAAAGTTTTTTTTCTATTCTACTGGATGGCAAACGAGCAAGTGGGTCTCCTGATGGTAAAAGATCACCACCGCCCATAAACATCTGCAATACCAGTGGTATTGCAGACGTGTTGCCAACCTAGAGGCCTAAGATGGAATACCTTACGTGCCAGTAATTTCACCGGCTGTCTTGCTCTCCACGCCGAAACACAACAGTGAAAGCACTGCTGCTTCACGGCAGGATTAGCGAGCAAGATGGTGGTAGGTAGCAATCCGGGCGGACCTTGCGGAAGGTCCTACCACCTGCAAGATGGAAGTTGAAGATTATCATTTCAGCTAAGAACCACTGCAAGTAACTCGCTTTCACGTAAAAAAACTAACTGAAATCGGCCCATTCATTTAAGAGATACGATGTCACTGACAGACAGATATTGGTGTCAAACTTATAACACCCCTCTTTTTCCGTTGTGGGTTAAAAATTAAAAATCACAACGTTAATTCTGTAAGAAGACCGCAAAGGGCTTTTTACAATGACACTTTTTTATACAAACACCGCTTTCGGAAAGACCATCATTATGATTGGTTTTTTTTTTGGAGCCTTTTTGTATTTTTTATTTCAACTCCAAATTTGTTACTTTTACGGGTATCCCGAATCATATCGAAAATACAAACTGAGACATGGATGCACAGAAAAACCAGAAAAAGAGACCAGCACTGGGAATCGAACCCAGATTCCTGTCCAGCTGTGGTGTAGGGGTTATAGCACGCAGCACGGAATGCTGAGGACCTGGGTTCGATTCCCAGTGCTGGTCTCTTTTTTTGGTTTTTCTGTGCATCCATGTCTCAGTTTGTATTTTCGATAAGACCATCATTGCCAAGAATGCGCCGCAAGAAACTTGGCAGAAAGTTATTTTTATCAAAACAAGGTTGACTGGTAGAGATCCCTTAAAGGGATAAGTTCGCATTTGTACATATATTTCATTGTTTGTCATCTGTGTTTGTTTACTTATTTTGTACAATAAAGAGTTTACATACATACATATTACAATTTCAACTTAACTGTTAGACTTAGGAGCTGTTTCACCATCCATTGATTAGTGTTAACTGACGGTTAAATGTGATGCCGTCTCCGTCTATTCAAACAAAACAAATAGAGACGGCATCATATTTAACCGTCAGTTAACACTAAGCAATGGATGGTGAAACAGCCCCTTAGAGTCAGCTAATATTAGTACCTATGGATGTATCGATAAATTTTATGAGAACATACCCTTTATTATTTCTGTGTTGCCATCCATCCGAAATTTTAATTAACAAAACATCCATAGTGTAATATATATCAAGACTTGACACACCATTAATTCGGAGTTAGTACAAAAGCAATTTATTAGCCATCAACCCTCGTCAGTAGGTACCCACTTCATTTAGTAACGACAACACTGCACTATATTAACAACGTTTACTATACACAACAACTTCAGTGTAGCATACACATGCGTTCCAAAATTAGAATTTACGATTTTACCCGCTGGCCTGTTTCGAAATGTTGCCAGTTTCTAAATTTTTGTTACTTTCACAGTTCATACCTGCAGGACTACTACGAAACTCGAAACTCGAAGTTCGTGTCGTGCGGTCCCTTTGACACTTATACTATTTAATACGAGAGCGAGAGGGACGGTACGATACGAACTTCGAGTTTCGAGTTTCGTAGTAGCCCTGCTGGACATCGTGGGTTTCTGTGACCGGCTAGATGGCGCTAGTGTTGCAAGATCTGATTGACAACTTTGACATGTATTTGAGTCAGGTTTGTTATTGATTAAAAGCATTAAAAGTATAGGTAGAGTCATTCACGATGACGCGTGCCGTGGTTCTTATTACAATGTCATTAATGTCTAATTTTGACAAAATCACACGTCTTCGTGGATGGCACAGGTATAAGTAAGCCAAATGCAAGCAATACTCGGACATCACATGATGATGCATGATGATGGCTTCACCCCGTTGGTAAATCAGAAACACCGTCTAAAGCGCAATCGCAATCACTATTTTTTTTAAAAGCCTATCTGGGGGCACGGCTGTGCCCCGCCAAGTCGAGAAAAAAGCGGCACGGCCGTACCATTTTACATTTTACCATTTTCTCGAAGCAATTGGGATGCACCAAAAAAATAACTTATAGTTCTTATTTTTGGAAAGAATAGAATATTTAAGATACCATTTTCATTGATTTTGAATTTGGATAAGTATTTATTTTTTTATAATTTTTTTACGAAATACGATGGATGACGTCACAGTGAGACAGCCACATTCCATTGCCTGGAAAAATTCAGGTCGTACATAACATAATCTGTGCATTACAATTTGACAATAATTCAAGCATGGTTTAGGGTCCTAAATAAACCATGACAAATAGTTTTATTTTATTTCTCTTCTTTTAGCTTCGATTATTCCTTTGTTTATTTAATGGTGTAATAGTAAATAGAATCTTTTTAAAAATCTGATATTTAAATTCTTTTGTATTTATTTACTTGTAACATAGTAATTTAATAATTTAATTTGTAAAAATACATTGGAAA
This sequence comes from Choristoneura fumiferana, assembly GCF_025370935.1. NCBI lineage: Eukaryota > Metazoa > Arthropoda > Insecta > Lepidoptera > Tortricidae > Choristoneura > Choristoneura fumiferana. Next base: position 4,480,418 of record NC_133492.1, read on the forward strand.
TACTCGTATACATTTCAGACTTTACGATAAATGACAACTGTTTAAGGCCAGTTGCGCATCATGTGATTAAAGTTCTATCTTTTTCACTCTTTGCTATTATAAGCAGGACAGGAACATTTCAAACTATCAATTTGCTTAAGAGTGTAGACCTGCTTTATAACTGCCTTTGTGACGGGACACTGCAAGGGTCAAATGAGGGTCGAATCATTACTTAAATTTTGTTTATTTAATTCAGTTTATCACATTTTTGGAATCTGATTTCTGAAAACGCTTCACAAAGCCTATTTCTCCAAATGATTTTCGATTTATTATATGTTGTAAAAAATTGGGACATCCCAATTCAGGCCAATTTCGACCGCTTATAATTTCGTTGTGGATAAAACTAGAAGCCTGGATTTTTAGTAAACAAGCAGGCATTGTATAAACACAGTACTTATATTTAAAATTGAATTTGAACCAGTAGTTTAAAAATTATAACTAGTAACAAAATAATACCTAGTCAGCGCCGGCCTTTGGATACCCGATACTCGATAGTAAAAACCTCACATATACTTACGAGTATGTCTGATGTTGTGTGAACTGTGCTTCAGGGGCATCTTAGGCAAAAAACATAATTCAGTTATTTTAATGTATGTTATAATAAGTAGTTCTCAAGTTAATTTAAAACGTTTTGCGCATATTACAAGGTCGTCGCCACCTCTCTTTGATCCGAATTGTTTTATTTCCACTGGGTACACTGAAAAAAATAAAAATGTTATCAACTAAATAGGCGATGTCGCCGGCAACGGAAAGTTTCTTAAACTTTACTACTGTTGCCCGCCACTTTGTCTGCGAAGAATTGGTTTCGCCATGCCGCCGGAATTGTGTATTTTCCCGGGATTAGTAATACTTTCATTGGCGTGCATTGAGTCGATGCCAGGGTAGGCAGTTGATAGGTAATCGAAGCTTTGCGCCGCAGTAGCGCGACACCAGCAGGGCTACTACGAAATTCGAAAATCGAAGTTCGTGTCCTCACTGACACTTATACTATTTAATACGAGAGCGAGAGGGGCGGTACGATTCGAACTTCGAACTTCGGAGTAGGCCCTCAGCACTAGCGCTGCCTTGCGTGCTGCCTACTCAATGCACGCCATAGAGCCAAATTTTATTTAGAGCAATTGAGTATTTTCAGCTGAATTGGAATTACTGGAAAGTGGAATTACTACGAACATCGACTTGTTAAAGCTCTTCGACTTCGGGCTTCAAAATACTTCAAATAGTCTCTCGGTCGTAATGCTTTATTTACCGCCATTAAGACTCAATAAGACTATAAACTATTACTTAACTGGAAATTTTACGGCTGGCTCGACATTGTTTGTCAAAGTAACTTGCTAATTAATTAATTTGATTAAACTAGATTGGGACCATTGTTACTGCTCTAGGCGCTCCAGTCCTTTTAGCTACTTTTGGCATATCGGCATATTTTTTTAATTTTTTTTTTAAAACTTTACAAAATTGTAGCCACGTTATTAATAATTTTTGTTCCAGTTTTACAGAACAGCTTATCAATTAGTCTAGCGATATTGCACAAGTTAAGCGGCAACACTATATAATCAGATTTTCTGTACTCACTTCTGTTCTCGTAAACAGGTAAATATTTCTGTTCCTTCAACATCTTCATTCTTTTTCTATTATCTTTGTGATACCTGGCTAAATGGTGCGAGCCTAGTTTGAGACCTAATTCGAAGATGCTGACACGTTTTCTCAACTTAGTATTGGCTGCGATTATTCTGCTCCATGTTTTTACCGTCTTAGATGCCGATCTGAGTGACGCGTCATCTAGGAAACTGAAATTTACCAAGATTTTTGAAAAATGCTAACGTTTCTTGCCGGGTGCGACCGCGTCTTTGGTTTCCACCAGAGATGTGTGAGTTTGCGTTGTGAGAAATGTATTTGCCGTGAAGCAACAGTGCTTGCACTGTTGTGTTTCGGCGTGGAGAGTAAGACAGCCGGTGAAATTAATGGCACGTGAGGTATCCCATCTTAGGCCTCTAGGTTGGCAACGTGTCTGCAATACCCCTGCGTTGCGTTTTTGAAATTTTTATTGTACTATTTTGTCGGCATAGTTTATATACATATTCGTGCAAAATTACAGCTTTCTAGCGTTGATAGTCCCTGAGCAAAGCCGCGGACGGACGGACACACAGACAGACAGACAGACAGACAGACATGGCGAAACTACAAGGGTTCCGTATTTGCCATTTTGGCTCCGGAACCCTAAAAAAACTTACTCAGTTCGGGAATCGAACCCGGTCATTTTGTAAAATAAAACACATTTTATTTCTATTTCGATATCGGTAGTGCAGGTCATAAGCAATAAATGTTACTATGAAGTACTATATCGAGAATGAATAAAATGCATTGTAATTCATATTCTTTAATAATGTAAGTTTTATTTTTCAAAACATCCGGGTTCGATTCCCGAGCTGAGTACAAGTTTTTGAAAATGTATGGATGCAGTTTTTCTTGTTATTAAAATCGATGACATGGTTCCTAAGAACGGATCTTCGTATGTATTATACTTTCAGACTTTCCCATACTGACCGATCTGAATGTTACAGCCTGTATACTTATTTTATGTACACAAGAACAGCTCGTTTAAAGCCTCTTCTACGCCTGCCTAAACGCATTTTGCCTATTTTGTTCGCGGCCTAAAACGCTTATAGTATAAAACGCTAACATCCCAATTATCACTTCGCCGACATTTCTAGTACTGTATTAGATAGATTGTGATGATTATCTATCACACCAAACTCAAAACTATTACCACACCCACCTTAGCCTACCTGTCCTCTGTGGCAGAGTGGATAGGAAGTTGGTAATAACTAGCTTACAAATGTATAATAAAAAAAACCGGCCAAGAGCGTGTCGGACACGTCCAAAATAGGGTTCCGTAGCTATTGTGAAAAATTAAGTAATATTTTTCTAAGGATTTCGTATTTTATACGGAATCTTCCAAGTTTAGGTATATTTTATACCTAAGGCTGCTATTTAAAAGTAAAACTGCTAATATTTTTTTAGCAACTTAGCCATTATAGTTTTCCTTGAAAGTTGGATATACTTATTACCATCCTGAATTATTACAAATTTTTCCGCCTACAGGTTTAGATTTTACAGGGGGAGGGGGACGCTCGATCTTAATGAAAATCTGCACTTTAAAGTTGAATATTTCGCAAAAAAAATCAATGAATCGAAAAATCGTCTTAGCAAACCCCTAGTGGTTTTAAAAGACCTATCTAACGATACCCCACACTATAGGGTTGGGCGAGAAAAAAAATCACCCCACTTTACGTCTATGGGAGGTATTTATTTTTTTATTTTACCATTTTGTCAGCATAGTTTATATATACATCCGTGCAAAATTACAGCTTTCTAGCATTGATAGTCCCTGAGCAAAGCCGTGGACGGACAGACAGACAAACAGACATGGCGAAACTATAAGGGTTCCGTTTTTGCCATTTTGGCTCCGGAACTTTAAAAAACGGGAAGCGGAGCGAGGAAGCGGAGAGGGGAAGCGGGGGCGAGAAACAAGCGCTCTTTCTTTGATTGGAAAAACAGTGCCACTCTGCTCCGCTTTACTTTGTCGCTCCGATTCAGACAGACACAGTCCGGAACCCCGCTCCACATTACCCCCTCGCTTCTCTCCGCTGCCTCGTTCCGCTTCAAGAGACAGGCAGCCTTATTGTGAAACTGTCCCCATTGTAATCGAGGAACAGAAGAAACGACAAATAGTTTAAAAAAAACTTACGCAAATATCTTCCAAGCCATCTCAATCGGCAAGGAAGTAATCGGATCTTGTTTTATTTCGCTAAACAATGTTGATCCGAAAATAAATATACTGTCTGTGTACATGATTTTTCTTATGTAGGTAAACACAAAAAGTAAAATTTTTGATGAGGGTAATTGAGTATTTTTTGTTAACACTTACTGGAAAAGACAAAGGCATCATAACCCACAACGACAACGAGTTTTCATTTGACGTATTAAAATATTACAACAATATATGTAGGAACGTTTATTAAACTATGTGACAAATGATATACTTATATAAAACTAAAATATATCAGTCATTATATTTTATTTTGTGAAAACACGAATACAACACACATTCGTAGCGCTACATTGTTCAAAATGAAATGAAAAGAACGCTATAAATATTTATGTCTAATTCATTCAAATAATCTGAGCCATAGACAAAATGTGACTCAACAAAATATAATGGTTTCAATTACTTTTCTTTTATTATTTAGTCCTTTACTTTGTAGTAATTTTCAATAATGATCAGTTATTCGTGCAAATATGAGTGGCTTTAAATTTGACACAATTAAATTTTGCTTCACATTGCTACTACTAAAACATGAAAACATAGTAATTTACATAAATACATAACTTAAGATGTATAAGCTTAAACCCTTTACTTTTGGCATATGGGTAATTCTTAAAAAAAAACTGGTAACATTAAAAAAAAGCAAGCAGTCGGGGCTGCAAAGCGGGCAGCCGCCTGTTTGACTTACTTTCGGCGGTATTTTTGCATTTCGGAAATTGTTGGATTATTTCCGTTTCTAGTACTATTTGCGGTTTATCGCTCGTTACTGTTTACAACTGCCACTAACTCGTGCCTGCTTTCTCCACTCCTCTCTAAAATGCCTAGTGTTACCATCGAGTTAAAGTGACAGATGTTTTGAGTGTGAAAACTCGCTGTTTCTGACTCGAAAACATCGATTTGTCCTATTTTTAAATTGCTAGTATAAGTAAACAACCATTAGCCATGGAATCTGACTCTCAGGAGAAAGGTGAGCATTTTATTTTCATAGCAAATGTCTTTTCTAAATCTGATTGGAATTGACGTCCCACTGTATTACCCGACCGAATGCGGAGTCCCACCGTTCATTTATGACATGGCACGTTTTCCAATGTTCTTTACTGTCATTTCTTTTGTTTTTACTAACGTTTTCTAATGCAATTACGTGTTTAATTATGTGTTATACTCGAAAATCTGAAATTGGTAGTAGTTTCTTTTACTCTTTAAGAACACTCACGTGATTTTTCAATGTCATCCTATCCATTTAAATTGGCTGGCTTATAATCCAAACATCAATATTGTTAGCTAACAAGTGCATCCATATCTTATCATTATTTTGTTTATGAAAACTATGCAAGAATAAACACCTATAATGAATACTAATAGTTTTAAACGCTTTTATCTGTGGGCAAACATTTAAAATGGACCTTTTATCTGAACATTTAATTTTCATTGATTGATGTTGATAACCATGTAGACTGTAGAAATACATAACCTTAAAGTATAGACCCAGAGTAACAAGTTGTTACAAGTTGGCTTTTTTATAGTTATTCAAGTCCTTGAAACTAACGTCTTTAGGCAGGTTTTTGCTATTTAATCTTAATTTCTTAAACTGGTTTGTCTAACTTTTTTTGACATAACCAAACTATAAGCTCGCTCGGTCTTAATTTGATAATATTACAATGTGACTCTTACCATACTACTAAGATAGGGCTGCCATCTCTAAAATTTGGCTACCACAACAAGACGCGTGAAAAACCCAAATTTTGGAGCCTGAATCCCGGACATGTCAACAGGCTTAGGTTTTTGTTAAACTTGGTCAGTAGGTATAATAAAATATAGGCCAATCAAATAAATCCTTATAAAACGATTTACAGCTTGCTGGAAATTAATAAAAAATTCTAATTGCATTGGTCTAAAATAAAAATATTTTTAAACCCGGACTACAAATACGCTCCCAGACTCTAACTAGAACAATCCGGGGAAACCAGACGGATGGCAGCCCATACTAAGATATGTTGTTTACATAATTAATACACACAAGGTAAACTCCTTTGACTTTTATTCTTTTGTAAGGAATATCAAAAACTAATCAAGTCATAAATAATGACTTTGAACCCACAACTCTTTACTTGCGAGGCCATAAATCAAAACACTAGACCACCATGACTAAATTCGGTATTTGACAACTGTTGAATTTACCATATCCTGTATATTATTATAAAAATATAGATAATATATGCAGACAATGTTTAGCGAAGAGAAAAATTAATTTGCTTGAAAAATAGATTTATAGTGAGTATGGTGCTACTTGCATGTGATTTCACATGCAAGTAAGTCTTTCTCTTTCTAATCTTGAATTTCAAACCTTTACAACAAGCTTTAATTTACATAATGAACAAAAAATTGACAAATACCGTATTCAATACTGTATACAGTACTTCATTCTAACTCATAGCAAGAATTTATGAGTATGGGTTTCTTAGGGCCCATTGTTTGATCAGTAGTTAAACAAACTAATAGTTAAAATGTATGGCAAACATAAGAATAGTTAATGCATTTCAAAGGAAATTTGACTATTAGTATCTTTAACTACTGATCAAACAACGGGCCCTTTGATGGAGGCGTAAATATGATCCTGAGTCAACTACTTTCAGGAGAAGCTATGCAAATTTACAGGTTCTAGGCATCTAGAGTTAGTTTCAGTGCGAGGGATAGTGTAACATGTACTAAGGATCCCAATAAGGGCCAGTACAGACGGACTGCACTCCAACTGCAACATAACCGCAACTACCGACTACCCATACATTTTTCATTGCAGTTTGAGTGCTGTCTGCTTAACTGCACTCTGACTGCAATTAAAATGTATGGGCAGCTTACTAGCCCTATGCACTCCTTAACTAACTTTTTAATTAACTTCTGCCTCATAATTTATTTTGCCAGTTAAAGGTTTTTCATCTCTTTTAAACTAATATACAGTAGAAGTAAACCACCAGTTTACGTAACTTGTTATAATGATACACATATTAAAATATTGTATTTTTTAAATTTCAGAACAAAACCCTCAAGGTTTTGCATCAGGCGACAGTGCGACAAATGGCAACACTTCCCAACCATTGTTTCCGGATAGCCCCATCTATGAGCCTGAGGATGAAGCGGACATCACGGAGAAGGAGGTTTGTTATTATGGAAAGCTTTCCATTAAGAAGTTTTTGTAATCTTATTGTATTTGTATGAAGAAGGCGAGCAACAATGAAGTACACCTGCAAAAAGATGGTAGGAAGGCTTGGATGCTTATTTAATTGGACAAGAAACATTAACCCATCGTAACAATGGTATGAGATGGTATGACATGGATGCATGATCTGATCCGATGACCTGTTTAAAGCTGCAGGTTTTGGTGAATGCAGGCTGCTTTCAACTGAAATAACTGGAGGTCTATCGGATAGGCCTATGTACGTCCAGCCAACCGTGGAAATGAAAATGATACTGCAACAGTAATACAATGAATACAATGATATACTGTTATTAAAAAAAATATGTACAGCCCACAGCAAGAATGTCAAGCGGTGACCGTTAATTTCTGCATATATGACAGTTGTGCACAGCCAGCTCCACCCACCCTCAGCCCCAGCTCTGTCCCTTGCAGTAATTTTTTGATGTAATTCTGCACATTAACAGTCACTGCTAGACTTTCGTGTTACAAGCTGTACGAAACGAACATAGATAAAAGGAGAAACAAAAACCGTATTCAAAAAATAGGAATAATACAAGTTTTCATAAATGCATTAGTTAAGTGTTATTTGTACTCAAAATTTAGAAATATTTTCTATTTTTCAGATATCCACCAGTGTTATTGATGAGAGCAAAACAGAAATAATACCTGAAGCTAAAGGTATGCTCTATAATTTAATCAATAGTCTATTTTTTTTCTTTTTGCCTATGGGCTGGTGTTTAATTAATACAATTTCGCTTTAATTTCAATTTAAAAAAAAATCCTTTTCAAAATCTGATAAAGATATTGAAGACTAACTGTTGCCCACAATTCCGTTCACGTAAGCAGTTGATACAAATATAAATCCCTTTTATTCTCTATCCCACGAGTATTTCAAAAAATATAACTAGGTTAATTGTTATAGTTATTGAGATATAGCTGCTTTGAATTGAAAATAGAAATGCCTTTTATTTTTTATATAAAATTTTAGAAAGAAGACTTCTTAGTGCACCTTTATGTCTAACCAGAAATTTTTGCAAAATTTCAATTCTCTAGCTCCAGTGGTTTAAACTATGTGTTGTATTCAGTAACATACAAAAAAAGTCTTGCTGGTAAACAACAATGAGCACTTAATTAATATGGATGACTTCAGCTTATATACACCTTCGCAAAAGCCATAACTTAGTAACTGTTACAGTTGACCAACCAACTCCACCATCTAAGAGGAAACTCTCTGAAGAGGCAGTAGACAGCAGCGCTAAGATTCAAAAACTTGACACCGAAAACATCCATATTGCCATTCCTGATACCCAACATCTTGATGAGGAAGTCTCAGAAATAACCAGTGCTGCTAAAAATAAAATTGAGGATATCATACCAACTAGAGTTCGAACACCAGTGAGATCTAGCCCTAGAACTGTCAAACGTAGCAACAGTGCAGACATTACCAAGCCTAGAACACCTAGAACGCCCAAATCGCGCCCAGCCAGCGCAGACACCACAAAAGAACGTAAAACGCCTAGAAAACTACAAATCAAAGAAAAACCTGAAGATGTACCAACAACAAGCTCGCGTCCGAGCGTAGAATTCATCCAAGAAATTCCACCTAGGAAAATCCCGGAAACAATTCCAGAAGAGAGCAACTCTGAACTGAATGACTCACAAAATTTCCATCTAGCCCTATCGCCTACAACTGATGAAGAGGTTAAACCTGTATCTAATAACTATAGCAGTGATCCTGTAATGGTTAAGGACAGGGAGGAAACTATTAGCCCAGGGAAAATCAATAAAACCCACAGTGAAGGTTTTAGCTATTCTGATCAAAGCAACTACTCTCAACCTAAAATTAACAAAGTAGACAAAGGAAAAACCACTGACCAGGAAAGCACTGACAGCGTAGAATCACTACCATCCCCTGATCAAATGCCATCAGTTGCTTCAAAGATGATTTCCAAATTATCCAATGGTACTTCTTCTACACCTACCGAGCTTCTGTCAGGCAAAAGAACAGACGATAGTGACAGTACTCCTGACATGCTGAAATTGACTAACAATTTAGGAAAACGCGGGAAGAACGAATCCTTTAGAGTCAGTAATACTACAACACCATCAACTATTTCACCTTTCCAAAATGGACACACTTTATCGGATACACAACCACAACCGGTTTTCGATGTCCTGGTGAACTACAATGAAGATGGCGAATTCTTATCGTTGTATGTGGTTAAAACTGATAACGACCTTGGCTTAGACATGTGCAGGGAATACCAAAGATTTTCAAAGCGCTTTACTATAGATCCATATTTAGGAGACATATCTGTAAGTACTTCTCCTTCCAGTGTAACCAGTACGGGCATGATCAATCTGCCCAACAGAACATCTTTCGCGTCAACAGTCAGTTCCACCTCGAGTTCCAGCAACCGAACTAGCGATGGGGCATTCGTGGTACCCCAACCGCCTAGAAAATCTGTTGTGAACCCTACCAGTTCTGTCAAAGGATTCGATGCCGTAATCAAGAAGATACAAGACGTGTTCAGTCATGCCCGGGAAGCTTATGACGGGAACCGTTCATGCACCGACGAAAAGGTTTCCGTTGCAGTACAAACTTCGCCTGCATTAGAATCAAGTTTAAGCAATGGTAACTTAAGCCCAGAGGAATCCAGCAAATGCGATAAAGTGACACCAAAGAGCTCGTTAAAGAAAAGCAGGGTTAGAGGTCGACGGAATCTCTCCACTAAAACAAAACGTAACATTCTACCGACACAAGCCGAAGAGCCTGAATACATGCATGGTATGAACTCACCTGAGATGATACCAACTAATGGAGAAGACAAGTCGATTCTTAAGTCGCCAAAATCAGAGAAACCGTTGGCCACTTTGGTTGCTACTCCGAAATCTGTTTCCAAACTGAAGCAGAAGCGCCGTCCAACATCGCCCAGACCGGCGACTCCTGTTGAGAAGTCCTTAGTGAAGTCAGAGTATCCAGGATATGCTCCAGACACAGCAGTATTGGCCAAATGGGTGGACAAACGTTATTACTCAGGCAAAGTATTGGAGATTACGGAGCCTAACAAATATTTGATCAAATTCGATGATGGCCAATCCAAAGTGTTGTTAGATGATTTTATAATCTTTGGGGATACGAAGACGTTGCCGTTGCTTGGGCAGTCGGTATATGCGATGGTGGATGAAGAACAGAATTACGAGCCAGGCTTGGTGTTAGGAGTCGAGGAGAATGACAGTGGCACTGTCACTTACCGGTGCACTACTGATGGGTAAGTGGCATTATTTTTAATGAAAAGATATTCCTGTTTGAAAGTGAATGAAAAGTGGATATTTAAACATAATTTTGCATAATCAAAATATCACACACAAGACTTATCACGCTAACACACACGAGTAATATTTACCTCGACGTTTCGGCAACATTAGCGTGATAAGTTAGCGTGCTAAGTCCTGTGTGTTGTATTTTGACTATGAGTGAAAATCACGAAAGTTTAAGACGTTATAATTTTGCATTATTTTAGACATTTACGAATTGTTTTGTTTCGCCATTCTCTGATATATTTCTGGTATTTTTATGTTACGATATGTGTGATGAGATGACTATATACGACGATATGTGGGTGTATATGTTAAATCAATGGTTCTCAATAGTTTTTTGACCAGTGTTTGTACGGAGCTGCTTCCCGGGCTCCACTAAACTTAGTTTGCGATAGAGAAGCTACTTTAAACTCTACCTACTTTGACCCCGAAAGTAAAGAGTATGGTCCTCTTCCAGCGATACAGTGGTGATGGTGACAGCTTCGGAACTGTACCTGACGGAGGATCAGGCGCGCTCGCTGAAGGAGGCGGGGCGGCGGTCGCCCGCCTCGCCCGCCACTCCGCGCCGGCGCCACCACAGGGAGCTGGATCTAGATAATATCATACAGGTACTTTTCAGCACCAGGTTAAGCTCATTTATTTATTATTTCACTCAAATAAGCACAGAAAAAATATTTGATTAATGAACTAAAATAATTTCTTTGCTCAGCCGCGACCTTATGATACCTATGTTTATGCAAGATATGCGTGTTCATGCACTTCCACCTCCTGTAAGAACACACACAAATCACACAAACCCATCTATCACCACTACCACAATACACTGACGCGTTTCGAACACAACCATACACACATACTACCAGATGTTAGACTAAGTTTATTTGTCAATAAAAATTACAGCATTAAGTGCAGTAATAAAAACCAATGCACTGTAAAATTCAAATTGTATAAAAAAACACAAAAAGAAGTACAAGAAAAGTGTTATTCAGGGACTTTTATTCTTGCTTCCCTAAAGCGACGAAAGATCACTCCCTCCGGCCAGAAGTCGTAGTGTGCAGGAAAGGAACATCTGCTGGTGCCTAGCCGGCACTTTGCTTTTTTTCGAGTCTAAAAAAAGGAAATTGTTAGCCCTGTTACAAGCGAGCAGGCGGATAACCAACTCATCTCCTAACCGACCCCGAAGATCTTCTGTTCCGTCGTCTTGTGGGGAAAAAAAGTTATTATATATCATATACTATTAGAAAGTTCATCTACACAAAATTTAATAATAACCCAGGACTGATCTTGTGGAGCTCTTTGGGAGAGACCTTTGTCCAGCAGTGGACGTCTTGGTTTAATGGACGGTTAATACGATGATTACGATGATGATGACCTTATATAATATGTTTAAAAAAAGAAAGCGGTTGAAGAATTAAAAATTTAATTTACTTCCAGGGTCCGCGGAGCGCGAGGACTCGAGACAAAGGCAACTCCAGCGCCAAGAAACGCGTGACGTCGCCGAAAAGTCCAAAAGCATCCACTTCAGGTAAACATGGGGAAAAAATCAAAATTTAACGATATAAAAACTATTGTGTGAGCGTGTGTACCTGCTGAGCTGGCAAAGTTGCATTTTTATTAGTTTTTCTCGTTATTCCATAAAATTTTAATAAATAGTAAAAATATGGTCTGATAAAAAAATAAATAAAAAATAATAAAACTGTTCTTAAGTTAATGTGTCTACTCCAATAATTATGCGTGATAGACTTTTATTTTCTTTAAAACCGTTAATAAACATGTGTTATCGACTACTTACTTAGATCACTTAAGACATCTTAAATTATCTAAGACTACTATTACTATTACCTATTTTATGCATCTGCCGGATTACCACCATGATACCTTCGTAGGCAAATAAATAAAATTAATTATTCAATATCAAAAATAAAATTAATAATAAGTATTCATTTACCCCCTTATTCATAAACGACAATCAAACCTATTTTAGTTAAAATGCCGCTAAAATGTCCTTATCTGTCACTTCGACAATTTGTTAAGGCATTTGTTAGTTAACATAGGCCTGTTAAGTTTTATGAATAAGGGGGTTAGTGTTTACACCATTATAATTGAATCTTTTCATAGCTTTCAATTTCAATTCATCTATTCAGATCCGACTATGTCATTTCTAGGTCTTAAAACCAAGAGTACCCCAGTGAGCCGCAAGCGTCTGGCTAGCGAAAGCAGCGAACTGAGCGAAAGCAGCAATTCGGCGCCGCCCGCGCGGCTCGAGGAAGTCGCCGGCGTCGAGCCGGAAGTGCAGCGCACGCCGCGCAAGATTGACGGCGTCAAAGGTCAGTGGAGCGGGCTTGACGGAACAATTAAAATAAAATGATATTTGGTCAACCTCAATCCTACTACTATTTATAAATGCGAAATTTTGTGAGTGAGTGATGTTAGTTTATAACCTGGATTAAAACATAAGCCAGCAAACATAGGATATTCTCACGGGATAGGGATAAAATCTTGAAATTTCAACCGCTGGGCTTAAGAGTTGAAATTTTAGACAGTTGCGTTGTTCCTAACACAACATCAATGAAGACCACAATATAAATTTTGGGAATTCCCAGGGGAATTTTGTAAAATCCCGAAATTTCAATTGCAACTACCAGATTAAATAGTTAACGCGTGCGTAGCCTCGGGTAAACGCTAGTTGGTAATATTACTGCAATGTTATGTTTTTTGTTTTTTCCTTTTGAGGTACAACATAACCCTAAAAATCAACTTGTAAGTATATCTCTTTCCCACAGCGGGCCCACTTCAACTCAAAGGTGCGGCGAAACAGAACATAGGCAAGAAGAATTCCAAGCTGACCAAGTTCGAGAATGATGAAGACACTGTCTCCAAGCTGGGCCCGATACCTCCCGCAGACAGTAAGCTGTTCGCTGGTCTACACTTCTTGCTGACATGTACCGAGCCTCCGAAGAAGTTGAAGACTGATAAGGTAAGTCTTAACCTGTCCTTTATCGCTGACGCTTTATGACGACGGCAATGATTCCTTTACTCATGAATCTCAGATCCCATAACTATCTTTAGTTTTAGTTAAAGTTTACGGGAGCTCTGTCCCTTCTGACACTCGCGATCACAATCAAATGATTTTTGCGCAAAAACTGTCATTGTATTGTGATCGCGAGTGTCAGAAACGTGTTACATAGTACGGCCTCAGAGTTCGTACTGCCTAACGTTTATGGCGCTCACGATCGCAATGTAATGACAGTTTTTGTATGCGAAATCTGTCATTTGATTGCGATCGCGAGCGCCAGAAACGTTAGGCAAGTTACGTAAGTGACCGGAGGCCGTATTGCCTAACGTTTCTGATACTTGCGATCGCAATCAAATGACAGTTTTTGTATAGGAAATCTGTCATTTGATTGCGATCGCGAGCGCCAAAAACGTTAGGCAAGTTACGTAAGTGACCGGAGGCCGTATTGCCTAACGTTTCTGATACTTGCGATCGCAATCAAATGACAGTTTTTGTATGAAATCTGTCATTTGAATCGTTAGGCAAGTTACGTAAGTGTATTGCCTAACGTTTCTGATACTTGCGATCGCAATCAAATGACATTGGGAAATCTGTCATTTGATTGCGATCCAGAACGTTAGGCAAGTTACGTAAGTGACCGGAGGCCGTATTGCCTAACGTTTCTGATACTTGCGATCGCAATCAAATGACATGATAGTCATTTTTGATATGCGAAACTGTCATTTGATTGCGAAATCTGTCATTTGATTGCGATCGCCAGAAACGGCAGAGCTCCTGTAAAGAATATATTAGTGTGATAATACAGAGGCCATTGTAAGTAGGGAGAAGCTGAGATGAGGTTTTGACCGAATGCCCGTAGGTTTATGTTTTTTGAGCATATTTGTATGTATGTTGTATATTGCTCGACGGTTTCACTAAGTTTGTTGACGTCCGTGGGGTGATTATTCGAGCGTTTCAACCGTCTCATTTTTCTGGACACTTCTGTAAAAATGGCCAAATATTCTGATACAGTTTTTTAGTTATTCGGTAGAAACACAGGAACTCTAACAAATAATCGTGAAAACGACATCAAAATTTACAGCCAATTCGTAAAAAATGTGACCAGGGGTTGTGTCAAAGTAATATTGATGATTGATGCGCCGCGCGTTTTGTTCCAAACAGCCAGTCTAGTGCCGTAAGCATAGATGTCAATGATTAGATGAGAAGATGAGTAGAGGGATGAGTCTTTTATTGACCGCTGATGATGCTGCATTTCAGTGCCAGGACACTCGGCATTACTCGTCGGAAGAGGATGGCGAGATGACCGCCGGCACTGACTGTGAAGACTTGGAGTTCTCCGACCGTCCCTTCAACAAGGAGAGGCTCAAAGAGCAACTGGAAGCTGGCGGCGGACTTGTTTACAGGTTTGTTTATCCGCGTTACTACTGCTTACCCGCGGCTTCGCACACGTAAATCATTAAGTCCAGCAGCTGAATTGAAATTCCGGGATTTTAAAAATTCCCGTGGGAATTCCCGATAATTAAATCGTAGTTTTCATTGACGTTACATTAAAAACAATCATGGTAAAACATGACTCTAAGCCCAGCGGTTGTTGTTTCGAGATTTTATCCCTATCCCGTGGGAATATCGAGATAAAAAGTAGCCTATGTTTTATTCCATATGTCCAGCTATCTACATACCAAATTTCATGACTCTAAGCCCAGCGGTTATTAGTTATAGATTTTATCCCTATCCCGTGGGAACATCAGGATAAAAAGTAGCCTACGTGTTATTCCAGACGTCCAGCTACCTACATACCCAATTTCATGACTCTTAGCCCAACCGTTGGTATTTAGAGATTTTATCCCTATCCCGTGGGAATATCGGGATAAAAAGTATCCTGTTTTAATTCAGGTTATAAACTAACTTTTTGCCAAATTTTATCCAAATCCGTCCAGCCGTTTCAGCGTGAAGTAGTAACAAACATACGCACTCACTCACAAACTCACTCACTCACTCACAAACTTTCACATTTATAATATTAGTAGGAGTAGAATAACATTCATTGGCATTATATGAATTAGCATAATTTTATCAAGTGATGGAATAAGTGAGTCGGTTAGGTAAGGTTTTTTTTTTAACAGCGCAATATTAATACTTTTTAATCCAATTATCCTTTTTAATACTTATGCAAAGTAACATTATGCAAAGTAGCATTATTGACCTGTAGTCTCTCAAGCAGAGGATCATGGGTTCAAACCCGGGCCCGCATCTCTTGAGTGTTTTTCGAAATTTACCACGGCGAAGGAAAACATCGTGCAGGTTTCCCCACGAATCTACAAAGCAATCAATGGTGTGTCTCAAGTTCTCATTCCGCACTGAGCTCGCATGGGAACTACGGCCCAAGCCCTCTCATTCTGAGAAGAGACCTGTGCCCAGTAATGGGACGTATTAGGCTTGGATGATGGTGATGATATTGTTTTGAACTTTTGCGACTTTTACTCATTACAAACAATGGCCGTATTGTCTAATGACCTGGGGCTTGCGATCGCATTGACCATCTCTTTCTACCCACATACCGTGTGAAAGAAAGAAGTGGTGAAAACGACAGTGATTCCGAGTGCGTTTGACAACGTCTCTGTCTCTTTTCCTCTTCACTTCCCACGCCACTCGTCGATTGCCGTCCATGTAACATACACAATTATCTTCTTTTCCAGCCACTTCGACGACGTGCCAAAGAACAAATACAGCGTGACGAAACTAATAGCGCCTCGGCCCTGCCTCACCGCCAAGTACATACAGTCGCTGGCGGCGGACATCCGCGCCGTGTCCCACCAGTGGGTCATCCAATGCTGCACCACCAACTCGCTCCTGGACCTCGACACGCTCGCGTTGCCAGCCGGCTGGTCCATCACCAAACAGGTCTTCGTTAACTGGGTGAGTGCAGTAAAGACATCAACATGTCGCAGTTCACTACTGGAGGGATACAAGGGCCTACGCTTGCACGGAGCGGGTAGATAATAGTACATTGTGTCTTAAGGGCGGTAAATAAGGAATTACGAACGAGAGTCGAAGTCGAAGACTGAGGGCTTTAATGAGTCGATGTTCGTAATTCTAGTACCGCCCGTGCGACATACAATGTTTTTCATCACATTTGCGAGTAAAATTTTATATTTGTAAAAGAAAAAATATAATTGTTCCAAATATTGGCGATACCTTAGGCTGCGCTCTTGGCAGCGCCGCCCTCCCCCTCCCTCAGCATGCGCCTGAGCCGCGTGTGCATGTGGTCCTGCAGCAGCACCATCAGTACGGGGATTTACTCATTTACCGACCTTGGGCTTCATGACAAGAAAATTTGTACGGGCAACGACTCATTTACCGACCACGGGTTTCATGACAAGCACATTAAGGTCGAGGGTTTTATTTGGGGGGTTGCAATCAAGGTAGCCTTCATGTTTTGACACTGTTTACGAGCAAGTGTGATGAAAATAGTATGAGCAGTGCTAACTGCACGCGTCACGTGCGAGTGTGACGGATTTGCGTGCGCCCGCAAAGTACACCCGCGCCGGCTAGAGTAGGCCCAAAGGGTCCCCCAAGGCGCACCATTTAGCCCGGTCTTCGAGTCTCCCCATCCAGTTACTGCTAGCCACTTTACGCAATTTAAGAATCCTCCTAATTAAGAATCGCAGACGTCTGTCCAAATCTCCCTGTCCTTCATATTGCAGTTTATTACGTTACGATCTCAAAAATGTATCCACTGTTGGTTGGCGTATTATTTAGTCAAGTAAGATACTTTTAATAGAAATACCTGTGTTTTGTTTTAGGAGTCAAGTATGTAGCATGTTGTTTTTAAATAACCATTTTAACAGTAATATGCATTATTCATATTTGCAAAGTATACTTTTGCGGTGACTTAAAACATTTCAACTGCACACGATTGAACTGTTTAAGCCGGTGTTGCCATACAATTTAATATTTGTTTTATTTTTTTAAATTTTTATTTTAAGTTAGTTTTTAGATAAGGTCCTCACTGAAAATCAGCGCCACGGCTTGCCGTGGCATTATGCTGAGTGGGGACCTGTTTAGCGTCATGTATGTCTTTATTTGTTCTATGTTTGTTCCTATGTTTGTTTTTTATGGCGTTAAATAAATGTATTTTCTTTCTTTCTTTCTTTCTTTTCAGTTCTACAAAAATATCTAACACGTCCTTCCGGCCCTAGAAATAGAGTTGTATCAGATATTTACGCATGCTTAGATTTCTCAGATGTTGATCCTGCTTACAATACGTTCTTCTGACGCTCATCCACATTTTGCACCCAGGTACCGGCAACAGGCAAACGCAACACCCAATTCTTCAAAGATAAAGTCATTCTACTCTGCGGCGATCAGGACACATTCGTCAAATTCTGGGAGCGCGTGTGCACCCTAGCCGGGGCGACCACGCGGGTCGTCAACGAAGAAGACCTCAACATGTCCGGCGCCCTCGCTCTGGTCACAGAATGGGACTGTCCCCACGAAGTCCAGAATAAAGCGAACCAAGACAATATCCCCCTGGTCTCCACCACTTGGGTGGTCCAGTGCCTGATCGAAGCCAAGGTCATCGCACCCACCAGCCACGACAAGTTCTCATTTATGTATACGGAGCCAGAATGATCCTGGGACTTTAAGAAAATACTCATTATACGTGACATCTGACACTTTGGTGAGTGGCGATTTGGACGCTGTAGCTAAATTATAGTGAAAGTGATTGAACGCTACACGTTAGTGTAAGTGTACGTTACTGTAACGTTACGTTACGGACGTTAGTGTAAGTGTGATGCAGTGTAAAAAAACTCTATTTTCGGGATAATTGACTTGACATTCCAAAATGCGTGTCGTAAAACTTGGAACTGAAGCATTTTCTGTAAGTCATTTAACAATTTACTATTTTTATCATGTCCACAAGCTTGAAGGCTATTGGGTGCATGTATGCATTTATAAGAAGTTTATTATGTATTCCTGTAAACGGGATTTATTATACTTTTAATTGGTTTCAAAGGATGCTCTCGATAATGTCTGTGTTTATTTTTTTATGTATGTTCAGTGATAAACTTTTTAGGTTTACTCTCATTAAACATGATTGGAGATATGATAAACTACACAATTTCATATAAATATCGTTAAAAAAAAAAGGAATGGAACTTTGGCTTGTAAGTTACTTGGCGGAGGAGCAAGACAGATATTCCATTTATTTTAACATGGACCTCCGCAAAGTAACGCCTGAATCTATACAGTATTTAGAAATATAATTGTTTAATATAATATAAACGATGGAAATATTCCCAAGATATTGTAATAAAATAAATTATTTTGTCCTCAGTTGTCATAAGTTAACATTTTGATTTTGGATCTCATCGTTTTGACGTGTTCTGTTATGATACCTAATTGCAATTTTTGTTTTCAAAATTTCTAATTGAAACATGTTATGCGATCAGTATTTTATTTATAAATCGTACATAAAATATAAAATAGACAAAAAGATTACTCCGTAGCTTTTACGACAAATGGAACTAAATTTTAGTGGTTTGCTATAAATAAGGATAAAAATGTTGATGGGATAAGTCTAATGTTCAAAAATTAAGAGTTAAGACGGTCTTAGTAGTCTGTATTGTTGTTATGGATTTAAGTGGCATTTAAGGAATTTTCAGAATTTAAGCATAGGCTAAGGAACCTTTAGTGTACTGTGATTAAATAATTTCTGATCGAACTCAGTCAGTTAAAATCGCCAAAAATATACGTTTTGTAAAACACGCTTAATAGTCATTCTAACAAAGGGTTGCATTTAATAACGAACTTAATTTGAAATGTATGTACTCGTATCTTTTTCGTATTCAAATTCCAAATTCATCAAAAATATAGTGCATAGCAATTTGCAAGAAATTGAGTTATTATCTATCTAAAAAGAGTTTTTGATAATTTTCCCTTTTACTGTTATTTGAATGTCTTGGCATTGTAAATATACATATATTCTTATTTGACAGGATGTTAATGTAAATATTGAATGTAACATAGTCCATTACCATTAGTCTTTGATGTGGTGTACATAAGTAGTTATTATTAACTATCTAACTAATTATTGAAATTTTCAAATACCTAAAAGTCTGAATTTATTTAGATTTCATACTGAGTATGCTCATTAATAAAACGTGAAACGGTCACACTCTTAAATGCATGAATAAACTCTTGAGTTATTTGAAATAGAGACCTTTTGACGTATTTTTTAGCGTCAAACTAAATACTGAATTTGATGATGATAGTTTTCGTTTAAAATTTTGCTAAATTGTTTTTGAACTAAATATTAAGTGTAGTATTTATTAGTCATTTCAGTCCATGAACATTTTGAATTATACTTTTAACTTATAATTATTGAAGTCACTCTTGTAAACGTTTATGTTCTCTCAAGATACGATGTCACTACATACTGTTACAGATAAACTGTAAAATATAGTGTAAGTAGTTTTAAAGTTCCGACTCTCGGAACTATATGCAAAGTATTTGTCCGTCTATCTGTGTGTCTCTAGCGTTGAAGGATCCAAATAAGATTAGGTGCGCTTTCTTTATAATTAGAGATTCTACATTTTTTTTATTAAAATCATTCAGCTATGTTTCAAAAAGATACGTTAGTTTAAATTTTTGATAGTTTTTACTTTTTGTAAAACATCGTACAGCTAGTCCTGGCTAAAATTGAATGTATTTCAATGTGTATTAAAAGTGTTTTTTTTTTTCAATATTATTACGTGAAAATAAATTTACTCGCGACTTCCACGCAGAAGTAAATAAGAATTGACATCACCTCTCCCTTCTTAACTCTGTGTGAACATTTCATCCCTTACTTTACCCCTCATAAGATTCTTAAAATTAAAACATCATTTTCTTTACATTTAGGTTACCCGTCAACCGTCAAGAGAGTGTTTAAAGGGATAGGTTTGCCTTCGTAAATGTATCTTAACGATTATCAGTTGTGTTAATTTATTTTCTGTATAATAAAGGGTTTACATACATACATCTACATGTCCTTAAAAATACTTGAGTTACAAATTTTGTAGCGTTACATTGTACTGAAATTATTGATGTGTATTTAAATTTTCTACTATGATGGCATATAATAAATTCTTGGTATTAAAAATACTTTTAACACCTGTATGGCATAAACGAGTTTATTCTATGTCGCTATAGAAGATAATAAAATGAATTTTATCTGTATTTAAAATCATGGTAAAAAAAAAGATTTTGTAATCAGCGTACAATAAGATGTTTATTTAGCAGCGATAGGTTTATATATTTAAAGCATGTATTAAAAATCGATCTGTATACCACTAAGTTACCACTCCAGCCTAAAGCCATTTGCTTATTTAATTTAAGTATCTGTAAATTGATAACAATTGTAACAAGTTCCCCGTTTTCAATCTAATCTAGTTCCTTAAAACAAGCCATTCTTTTATATTTATTTCCAAACTGCTTTAGCGATTTCAATTACAGCTATGTGGGGTTTTTCGGAGGCGATGAGGGCGAACAATCTATGTAGAACGCGTGTTTTAGAAATTATAGCCGGATTGAAACTTATACGCTAGGATACTATGCTTTAAAACTGATGGTTAAGGATGGTTATAACATCTGAGACATAGCTATTGTCTGTACACTGGCCCGACCAGTTTAATTATGTTGTATCCACTTTTGTCAGCAGGCAGCGTGGAGATTTTTGCCTCTATATTTTTTCGTAATCTCTATTTTTTTCCCAAATTATATTGCAAAGAAATGGTATTCCTCGGAAATGAGTGGCGTATTTGTTCTGTACCTAAAGTTGGACGTGACCCCTTGTCATTGTATGGTAATTTTATGTTAAAACAATGCTAAGCGTATAGCTGTATGTGACATTTGCAAAATGTTCCACTATTTTGAAGTGTTTAAGTAGGTATTGAAATGTGTTAATTGTTTTTAGTTATTTACGTGTTGCATTTTGCAGGCCGCTTTTTGAGTTGTTTTTGTTGGTTATCGTATGTCTTTAAAACGATAGTGGATGTAATTATGTGTAAACTACAAATAAAAATTATGAATAAACTGAACTCAATTATTTCCTCTTTATAAAATCACTGACATCTATGTAGGGCTACGTTATTTCAATATCCTTTTGCAGCGCCATCTATTAGAAACTAGTAGCAACAACAAGTTCGTCTAAGAGCTTCATCGGTAGTGAATGTAAGCTTTCGAGCTACCTACCTTTACCCCGAAGTCTATAATGTTTTTCTACTAGATGACGCGAGTAATTTAAATCTTGGATCAAATAAAACATCATTCAAAAGTAGTAATAAAATATGTAGGTAGTACTTACTAGCTGTTGCCCGCGACTCCGTCCGCGTAGTATTCGTTTATCGCTATCCCGCGGGAACTCTTAAATTTTCCGGGACAAATACTATCATATGTCCTTCCCCGGGACTCAAACTATCTGTATACCGAATTTCATCAAAATCGGTTCACCGGTTTAGACGTGATTGAGTAACAAACATCCAAACCTCCAAATATCTTCACAATCACATTTATATCTAATATTAGTAGGATTGCAACAAAACCGCTACACGAATTAAATTTTCTACACAAACAAAATGTTAGAGCTAATTTTCTATTACGAGTATTCGTTAGGTAGGTATAATTTGCAGGTGGTGGTTTTGCAGGTGGTAGGACCTTGTGCAAGGTCCGCCCG
>NC_133492.1:4502553-4629113 GCF_025370935.1 Choristoneura fumiferana
AAAGAGTATGGTCCTCTTCCAGCGATACAGTGGTGATGGTGACAGCTTCGGAACTGTACCTGACGGAGGATCAGGCGCGCTCGCTGAAGGAGGCAGGGCGGCGGTCGCCCGCCTCGCCCGCCACTCCGCGCCGGCGCCACCACAGGGAGCTGGATCTAGATAATATCATACAGGTACTTTTCAGCACCAGGTTAAGCTCATTTATTTATTATTTCACTCAAATAAGCACAGAAAAAATATTTGATTAATGAACTAAAATAATTTCTTTGCTCAGCCGCGACCTTATGATACCTATGTTTATGCAAGATATGCGTGTTCATGCACTTCCACCTCCACACTGTAAGAACACACACAAATCACACAAACCCATCTATCACCACTACCACAATACACTGACGCGTTTCGAACACAACCGTACACCATACTACCAGATGTTAGACTAAGTTTATTTGTCAATAAAAATTACAGCATTAAGTGCAGTAATAAAAACCAATGCACTGTAAAATTCAAATTGTATAAAAAAACACAAAAAGAAGTACAAGAAAAGTGTTATTCAGGGACTTTTATTCTTGCTTCCCTAAAGCGACGAAAGATCACTCCCTCCGGCCAGAAGTCGTAGTGTGCAGGAAAGGAACATCTGCTGGTGCCTAGCCGGCACTTGGCTTTTTTCGAGTCTAGAAAAACGGAAATTGTTAGCCCTGTTACAAGCGAGCAGGCGGATAACCAACTCATCTCCTAACCGACCCCGAAGATCTTCTGTTCCGTCGTCTTATGGGGAAAAAATATTATCATATACTATTAGAAAGTTTATCTACACAAAATTTAATAATAACCCAGGACTGATCTTGTGGAGCTCTTTGGGAGAGACCTTTGTCCAGCAGTGGACGTCATGGTTTAATGGACGGTTAATACGATGATGATGATGATGATGACCTTATATAATATGTTTCAAAAAAGAAAGCGGTTGAAGAATTAAAAATTTAATTTACTTCCAGGGTCCGCGGAGCGCGAGGACTCGAGACAAAGGCAACTCCAGCGCCAAGAAACGCGTGACGTCGCCGAAAAGTCCAAAAGCATCCACTTCAGGTAAACATGGGGAAAAAATCAAAATTTAACGATATAAAAACTATTAAGAGCGTTTGTACCTGCTGAGCTGGCAAAGTTGCATTTTTATTAGTTTTTCTCGTTATTCCATAAAATTTTAATGAATAGTAAAAATATGGTCTGATAGAACTGTAATTAAAATACAGAAAAAAATTAAATAAAAAATAATAAAACTGTTCTTAAGTTAATGTGTCTACTCCAATAATTATGCGTGATAGACTTTTATTTTATTTAAAACCGTTAATAAACATGTGTTATCGACTACTTACTTAGATCACTTGAGACATCTTAAATTATCTAAGATTACTATTACTATTACCTATTTTATGCATCTGCCAGATTACCACCACAAAATTAATTATTCAATATCAAAAATAAAATTAATAATAAGTATTCATTTAGTGTTTACACCATTATAATTGAATCTTTTCATAGCTTTCAATTCATCTATTCAGATCCGACTATGTCATTTCTAGGTCTTAAAACCAAGAGTACCCCAGTGAGCCGCAAGCGTCTGGCTAGCGAAAGCAGCGAACTGAGCGAAAGCAGCAATTCGGCGCCGCCCGCGCGGCTCGAGGAAGTCGCCGGCGTCGAGCCGGAAGTGCAGCGCACGCCGCGCAAGATTGACGGCGTCAAAGGTCAGTGGAGCGGGCTTGACGGAACAATTAAAAAAAAATGATATTTGGTCAACCTCAATCCTACTACTATTTATAAATGCGAAATTTTGTGAGTGAGTGATGTTAGTTTATAACCTGGATTAAAACATAAGCCAGCAAACATAGGATATTCTCACGGGATAGGGATAAAATCTTGAAATTTCAACCGCTGGGCTTAAGAGTTGAAATTTTAGACAGTTGCGTTGTTCCTAACACAACATCAATGAAGACCACAATATAAATTTTGGGAATTCCCAGGGGAATTTTGTAAAATCCCGAAATTTCAATTGCAACTACCAGATTAAATAGTTTACGCGTGCGTAGCCTCGGGTAAACGCTAGTTGGTAATATTACTGCAATGTTATGTTTTTTGTTTTTTCCTTTTGAGGTACAACAGAACCCTAAAAATCAACTTGTAAGTATATCTCTTTCCCACAGCGGGCCCACTTCAACTCAAAGGTGCGGCGAAACAGAACATAGGCAAGAAGAATTCCAAGCTGACCAAGTTCGAGAATGATGAAGACACTGTCTCCAAGCTGGGCCCGATACCTCCCGCAGACAGTAAGCTGTTCGCTGGTCTACACTTCTTGCTGACATGTACCGAGCCTCCGAAGAAGTTGAAGACTGATAAGGTAAGTCTTAACCTGTCCTTTATCGCTGAGGCTTTATGACGACGGCAATGATTCCTTTACTCATGAATCTCAGATCCCATAACTATCTTTAGTTTTAGTTAAAGTTTACGGGAGCTCTGACCCTTCTGACACTCGCGATCACAATCAAATGACAGTTTTTGCGCAAAAACTGTCATTGGATTGTGATCGCGAGTGTCAGAAACGTGTTAGATGGTACGGCCTCAGAGTTCGTGTTGCCTAACGTTTATGGCGCTCACGATCGCAATGTAATGACAGTTTTTGTATGCGAAATCTGTCATTTGATTGGGATCGCGAGCGCCAGAAACGTTAGGCAAGTTACGTAAGTGACCGGAGGCCGTATTGCCTAACGTTTCTGATACTTGCGATCGCAATCAAATGACAGTTTTTGTATAGGAAATCTGTCATTTGATTGCGATCGCGAGCGCCAGAAACGGCAGAGCTCCTGTAAAGAATATATTAGTGTGATAATACAGAGGCCATTGTAAGTAGGGAGAAGCTGAGATGAGGTTTTGACCGAATGCCCGTAGGTTTATGTTTTTTGAGCATATTTGTATGTATGTTGTATATTGCTCGACGGTTTCACTAAGTTTGTTGACGTCCGTGGGGTGATTATTCGAGCGTTTCAACCGTCTCATTTTTCTGGACACTTCTGTAAAAATGGCCAAATATTCTAATACAGTTTTTTAGTTATTCGGTAGAAACACAGGAACTCTAACAAATAATCGTGAAAACGACATCAAAATTTACAGCCAATTCGTAAAAAATGTGACCAGGGGTTGTGTCAAAGTAATATTGATGATTGATGCGCCGCGCGTTTTGTTCCAAACAGCCAGTCTAGTGCCGTAAGCATAGATGTCAATGATTAGATGAGAAGATGAGTAGAGGGACGAGTCTTTTATTGACCGCTGATGATGCTGCATTTCAGTGCCAGGACACTCGGCATTACTCGTCGGAGGAGGATGGCGAGATGACCGCCGGCACTGACTGTGAAGACTTGGAGTTCTCCGACCGTCCCTTCAATAAGGAGAGGCTCAAAGAGCAACTGGAAGCTGGCGGCGGACTTGTTTACAGGTTTGTCTGGGTGCCCCTTATTTCACATAACATTCATTGGCATTATATGAATTAGCATAATTTTATCAAGTGAGGGAATCATATGGTCAGCGCAAAAGTGATACGGTCAGGTTAGGTTTTTTTGTAACAGCGCAATATTAATACTTTTAAATCCAATTATACTTTTTAATACTTATGCAAAGTAGCATTATTGACCTGTAGTCTCTCAAGCAGAAGATCATGGGTTCAAACCCGGGCCCGCATCTCTTGAGTGTTTTTCAAAATTCACCACGGCGAAAGAAAACATCATGCAGGTTTCCCCACGCATCTACAAAGCAATCAATGGTGTGTCTCAAGTTCTCATTCCGCACTGAGCTCGCATGGGAACTACGGCCCAAGCCCTCTCATTCTGAGAAGAGACCTGTGCCCAGTAATAGGATAGGACGTATTAGGTTTGGATGATGGTGATGATATTGTTTTGTTTGTTTTGTTGCGACTTTTACTCATTACAAACAATGGCCGTATTGTCTAATGACCTGGGGCTTGCGATCGCATTGACCATCTCTTTCTACCCCACATACCGTGTGAAAGAAAGAAGCGGTGAAAACGACAGTGATTCCGAGTGCGTTTGACAACATTTCTGTCTCTTTTCCTCTTCACTTCCCACGCCACTCGTCGATTGCCGTCCATGTAACATACACAATTATCTTCTTTTCCAGCCACTTCGACGACGTGCCAAAGAACAAATACAGCGTGACGAAACTAATAGCGCCTCGGCCCTGCCTCACCGCCAAGTACATACAGTCGCTGGCGGCGGACATCCGCGCCGTGTCCCACCAGTGGGTCATCCAATGCTGCACCACCAACTCGCTCCTGGACCTCGACACGCTCGCGTTGCCAGCCGGCTGGTCCATCACCAAACAGGTCTTCGTTAACTGGGTGAGTGCAGTAAAGACATCAACATGTCGCAGTTCACTACTGGAGGGATACAAGGGCCTACGCTTGCACGGAGCGGGTAGACGCCTGTTGATAATAGTACATTGTGTCTTAAGGGCGGTAAATAAGGAATTACGAACGAGAGTCGAAGTCGAAGACTGAGGGCTTTAATGAGTCGATGTTCGTAATTCTAGTACCGCCCGTGCGACATACAATGTTTTTCATCACATTTGCGAGTAAAATTTTATATTTGTAAAAGAAAAAATATAATTGTTCCAAATATTGGCGATACCTTAGGCTGCGCTCTTGGCAGCGCCGCCCTCCCCCTCCCCCTCCCTCAGCATGTGCCTGAGCCGCGTGTGCATGTGGTCCTGCAGCAGCGCGCGCAGCACCATCAGTACGGGCATTTACTCATTTACCGACCTTGGGCTTCATGACAAGAAAATTAGTACGGGGAACGACTCATTTACCGACCACGGGTTTCATGACAAGCACATTAAGGTCGAGGGTTTTATTTGGGGGGTTGCAGTCAAGGTAGCCTTCATGTTTTGACATTGTTTACGAGCAAGTGTGATGAAAATAGTATGAGCAGTGCTAACTGCACGCGTCACGTGCGAGTGTGACGGATTTGCGTGCGCCCGCAAAGTACACCCGCGCCGGCTAGAGTAGGCCCAAAGGGTCCCCCAAGGCGCACCATTTAGCCCGGTCTTCGAGTCTCCCCATCCAGTTACTGCTAGCCACTTTACGCAATTTAAGAATCTTCCTAATTAAGAATCGCAGACGTCTGTCCAAATCTCCCTGTCCTTCATATTGCAGTTCTACAAAAATATCTAACACGTCCTTCCGGCCCTAGAAATAGAGTTCTGGTATCAGATATTTACGCATGCTTAGATTTCTCAGATGTTGATCCTGCTTACAATACGTTCTTCTGACGTTCATCCACATTTTGCACCCAGGTACCGGCAACAGGCAAACGCAACACCCAATTCTTCAAAGATAAAGTCATTCTACTCTGCGGCGATCAGGACACATTCGTCAAATTCTGGGAGCGCGTGTGCACCCTAGCCGGGGCGACCACGCGGGTCGTCAACGAAGAAGACCTCAACATGTCCGGCGCCCTCGCTCTGGTCACAGAATGGGACTGTCCCCACGAAGTACAGAATAAAGCGAACCAAGACAATATCCCCCTGGTCTCCACCACTTGGGTGGTCCAGTGCCTGATCGAAGCCAAGGTCATCGCACCCACCAGCCACGACAAGTTCTCATTTATGTATACGGAGCCAGAATGATCCTGGGACTTTAAGAAAATACTCATTATACGTGACATCTGACACTTTGGTGAGTGGCGATTTGGACGCTGTAGCTAAATTATAGTGAAAGTGATTGAACGCTACACGTTAGTGTAAGTGTACGTTACTGTAACGTTACGTTACGGACGTTAGTGTAAGTGTGATGCAGTGTAAAAAACTCTATTTTCGGGATAATTGACTTGACATTCCAAAATGCGTGTCGTAAAACTTGGAACTGAAGCATTTTCTGTAAGTCATTTAACAATTTACTATTTTTATCATGTCCACAAGCTTGAAGGCTATTGGGTGCATGTATGCATTTATAAGAAGTTTATTATGTATTCCTGTAAACGGGATTTATTATACTTTTAATTGGTTTCAAAGGATGCTCTCGATAATGTCTGTGTTTATTTTTTTATGTATGTTCAGTGATAAACTTTTTAGGTTTACTCTCATTTAACATGATTGGAGATATGATAAACTACACAATTTCATATAAATATCGTTAAAAAAAAAGGAATGGAACTTTGGCTTGTAAGTTACTTGGCGGAGGAGCAAGACAGATATTCCATTTATTTTAACATGGACCTCCGCAAAGTAACGCCTGAATCTATACAGTATTTAGAAATATAATTGTTTAATATAAACGATGGAAATATTCCCAAGATATTGTAATAAAATAAATTATTTTGTCCTCAGTTGTCATAAGTTAACGTTTTGATTTTGGATCTCATCGTTTTGACGTGTTCTGTTATGATACCTAATTGCAATTTTTGTTTTCAAAATTTCTAATTGAAACATGTTATGCGATCAGTATTTTATTTATAAATCGTGCATAAAATATAAAATAGACAAAAAGATTACTCCGTAGTTTTTACGACAAATGGAACTAAATTTTAGTGGTTTGCTATAAATAAGGATAAAAATGTTGATGGGATAAGTCTAATGTTCAAAAATTAAGAGTTAAGACGGTCTTAGTAGTCTGTATTGTTGTTATGGATTTAAGTGGCATTTAAGGAATTTTCAGAATTTAAGCATAGGCTAAGGAACCTTTAGTGTACTGTGATTAAATAATTTCTGATCGAACTCAGTCAGTTAAAATCGCCAAAAATATACATTTTGTAAAACACGCTTAATAGTCATTCTAACAAAGGGTTGCATTTAATAACGAACTTAATTTGAAATGTATGTACTCGTATCTATTTCGTATTCAAATTCCAAATTCATCAAAAATATAGTGCATAGCAATTTGCATGAAATTGAGTTATTTTCTATCTAAAAAGAGTGTTTTTGATAATTTTCCCTTTTACTGTTATTTGAATGTCTTGGCATTGTAAATATACATATATTCTTATTTGACAGGATGTTAATGTAAATATTGAATGTAATATAGTCCATTACCATTAGTCTTTGATGTGGTGTACATAAGTAGTTATTATTAACTATCTAACTAATTATTGGAATTTTCAAATACCTAAAAGTCTGAATTTATTTAGATTTCATACTGAGTATGCTCATTAATAAAACGTGAAACGGTCACACTCTTAAATGCATGAATAAACTCTTGAGTTATTTGAAATAGAGACCTTTTGACGTATTTTTTAGCGTCGAACTAAATACTGAATTTGATGATGATAGTTTTCGTTTAAAGTTTTGCTAAATTGTTTTTGAACTAAATATTAAGTGTAGTATTTATTAGTCATTTCAGTCCATGAACATTTTGAATTATACTTTTAACTTATAATTATTGAAGTCACTCTTGTAAACGTTTATGTTCTCTCAAGATACGATGTCACTACATACCTACTGTTACAGATAAACTGTAAAATATAGTGTAAGTAGTTTTAAAGTTCCGACTCTCGGAACTATATGCAAAGTATTTGTCCGTCTATCTGTGTGTCTCTAGCGTTGAAGGATCCAAATAAGATTAGGTGCGCTTTCTTTATAATTAGAGATTCTACATTTTTTTTATTAAAATCATTCAGCTATGTTTCAAAAAGATACGTTAGTTTAAATTTTTGATAGTTTTTACTTTTTGTAAAACATCGTACAGCTAGTCCTGGCTAAAATTGAATGTATTTCAATGTGTATTAAAAGTGTGTTTTTTTTTTTCAATATTATTACGTGAAAATAAATTTACTCGCGACTTCCACGCAGAAGTAAATAAGAATTGACATTACCTCTCCCTTCTTAACTTGCGAACATTTCATCCCTTACTTTACCCCTCATAAGATTCTTAAAATTAAAACATCATTTTCTTTACATTTAGGTTACCCGTCAACCGTCAAGAGAATGTTTAAAGGGATAGGTTTGCCTTCGTAAATGTATCTCAACGATTATCAGTTGTGTTAATTTATTTTCTGTATAATAAAGGGTTTACATACATACATCTACATGTCCTTAAAAATACTTGAGTTACAAATTTTGTAGCGTTACATTGTACTGAAATTATTGATGTGTATTTAAATTTTCTACTATGATGGCATATAATAAATTCTTGGTATTAAAAATACCTTTAACACCTGTATGGCAAAAACGAGTTTATTCTATGTCGCTATAGAAGATAATAAAATGAATTTTATCTGTATTTAAAATCATGGTAAAAATAAGATTTTGTAATTAGCGTACAATAAGATGTTTATTTAGCAGCGACAGGTTTATATATTTAAAGCATGTATTAAAAATCGATCTGTATACCACTAAGTTACCACTCCAGCCTAAAGCCATTTGCTTATTTAATTTAAGTATCTGTAAATTGAAAACAAAATTGTAACAAGTTCCCCGTTTTCAATCTAATCTAGTTCCTTAAAACAAGCCATTCTTTTATATTTATTTCCAAACTGCTTTAGCGATTTCAATTACGGCTATGTGGGGTTTTTCGGAGGCGATGAGGGCGAACAATCTATATAGATTGGTCTTATTTCTGAGAAAACGCGTGTTTTCGAAATTATAGCCAGATTGAAACTTATACGCTAGGATACTATGCTTTAAAACTGATGGTTAAGGATGGTTATAACATCTGAGACAAAGCTATTGTCTGTACACTGGCCCGACCAGTTTAATTATGTTTTATCCACTTTTGTCAGCAGGCAGCGTGGAGATTTTTGCCTCTATATTTTTTCGTAATCTGTGCGGGTAATCTCTATTTTTTCCCCAAATTATATTGCAAAGAAATGGTATTACTCGGAAATGAGTGGCGTATTTTGTCTGTACCTAAAGTTGGACGTGACCCCTTGTCATTGTATGGTAATTTTATGTTAAAACAATGCTAAGCGTATAGCTGTATGTGACATTTGTAAAATGTTCCACTATTTTGAAGTGTTTAAGTAGGTATTGAAATGTGTTAATTGTTTTTAGTTATTTACGTGTTGCATTTTGCAGGCCGCTTTTTGAGTTGTTTTTGTTGGTTATCGTATGTCTTTAAAACGATAGTGGATGTAATTATGTGTAAACTACAAATAAAAATTATGAATAAACTGAACTCAATTATTTCCTCTTTATAAAATCACTGACATCTATGTAGGGCTACGTAATTTGAATATCCTTTTGCAGCGCCATCTATTAGAAACTAGTAGCAACAACAAGTTCGTCTAAGAGCTTCATGGGTAGTGAATGTAAGCTTTCGAGCTACCTACCTTTACCCCGAAGTTTATACTGTTTTTCTACTAGATGACGCTAGTAATTTAAATCTTGGATCAAATAAAACATCATTCAAAAGTAGTAATAAAATATGTAGGTAGTACTTACTAGCTGTTGCCCGCGACTCCGTCCGCGTAGTATTCGTTTATCGCTATCCCGCGGGAACTCTTAAATTTTCCGGGACAAATACTATCATATGTCCTTCCCCGGGACTCAAACTATCTGTATACCGAATTTCATCAAAATCGGTTCACCGGTTTAGACGTGATTGAGTAACAAACATCCAAACCTCCAAATATCTTCACAATCACATTTATATCTAATATTAGTAGGATTGCAACAAAACCGCTACACGAATTTAAATTTTCTACACAAACAAAATGTTAGAGCTAATTTTCTATTACGAGTATTCGTTAGGTAGGTTAGGTATAATTAAAATTTCGCATAAATGTTCACAAATTTTGATAGGTATTTTCTAGTATGTTAATTCGATCGGGTAGACAACATGAAGACAACACGATACTTATATGAAAGTACCTCTCTGTTTGTTACCTTGTAAATAGTAGGTAGACATCAGAGATGTCAATAATACGGTATTTGAAAACTGAATTTTCCATGTCTAATACAAGGTGTTAATTAACTGAAAACCTCAGACAAAAAAATTTTTTTTTTTCATTTTAAGTCAGTTGATTGCATTTATTTTTGAATACCACCATTATTTTAAAAGATAAGTATTCGTGTGTTTTGCTAAGTCAGTAATTCTACTTCATTTCTAACTCTACACTTATAATTTGTTTTTTTTTTATTATTTGTCATTTGCGCTTTGACGTTTTTAGAAGAAAATCACACATTGACAGCAAAATGGCCAGTATTAAATTATCGAAATAGTATGCAACCTCGCTGAAATATTTAATTGGCGCATGTTGCAGTCGTAACTTTTAGACTGGGCGCAATAAAAAAAGGATTTTAAAACACAAACACAACCTAATTTAAAACATAGTGTAATCGATTCTACTCTCGATTCTGAGCAAACTACTTTCTGGTTTTCAGTTATATAATTAACACCTTGTATTGAAAATATAGATACCTATATACAGACAGTGTTTAGCGAAGAGAAAACTTAAATCGGTTGAAAATTAGATTTATAATTATTTTTTGAAAAATCTATACTTATACCTGTCTCTTTCTCAAACGCTTTTCTCTATGCAGCAAGTATGGCGCTACTTGCGTGTGACATCACTCTAATCTTGACTTTCAAACCTTTACAATTTTGTTATTTGTAAAGGTAGCTTAAAAATGGTTTCTCTATTCGATAACAGGCATTGTGAGGTTTTAATTTATAAAACGTATAAAAAAATAGTCAAATACGGTATGGGAAAGGTGATGTAGGTAGGTACTTACACTAATGACGAGGATTTGCGCCCAAAGACGACGCGCTTCTCTCACTTGCCCATAATACGGTATTTGACTATTTCGTATATGTTTTATAATTTAAAACTACACAATGCCTGTTATCGAATAGAAAAACAATTTTTAAGCTATCTTTACAAATAACAAAGTTATACAGGTTTGAAATTCAAGATTAGACAGAGAAAGACATACTGGCATGTGACGTCACACGCCAGTACCGCCATACTTGCTGCATAGAGAAAAGCGTTTGAGAAAGAGACAGGTATTTAGATTTTTCAAAAAATCACTATAAATCCAATTTTCAACCGATTTAAATTTTCTCTTCGCTAAACACTATCCCCCTTATTCATAAAACTTAACAAACCTATGTTAACTAACAAATGCTTTGTCCCTTTCTAACAAACACAAATGTCGAAGTGACTGATAAGGACAAACGAATTTTAGCGGCATTTTAACTAAAATAGGTTTGATTGTCGTTTATGAATAAGGGGGAAACTGTTTATCTATATTTTCATAATAATATAGCAAAATCAGGAGTTGTCAAATACCGTATTAGGTGCTCTTTTAGTCCGAGTTGCCTACTTAAACATCTCACCCCTCGCCACTACACTACGCTACATCGTAGATAATGTTAAGTAATCATTGTATTATTCGACAAAATTGGTAAAGATTGAGATTTATTATCCAGGTCAATTTCTTATGAATTTTGAAACGCGTTTTCAATGGGACCCATTTCCAACAAAACACGAAAAAATTACTGCCACGACACGAGCTGGCGCGGATGCAGCCCTCAAAAAAGGTCAAAGTCAAAGTCAAAATATCTTTATTCAATTTAGGCTATAACAAGCACTTATGAATGTCAAATAAAATCTACCACCGGTTCGGCAAAACCTCTGCTGAGAAGAATCCGGCAAGAAACTCAACGAGGTATATATATTTTTTAAAACGTATTTACAATATTATTAAATGATATGTATACATCACAAGTATTTAGGTTGTGGTCACAGCCTCCAGAAAATCGGCCAAGTGCGAGTCGGAGTACGAACGCACTCATGAACAATCATGACTTTTTATCATCAGCGTATCGACCGTAAAAATGTGTCGTCACCACTCTATTAGGGTTGTAGGCATGCCCATCGTGCCCACAACGGTAGATCCGCCCTTGGACCAGAGTGCCAGCGGAAAGTGTAAGTAGTCACATCACAGCCAACCTTAGTACAAACCGGAAGCATAATATACAGCAACACTTGATCAGTTGAATCGTATTCAGACCTTTAACAAATTACTTAACTTTAGCAAATTAGGCCAAGATTTGTCAAGGTTATTGCCGTGGAACTCGAATCGTCCATATCCATACAGTCTACTGCTCCCTAGCCATTTATCGAAGAAACAGTGGCACACTGTCTCACAGGCTAAAGGTGATGCTCGATACAAAAGTGTATCGTACGCAGGGCCAAGCTAAAAGGTTACCGGCATATAAGCAATTTTAATGTTTCGAGGACCCAGTTTCGTTCAAACTGACGTAAAAGGTGGTCGTTGAGATTGTGTAGGTAGTCACAGTTTATCGTAGAAATTGTGAAAATAGTTACCACCCCTAGAAGTTAGCCGATGTTGGTCAATTATTTAGAGCTAGGTTCGTAATTCGTATGGTTGTGTAATAATGTGTATACACTGTGTTATAGAAGTAATCCCGCTAATGTGAAAGTTTGCGAAAGTTTGTGTGTGTGTGTGTGCTTTGTTGCTTTTTCAAGCTAAAACGGCCGAATGGATTTCAATGAAATTTGGTATGAACCTAGACAGCTATAGACCTCTCTTTCCAATACTGTGACACACCCTGGCTTGGCACGGGGACGATTTTCATAAAAGTTCTGTAATCAAGGGCACTTAACATTTCTAAGCTCCATTTCTCAAAAACTATACGTGAAGCCAGGCCGCGTCGCTAGTACAGTCAGCATCAAAAGGAGTGGACCACTTTTCTACTCTGTCGCATTGACACATTGACAATATTGCATGGCGTTTAGTACGTGGCTGTAAAACGACAAAGTACGAAAGTGTATAGCTTCTTTTGATGCTGACTGTACATGTGTCATATAAACCTTCCGTGAAAAATAATCTAACTCATGGTGACCATCGCATTTAAATCCGTCGCTCTAAAAACAGACGGCGGGATTATTTAATAGGTTAGTAGTTACCCATTAAATAGGTAAGGGTAGGTAGGTAGGTACCTATGTTAAAGATAAAGATTTCCATGAGATCGGGATGTACACCTACTTATGCAAGTCAAGTCCAGAAATGTTGACTGCTAAGGTAGGTATTAAATTTCCTCGAATGTTCCTCATACATCATTAATATAATAAGTTTTGGTCAAAAATGTAATTTTTAATACAAGCTTTTTTGCTGACTGTACTTTTTGTTGACTGCACTTGCATTGTGATCCAAGCTACATTTCTGTAACAAATTTCAAGTCGATGCCATTTACCGTTGAGGAGTCCCGTTCTGCGGAGACGATCCTGACCGGTCTACCAGGATTTCACTACCAGATTATTGTATTGTCACCAGATTTACATAAATACGCCAAATTTCAAGTCAATCCGACCACTAGAAGTGGGTCAAATTTAGCTTCCAAGATTTGACCCAAACACACAAATAAATAAATAAACAGGGCAAGCTAAAGAAAAGCTTGTAAATAATAAAAACATACTTTTTACTACAACATACAGAGGGTATTGCGTAACATTTCTAACATTCGCGATCACAATCAAAATAATACCAGTTTTTGTAAGTAGGTAAGCGAGAACTGTCATTGGATTGTGATAATCGCAAGGTCAGAAACATTTGGCAATAGACCCTCAGGTTCGTTTGTATGAATGACCATAGATTGTCAAAGTCAAAGCCAAAATACTTATATCTTTATTCACTTTATTCTACAACAAACGCTAATTATGAACTGAACATCGAAAATTGTGCCACCATCCAGTAGGTATGAAAAAAAATCTCCGTTGACAAGAAAGCGGGAAAAAACTCAACAATAAACTCTGGATTTTATCATCATCCCAGCCTATATACGTCCCACTGCTGGGCACAGGCCTCCTCTCAGAACAAGAGGGCTTGGGCCATAGTTCCCACGCGGGCCCAGTGCGGATTGGGAACTTCACACACACCATTGAATTGCTTCGCAGGTTTGTGCAGGTTTCCTCACGATGTTTTCCTTCACCGCATAGCTCGTGGTAAATTTCAAATGTAATTCCGCACATGAATTTCGAAAAACTCAGAGGTACGAGCCGGGGTTTGAACCCACGACCCTCTGCCTGAGAGGCGATAGGTCAAACCACTAGGCCACCACGGCTTCCACGGCTGGATTTTATATATTTATTTATTGATATACCAACAGCGTTTACATAGGAAATTACAGCATTAGATATTTACAAAACAACTGTCGGTTCTATACAAGGTGTTAATTAAATAACTGAAAACCAGAAAGTAGTTTGCTGAGAATCGAGAGTAGATTCGATTTCACCATGTTAAAATCAAGTTGTGTTTGTGTTTTTAAAACCCTTTTTTATTGTGCCCCATCTTAAAGTTACGACTGCAACAGGCGGCAATTAAATATTTCAGCGAGGTTGCATACTATTTCGATAATTTAATACTGGCCGTTTTGCGGTCAATGTGTGTTTTTTTCTAAAAATGTCAAAGCGCAACTGACAAATACATTATTATGAGTGTAGAGTTAGAAATGAAGTAGAATTACTGACTTAGCAAAACACGCGAATATCTTTTAAAATAATGAAGATATTAAAAAATAAATGCAATCAACTAACTTAAAATGCAAAAATATTTTTGGGGTGTCTGAGGTTTTCAGTTATTAAATTAACACCCTGTATATCTGTTGATGACCTTGTGGTCCTGACCTATGGCCTCTCAGACTGAGGGTCCTGGATTCGAACCATGGCTAGCACCTCTGAGTAAGTTACATTAGAAATTTACCATGAGTTCGGCGAAGGAGAAAATCCAATGACATGAGAGAATGATGTTTCCATGGAAACATGGATTGCATTCCAGGCTGGATCCGCGTGGGACTGCGGTCAAACCTCTTTCATTCTGAGAAGAGACCTGTGACCTGTGTGTGTGTCCTGTAGTAGCATGTGTATACAGGCCAAGATGAGACAGTGAATTTAGTTGAAACTCCTGAGTGTATCGATTTCGTCAGTAAAGCATAAACATAATATACCTAAGGTACATTAAAATTGTGTATAAAAGTAAGTAGGTATCTAACCTATTTAATATTTATTTATCTAACTGTGTCTGAGAATAAATATAAAGTATAAATATTATCAAGCTATAAATTAAACTTGTTTACTTACTGTGTCTTATACTTATCAATGTCATACTGTAAACATATAATAAGTATGTTTCAGACCTTTGTTAAACAAAAATGAGTACCTAATATAATTAAATTTAAGCGTTTATTAGACATTTATACCTACTTAGAACAGAGATAGGTACAGTTGATTTCGTAAACTTCTGAGCAAAAATTTGATCAAAAATATCTGACTGAACACGATTTTACGCCGCTAACAATAAAGTCGTGTTCACATATTTTTGATCATATTTTTGCTCAGAAGATTATGAACTCGACTGTACCATAAGTGAAAAAAAAACATAAATATGTATAATTTCAAAACATCGTCGTCGCTTACCATCAGGCGATCCGCCTGCTCGTTTGCCCCCTATACCATAAAAAAAAAGTATAAATCGCAGGTTTACAGCAGCAACTGACCATATTATCAATTTCAAAATATCGTAAGTAGCAGTTTTAAAGCAGCAATTGACCATTAGATTTGAAGAATAATCATTGTATTTAAACTCATGAACAAGTTTTTCCAAGGTTTAAGTTTTTAGTTCGAAACATGTCGAACTAAACTCAATTTAAGACGTAGTTTAAATTTTTCATAAAAAATACCCTAAATTTGTTGCAATTCTCGCCATAGCCCGCCAATAGGCCATAGCCAACTTTAATAACATTTGTAGCGAAACAGTTTCTGGTACGCGATTCCGTTTGAACACCACGGAGAAAATTATATACAGAATGACTCATTTAGAT
Organism: Choristoneura fumiferana; assembly: GCF_025370935.1. Lineage (NCBI taxonomy): Eukaryota > Metazoa > Arthropoda > Insecta > Lepidoptera > Tortricidae > Choristoneura > Choristoneura fumiferana. The sequence continues at coordinate 4,518,392 of NC_133492.1, forward strand.
CGGTTCGTATGGGAAAGTCTGTTCTTAGAACCATGTGATCGATTTTAATAACAAGAAAAACTGCATTCATACATTAAAAAAAAACTTATGGTCAACTCGGAAATCGAACCCGGACTATGAACAACAACTCATTATTCATTCTAGAGATCGTGTTTGATAGTAACATTTATTGCTTATGAACTATAAGTACACTATCGATATCTAAATAGAAATAATGTAAGTTTTTTTTTTCATAACGACCTGGTTCGATTCCCGTACCTACTGAGGACAAGTTTTTTTAAATGTTTGAATGTAGTTTTTCTTGTTACCCAAATCGATGACATGGTTCCTAAGAACAGATCTTCGTATGTCTCATAGTTTCAGACTTTCCCATACTGACCGATCTATATGAGCCACCCTGTATACTTATAGCTTTACTCCTCCCACGACTTCACGCACGCAGAAGAATAAAACATGGGCCAATTTTATCCCGTGGGAATTTCGAAAAGTCACTTCATAGTGCACCTCTAATGACTATCAAGGAATAATAATATGTCTTCCAATTGACAAGATTTCATTTTTTTAACATCTGTTAATTACTACAGGAATCGAAAGAGTTTTGCCTCCTGAACATGGAAAAATATTTATTATAATTGATTTCTCCATTTTAAAAAAATTTAAAAAATTTAAAAAATATGTCTGAATTTGCCAACTCTACAACAGAATAGATATGTTTCCTTTGCCTTTATCACCAGAAAAAGGAGCTGTCATAATTTTGATATTGTCTCTATGCAACGTCTACGTCAGATTTACGTGATCTTTTTTTTAAGAGACTAGACAAAAGTAATGTATCTATTGTGTCGTAGTTTTGGAGTTATGCCCTTTTAGAATAAGCACATCTTAAAAAAATTGTAATAAATTAATTAATAGTTGTAGCGAAATTTTAAAAATATCAGCGTTTTTCTCTTTCCAAACAGAATACAGAGAACGAATCAAATTATAGTCTTAGAAATATGAAATCTTGTCAATTGCAAGTCCCTTAGCTTTAGTGGTACAAACTTTACGTTCTCTGTCAGTCAGATCGTTCTCAAGACGTTGTTTAAATTATGTTCTATAGTGTTACGGCTATACTCATAAAAATGATCATGCTTATCTCAACCAATCACATATATATATAGGTACGTATGGCCACGTGATACACAAATGGTCCATGATAATGTTATCACATAAGTACCATTTGTATGTCGCATGTTTTACTAGATATCTTAGTTATTCCAGTTTAATAAACATTTTTTTATTAAGAACTTTTAGTTTACCTACTTTAATGATCGCTACAGACAGTGCGGTCCTTTGAGAGTTAATGGCGGCTTTACAAACGCAAATATAAAAAGAAAGAAGATACATTTAGTTACAAGAACACAAGACACAACAATATACGAGTACAAATAGACAACGAAGGATACAATGCGTCATTGCGGTTGTGAATCGGACACTGTTTCAGCATCATTATGCATTCTGAAGCGTTAAAAACACCCCAGCGCTGATTTTCAGCCAGCACCGTCCGTGACCCTCGGAGCGCTATATAGGTACAGATAATATACACGCTACACATGACAACATAAATAAGATAATTTGTAGACAATGAGACATGTTTACCTTAGTGACTTTAAAAACATAAAAAAATACAATATTGCTTAGGTATATAAGGAGTGGGTTGTGGAAATTTTCGTTAGTTGCGTGAGTTAGTATTAAGATGCAACCCTTCTCAAATGAGGGCTATCGCGTATGAATTCGCCACTAGAGGCGCTAGTGTAGCGTGAGGTCTCCGAAATGTCAAATCTCATAGTTTTTGGGTGAGCTACGTGGGTTTATTTATAATTAGAATAATTTTGTGAATATTTTACAATATCTGAAATGAATTATGGCAAATATACGTTCCGGGGCAATGAATGTCTGTGTTTTGAGACAGTTTTGTCTTTCGGAAACCTTTGTCCTCCCTTTTTTCCGAACAAAACGGGGACTATGCAACACTGTGGCATGCTCGATATTTTTATGGTACGGTTTTAAGGTGTATTAAATATGATTTTAATCTAAACTTTGTTTTCACGCCCGTAATAACAGACTTTGAAAGCCATACCTACTTAAAAACCTCACGCAACAGTGCGCCATCTAGTGAGACAAAAAACGATAGCCCTCATTGTATCAAATATTTCGGATACAGGTTGAAATTTCAATCGTGATCCAAAATTAGTATTTCACGGAAAATATACCTTATGCATGTAGCCCATATTTTTACCATATTCACTTGAATATGGTAACGAATTTAAAAAACAACAACAACAATTTGACAACTTTGTCAAAAACGATATTTTCGGTGTTTCATGAATAGTATACTCACCAGCACGAATATGTGACACAAAAAAGCGTGTATAAATATCTACCTAATTCGACTCTATTTCTAGGACATGTCAAATATTTTTGCACGCTTCGCTTTGACAATATTAATGCAGGTGACTGTACATGCGAAGTTTTCAAGTAGCAGACTCAAAACCTCCATCATGTGCTGCCAAAAGAGTTCGCATATGAAATATAATTAACTACCTACAAAGTAGAATCTAGTATTCAACAATTATAACGTGTAGTATGCATGTATAAGTGTGATAGTGGAATTTAAACTGTGGGATACAGAGTTAAGCTATATTTTCAAGCAGAAGATCGTGGGTTCAATCCCGGGCTCGCATCTCTGAGTATTTCAAAATCCATGTAAAATGAAGGGTCCACAGAAAGAACGTTAACGTAAAGTTGAAACTTTTAGAGTTATAGCGGTTTGAAAGTTAGTCATCACGAACAATTAGGTACATTCACCAGCATTAATATCTGCCACAGCGGAGCGTGCAAAAATATCTGACACGTCCTTCCGGCCCTAGAAATATAGAGTCGTATCAGATATTATGCACGCTTGTTGTGACAGATATTGATGCTGGTGACTGTACTATGGTTACCATTAATTTAAAAAATGTTTTATTGTTTTCAGATTATTTAATACAACGGTAGGTAAGTATAGTACTTTGCGAGCTCTACATTTTCAGATTAAAATCTCAATTTAAAAAAAAGGTGACTATATAGGCAATGTTCTCTCCGTCGACCCTTCAAATTACATTGGAAACTTACCCACGAGCTTTGTGCTGAAGGAAAGCATCTAAAGGAAACCTGCACAAAGAAAGAAATTGCGAAGCAATTCAATGGTGTGTGTGTGAAGTTCTCGATCCGCATTAAGCCCACGTGGGAACTCCGACCCAAGCCCTTTTAGGAGGCCTGTGCACAGCATGACTATGATGATGATGATGATTCTTAGTATTTGCAGGTGGTAGGACCTGGTGCAAGGTGCGCCCGGATTACTACCACCATCTTGCTCTCTAATCCTGCCGTGAAGCAGCAGTGCTTGCACTGTTGTGTTTCGGCGTGGAGAGTAAGTCAGCCGGTGAAATTACTGGCACTTGAGGTATCCCATCTCAGCCCTCTAGGTTGACAACGCATCTGCAAAACCCCTGGTGTTGCAGATGTTTATGGGCGGTGGTGATCTCTTACCATCAGGAGACCCACTTGCTCGTTTGCCATCCCGTCGAATAAAAAAAAATGGTAATACGAAAATATCGAATGAAACGACTATTTTCGTAGAGACAGCGTAGCCAACTTCATCCCTATATTTCGACGCCGTCATAAATAATAGCTGCCATAAAAAACTACCACGTCTTATCGCGGTGCAGATAATATTCCCAAATTGGTAGTTTCTGGAACCACAAACTGGCCACTTTGCGGTTGATATCTTCTCACTGAAATAGCAACACTGTCGTAAAGATTACGATGCATTTGAGGTGGCAAGCTTGAGCGGTAGTTAGATGCATTTAGACAGTAGATAAATGTATGCGTTAGAACAATTAAGGATTTAATTTAGTGAAAAGTCCAAATCAAATTAGGTAGGTACCCACATTAAGATTATGTATTTTTTATTTAAATTTGTATGTACACCCCCCCACGGGTCAATTCTTCTTGATATTAAAACTTAGCTTCGGCCGCGTGCAGCAACTTATACTCGTAAGCTGTACCTAGTAGCCTAGTGGTTTGACATGGCCTCAAGCAGAGGAACGTGGGTTCGAACCCGGGGTCGCACCTCTGAGTTTTTCAGAATTTATATGCCAAAATTACGATAGAAATTTACCATGAGATTAACGATGAAAAAAAGATCGTGAGAAAACCTGCACACCAGCGGATAAAATCAATATGGCCCGAGCCCTCTGGTTCTGAGAAGAGTCTTGTGCCCAGCAGTGGGACGTATAGGCCAAGATGATGATAATTTTGAACTTATTTTACAACATAACTTTATATCTATGAATAAGTGTATTACTGTGATCGAGTCCGAAAAAATACACCGAAAAAGGTTACTGTTTCTCCCTAGAGGGAGCTGTTGGTCGGCGTTATCTGTTAGATAAGTCGAACGACGTCTTAAGCTAAAAAAATGGTCTTATCGTAACTTTTTATGAACAAAAATATTATGAAGGCCGATAATAGATTAAGTGGCACTTAAGATATACTTGGGAATTATACTGTATGCTTGTGATATGATACACTGCTCAAAATAGGTAAATATTTAGTTATACGTCTTTAACAAATTGTTATACCTGAATTTAAATAAATAAAAAATAAATATCAGGGGATATAATTATATAGATAGATAAATACTTAAATACATATTAAACACCCAAGACCCGAGAACAAACATTCGTATTTTTCATACAAATATCTGCCCCGACACGGGAATCGAACCCGGGACCTCAAGCTTCGTAGTCAGGTTCTCTAACCACTAGGCCATCTGGTCGTCAAAAATAAAAGTCTATGTATATTTGAACTCAGTGACTCTTCTTTTTATTGTTTTTGAAATCGGTTAAAATCGGTCAAGCATGAGTTACTCTAACCTTATGAATTTAAACAGGTACTAAGTCAGATTGATTTTTCAGATTTTGTAGTGTGTACAGTGAGGCCTTAAAAAAGAGAAAATAATTAAAACATAATTAATGTAGTTCAGCGACTTTTAAAAATAATGGAATCCTTAGATTAGAGGCTGTCACACGCACTGCAAACATCAAAAAATATGCTTTACATTGTTTCTTCAAATAAAAAGTGTTACAGAATTTAAAAAAAACACGATTTTTAACTGATCAAATATCGCTCAGTTTGACGTGTACGATCTATTTTTTAACAAAAAAGAGGTGTTATAAGTTTGATCGCTCTTATCGCGCGATGTGTCTGTGTGTCTGTCTGTCTCTCTGTGGCACCATAGCTCTTAAACGGGTGGACCGATTTGAATGCGGTTTTTTTTATTTTTATTACAGGTTTTCTGGCGATGGTTCTTAGACATGTCTTTTCGAAATCGGTTCAGCCGTTTTCGAGATATTGAACTTTGAAGTGACAAAGTCGGGGGTTTTCCAACTTTTAGTTGGTTAGGTTATTAATTATTTGCCCTTGTTAAAGGCCCTACGTAATACAGGATGTAGGTACTATGTAGTGAATAATGTTTTGCCGTCGTGTTTTATCCGAAAAGTTTGTATTTATCTTTCTTTTTCAACTACTTTACTGAAGTACTGCAGCAGCTAATTGTAGCTCTAACGTCTCAATAGACAGCAAGACAAATTCGAATTTATCCGACAAAAGACCATGGAAAAACATTAGTCAATAGATTGTATATAATATGTATAAGGTTTCGTCCTAGACTTTCCGTACTCGGTACGCGGGTCCATTTGGCACTTTGGCCGGTTTGTTTTCTGTTTACGTTTCGCACGCCGTAGATTTGTATTAGGAACGTAGTGGGTGGGGGCGCCGATGAGCGTCACGGGTCGCGACCTACCAACGTTGACGGCAACGCCCTTGCATAATTAAATACTGCTGGCTGGAAAACTCGCGGCGTTTATTTTTTTTATTTTTTTATTCGACTGGATGGCAAACGAGCAAGTGGGTCTCCTGATGGTAAGAGATCACCACCGACCATAGACACCTCTAACACCAGGGGGATAGCAGATGCGTTGCCACCCTAGAGGCCTAAGATGGGATACCTCAAGTATCAGTAATTTCACCGGCTGTCTTACTCTCCACGCCGAAACACAACAGTGCAAGCACTGCTTCTTCACGGCAGGATTAGCGAGCAAGATGGCGATCGGCGATTTGGAAAAAAAAGTGACGGACGCAATGGAGTTCTGTCAGATTTTTGGCTGTGTAGACTTCGTTTCCTTTGTCTTTTTTTAAGTTATGTAGGAATCATAACTATATACTATATCAAACGCCGGCTAAAAACTGGCTGTTTTATTTATGCCCTCAGCCGATACCTAGGTACTATAATATAGATGGACACTGTAACACTAAATAATCAAAGCATTTAAGTACCTATGGATAGCTAGAAAAAAAAACATAATATTTTTCCTCATCACACAACACATGATGTTTTGTTGCAGGTACTTTAAAATAACCTTTTAAATACAAATAAGAAACTTTAAAAAACTCAGTTCTTAAAATCTAGTTTTTTTGGTATTTCTACTCACTTTATCTTAGATAATGTTTTACCGGTGACCGGGTGATTTAGCGGTGACGGGGTGGGGCCGAGTTGCCAGCTTTTTAAGACGTTTCCCCTTCGAAGGTTTCCCCTAAAACTGTTTACCCATTTGCCCTTTAATTGTAAATGAACTTTGTCTGGCATATGTGGTTGTCACCATTCTAACCTATCAGAAAACTCTCATTGACGTATAAAAACACAACTACTGTTTTTTTTTAGTAGCCTGCCTATCTCCTCCTCTTGCCTTCACTCCATTTTGAAGCTACGTCATGCCAGTGGCCAAAGGTGTGTACATATCTAAATCGTCCCGCCAGCCCTTCTCGGTCTGCTTCTGAGGTCTGCCTCGTCGTCGTGTAATACATTATAATGTTAAAAATAAAGTTGTGTTAAATACTTGTGATGTATACATATCATTTAATAATATTGTAAATCTGTTTTAAAAAAAAAATATATATATACCTCGTTGAGTTTCTTGCCGGATTCTTCTCAGCAGAGGTTTTTCCGAACCGGTGGTAGATTTTTTTGACATTCATATGTGCTTGTTATATCCTAAATTGAATAAAGATATTTTGACTTTGACTTTGAAGGCCGAGGACGCACTACGGCTGAACCGCCACGGTTTTTAACACTTTTAGCACTGGCGGCTATAAGTTTACTTGTATAAAAAAAGTCACGCGGTTAGCCGTAGTGCGGCCTCGGCCTTACTAAAGTTTACTCGCGACTTCGAGGGCGTAAATCCCCAAAAATTACATTGTGGATTTAATTTACGTTGTATGTAAGTATAAGGTCATGGCCTAGAGACTAAGGTCAAATTTCATGTTTCTAATCCCAGTGGTTGTGTTTTCAAGATTTTATCCCAATCTCCTGAGAATATTATACTTTATAAAATTAGTAGGATTAGTAAGTAGGTTTTTTAAATTTTATATTGCTTACCTTATGAAATCTCTACATACCTGTGTTTTCTGTACTGCTTACTATGTGTTGGTGAATAAAGAGTCACTGTATTATAATTTAATAGCAAACCTAAATCCCCCTAACATACGCATTCCCCGTAAATTAAGGGGATATCCCAAGCTGGCAGCGACGCAGCCGTATTGATCCTGCGGGCAAGACGCGTTCTTTGTTTGAAGACGCTACGGCAACTTGCCAGGACATAGTACGACGCCATATACATATATAGTAGTCTCCGACTCAATGACCATTAAAGATTGTAGTCAAATGTAGAAATATGAACTTATTCAACGTGTCAAAAATATCTTTATAAATATCTTTTTTGTATGCCACCACTTTGTTTATACGCTTATTTTTAACCCCCGACTCAAAAAGAAGTTATAAGTTTGACCGCTGTGTGTATGTGTATGTGGCACCGTAGCTACTAAACGGGTGGACCGATTTGAATCCATTTTTTTATTTGAAATCAGGTTTTTTATCGATGGTTCTTAGACATGTTTCATCAAAATCGATTTAGCCGTTTTCGAGATATTGAACTTTGAAGTGATAAAGTCGGGGGCTTTCCAACTTTTTGTTGGTTAGGCTATTGACATTTACGTATAAGTATGTGCCACGAGAGTTGAAGTAAATGATTACACACACAGCTATATGAAGAACTGATTACATAAAGAAAGAATGAATTAAATTAATGAATGAATGTCAAAATACCGCTGTCATCATATTATGACTGATAATACGCGTGATCTCAACTCTGGTGGCACTACCTATATTTGCTGGGTAAACTTAGACTGGCCAACGCAAGCTGTCCCAGACAAACCGCGGCAAATTAAACATGAGGCTGACAACACTTGCTGTACACTGATTAAACGATGTTAATACTTGGATATTTATTAAAACATTCATTATAGTAATGTGCGAAAGATGATGATACTCTTTAGTAGTCCCTTGGTAAACTTTATGACCTTTGTCAGTGCGTTTACGTACAGTCCAGACGCATCAATGTTTGGACCATTCTGACTAGATTGGCATTGAATATATATTCTAACAATTTAATTCTAACATAATCTTATAACATTTTCCATTTTGAGGATGGTAGGAGGTTGAATCAAACAAAAAAGAAATAAATAAATTCAATAAATATTTATATTTCTCAAAGCAGAAATATCAAAATTATCTAAGTCGGGTTAGAATGACAATATGTCAATTTTGACAGTCTCAAAAATGTTACCAGATTAAAGTTTCATAAAAAATGCGCGGACAGCTTTCGCTGGCTAGAAGCAAACACCAGTCCTGTGTGAAACGTCCTTTAGCTAAAGCAACATAAACAGGCGCAGTAGCGTCCTCATTAAGGCTGCCTTTGATCTCAGCCTGTTGCCTTTATACCTATATATTGGGCTGGTGTATTGCAAATGTGTATTACAAATTGTAAATTGTAGCTTTATTTCGTATGTTTTTTGTGGTTTCGTATGGTTTTTTTAATACTAACCTGTTGCCCGCCACTTCGTCTGCGTAGAATTCGTTTATCTCTATCCCGCGGGAACTATGCGGTTTTCTGGGATAAATACTACCCTATGTCCTTCCCCGGTATTCAAACTATGTGTATACCGAATCTCATCTAAATCGGTTTAGCGGCTTGGACGTTATGAGGTTACAAACAAATAAACAAACTTACAAATACGGCAATGCGGCAAGTATTTATGGTACGTTTGGGTCTGGATTGCATCGGTCCGGGGATTGCTTTGGGGTTTAGGTTAAGTTAGGTTAGACTAATGACTATGTTTTGTTGACGAAGCCTGTTGCGGATATTGCGTTGTTAATTGATATTTAAAAAATGTAATTTAAAAATAGTAGTCTGTTACCTCTTCAATAAATTAAGTATATTCGGTAACTTACAAAGAAACATAACTTTCGCATTTATAATATTAGTGATAATGGGATATTTTTCGTAGGCACGTTTTTGTTGACATGGAAGAAGTTGCTGTTGCTGTTTCCAGGTTATCTGATAGAAGTACAGGACGTTTAAAAAATAATCGAAAATGCCATCAAATTCTACAGCCTATTCTTAAAAATGTGGCCACGAAAATGAGGCGATTAAAAAGCTTGCATAATGACCCTTAGGTATAATTATGGCGCAGGATTGTGCAGAGGCAAGTCTACAGGACAGCGTAAACCGAACCGACCGAACATAAGTATAATAATGAGTCCACCATTAATCAACTACCTAATTTGCCACCACATGCTTACCTGTTCACATACAGTCTCGTTCAATTCATCGCCTAAACCAAACAGCCTGTTGGGGTAACGCATGAAGCACGAAGTTCAGGAGATGGTAACAAAGCGCCTTCCCCTCTATTATAAAATATGACAGACCACAGAGAAAAGTCTAGGTGTATTTGTGTGATGGTTTGTTTCGGTATGAATTTGTAGGACCGACTAGAAGCAAAGCATACCTAAGTTAGGTCTCATCTCGCAGTACCTTAAAATTTCCGTACTGTGATTCCACTACTAAATAAACGATACTTGTAGCTGATCTTTTTAAAGATTTTCTTCTCCTTTATGGTACAGATATCATTTTTATTTTCACAAAAACACAAGTTCGATACGCAAAAAGGAAGTTATCATCAAATCCCATCTGAATAGTAGTTGAGTCACTTAGTACAGTAAAGTGTAAAAATATGGACTTATTCAACGTTTACCACCACCGACGTGTACCACAGACTCTTATTACGACGTAATAAGGTCGTGGTAACATACTTTTGAGTGGTTCGAATAAATACATATTTTTGCACTTGACTGTACGTAAAGCTCTACCATCTAATTTAGGAAACATTCGAATGAAGCTGCGTTGGAATGTTGACGTGTGCTGTAGGTACAGTAAGCGTCAGAGAAAAGGAACCCCCTGTGTGACACGTGACAGAACTGTCTGGCCCTGCGGTTAACTATCACGAGCTCTGAGACAAGTGCATCATAGGGAGATCTCGGGTTCAAATCCACTTTTTGTTTTATTTATGTTTTTGGTTTATTTATTTTTTGTAGTATTTTCCTGATCATTTAAATAAGTAAAAAAAAAATTAAAAAGGCATTGATCATTGATAATATTTTTTTTAACCACATTCGAATTGATACGATCTTCGCAGGTGTGAGTGAGACAAGAGAACCTTAGTAATAATATCCGAATACGATCCGAATTGTGTAGGTAATAATTGTTTTATTATTATTCCACGAGCGGACAACAACTTATAATTTAATATTCAATACTCGCATTACAAGTTACATTCACGCTCACAGTCAATCTTCTCCAAGCGGTGAATAACAACTTTCAAAAATATCGTTTTTCACAAATTTCTCATATCGTAATCCTCGGAATCGAACTCGATTCACTGCAGGTAGTGCACAGGTCGAATACTTCGATTTGCCGCTAGGCCATTTGAATACTTAACGATAGTTGCAAAATTAATAGATGCTAGTTGCGTGCCATTAGTATTTAGTAGATAAAGCGCCAAAGCAAACACAACCTTCTTGCACAGTAAAAAGAGACTTTCAAAGAAGCAGCGACTGTAGATATACTGGGTTCTAACTTTTTTTTTCATATTGAGACTTTGGGGGTGGCAGATATTTACTTAATCTTTGCATCCTGTTCTAGCTAATGCGTATAGATATGAATAGATAGATTGCGTTTAATGCCGATTGTTGCACTACCGTAATGTAACTTCAGGAAGTATCAAAGACTGCTGTATTAAACTGCGACTTAAGGTTGAATGTAGGATAATATACTTTATGAGCCTCATTTACTTAACTGAGGGTATATTTATAACGAAATTTACAAATCTTTACGTTTCGTGTCGATCTCCTTGTGTGAATATCTCCACGTCGTAATATTATCCGATTTATTAAGTTCACGAAAAGCTTTTATTATGGTTCGATTAACAACTTTTTTGAAGGCTAAAATTGTTGTTCTCTGGGAACAAAAACAACCTATAAAGAAAATAGCACGAGATATGGGTGTAACGGTAAGTTTTTAATAATATATTTATTGTTGAAATATATCTCACAAATAGCACGTTTCATGTATTTCTAATGTTATTGTTTTCTTTTATACAGAGAAAAACAGTTCGAAGATGGATACAAAGGTATCAAGCGACGGGTGATGTGAAATGTGATCGCCAAGGTCCTCGCCCAGTGGCTTACACCGATGAATCAGAACGACACCGTAATATAGTGCAAGTTCACTCAGTGGCACCCTTCAAATCTACACGCTCAAGTGCTGAAACTTTTGGGGTGTCTCTTAGCACAATTCGACGACATCTACACGCGGCGAACATCCATAATTATAAACCCGCCAGAAAAATTAAGCTTACTGACGATCACCGAACTAACAGAGTAAACTTTGCCACTCGTTACTTAAATTTCGACTGGGAAAACGAAATAGTTATATTTACTGACGAAAAGTGCTTTAAGTCAGATAAGGATGGGCGAAAAATTTTGTGGAGAAGAAGTGGGGAGAGGTATAACCCCAACAACGTATTAGATCTCAGAACAAGCGGGCGTTTAACACTAGGTAAATAACCACAGAAGTAATAATAAAATCTTTTTACTATTTTTGTGTAACTATCACATTTATTTAAATCACGTGCAAGGCGTTTATTTAATATTCTTTTGAAGTTTTCTTAGATCACATGTTGCAACAGATTTTAAAAGGTAAACTGTTTTAGGTTACTGGGGATGGATGTCTTCAATGGGCCCAGGCGAGCTAGTGGAAATAGGCGGCCGCATGAACAGTGAGCGATACCTCGAAGTGTTGAAGGACGTAATGCTACCGTCAGTGCGTGTGGCATATCCTGAAGGACAAATTTACCTGGTTCACGATAATTCTTCAGTGCATAAGTCCAAAATCGTCAAAGACTGGCTAAATAGCCAAAAAGACATAACGGTATTTGAATGGCCGGCTAAAAGTCCGGACCTAAATCCAATAGAAAACTTGTGGGGTCAGATGGTATTGAATTGGGACTCCAGTGAGATAAGGTCTAAAAAGAATTTGGATAATGAGGTAAACAAAACATGGGAACTGTTGCGTAATAGTGATACGTGTTTCAATATGGTTTCGAGCATGAAAACTCGGCTTCAAGAAGTAATAGATAGTGAGGGCTATCCTCTCCGTTACTAAAAGTAAGATAAACCACCACCAATAAAACAGCATTGGAACGAAAGAGCAAGTGTTAATATTTCCTATTACTATTATTTCGTAGTTAATCAATAATAAACAGACCTTTGTTATGATCAGTCAAGTTACTCTTGTTGACGAGTATTCATGTGTTAATGATGCACCATCTGACCTCACATAGGTATTGTTTTTAATGTTGTTTCAAAAGGGTTATCAGAAACCGTGATAAAAGAGAAAGATGTAAATTGCTATACTATAATAGTTCAGCATGTTGGTTCTTTCTCAGTAATCACAGGCACAATTAATATTAACAGTCTATGTAAATAAGTGTTGTAAATGTTTTTATAAATATGATGTATAAGCGAAACGTCACCCCCAGGTATTGTGTTTTATTAGTAAATTTAGTTCGGCTCAAAACCTAAGTAAATAATCATATTTCAACATAAATAGAAAACTGTATACCTACTGAACTAGAAATCTATGGATAAATAAACAAATATTGTGTTTGCAACATGCCTATCATTTTTGTATACCTCAGGCCTACTTTAACAAAGATCTCTTATATAATAATAATAATCAACGACAGGTGATAAATAAAATCAAAAAAAAAAAGATTTCAAGGTGCGGGGTTTGAACTGCGAACCATAGCATGTCGAGGCCAACTCACTATCCACTAGACCAACTCGCTCTCTACGCAACATGACAAAAATATTGAACGCTTTGATGTCATTGCCAAAGGGGGATCCTTTTCTCTGACGCTTACTGTACTTCTAAAACTCGTTCCCCAAAAACTGGCAATAAAAAAAGCAGTTCAAGGTAATCTGGCGACTTCTGTCGTAAGTTCTCTATGCCACGCTACAGCAGCAGCTACAGTGGCTGCTACAGTAACTGCTGCAACAGCATTCAAATTACGCGTGTCGGTTCAATTAGCAGCCAATGTACAGTATCAGGACTACTGAGACTACGACATTGGTACATTCTACTAATTGTAAATGCCAAAGTTTGTATGTGAATGTGTGCGCGCGTGTGGGTGTGTGTATGTGTGTATGTGTACTTTAGTTACTCCTTGACACTAAAACGGCTGGACGGATTTGAATTAAATCTGATATGAAGATTGCTGGACACTTGAAATAGTACATGGTAGGCTACAAAGTAAACTTGTTTATTTGGGTCAAATCTTGCAAGTTAAATTTGACCCACTTTTAGTAGTCCGATCAACTTGAAATTTGGTAAACTCATGTAAATCTGGTGACAATACAAAAATCTGATAGTGACATCCTGGTAGTCTGGTGAGGATCGCCTCCACAGGACGGAACTCTTCAACGGTTAATGGCATCGACTTAAAATTTGGTATTGAAATGTAGTTTGGGTGACAATACAAGTACAGTCGACAAAAAGTACAGTCAGCTAAAAAAAAACTTGTACTAAAAATGAATTTTTACCAAAAACTAATTCTTTATTCAGATGGAAAGACGAAACAATTTATATTTTAAGTTTAAACGTAGAACTACAAAAGTATTAGTTTTTCAAAAGGTTGTGACATTGGAATACCGACCGATACGATAGTAGTAGGTACATACTTTTGAGACGGGATAAACACTAAGGGGCTATTTCACCATCCAGTGTTTTATATGACGGATAAATGTGATGCCGTCTCCGTCTATTCGAACAAAACAAACAGAGACGGCAACACATTTATCCCTCAAATAAATTTAATCAATGGACGATGAAACAGGGGGTAACTATTAAATAATACTTAGGTATAAAGGTATTTTTCGGTCAAGTAATGTTGCATCTTAATTAACCAAGTTTGAACCACGTTTGTGCTGTTTCCATCTACCGGACTATCCGATTTAAAGAATATTTTTTCGAAATCCCCGAGATTTTGAAGTTCATCATCATCATCAGCTGGAAGACGTCCACTGATGAACAATGGCCTACCTTAGAACGCCACAATGAAGGACAACTCGCCACTTGCATCCACGGTTTCCCGCAACTCACGATGTCTGAAGTCCACCTGGTGGGAGGCCTGTCGACGCTTCGTCTTCCGTTTCGTTGTCGCCACTCGGCGATTTTTCTCCCCTAACGGTTATCTGTTCTTCAAACAATGTGAGCCGTTCATTGCCATTTTAACTTGCATATGCTCAGCTGGGGCCGCTTCGCGATTTCGCATATACATAATACTTGTTTTTATGTTAATGTATACTATTGTTTTACTTTTTTAATGTATTTTTATTATCTGTATTTTTTCTGTTTTCTGTATCGCTTACTATTTCTGGTGTACAATAAAGAGTCTTTGTATTGTATTGTATTATGTTTTTATGTAATGTGCGAGAAGCGAATAAAATGTTTCTATTCTATTCTATTCGTATTTTTCCAGCTATGTCGGAAAATACTGAGATAGTCATTTCTAATCTGGCGAGAATACCCAGGTCCTCGATTTTGTGGCAACTCCGCAGTGTACGTGAGATAGTATCGGCTTGTTGACTAGCGGCTTGCGGTTCAATCCCGGTGATTACCTGAATGCGTCTATTTAGATAGTATTATTGATACTAGACAAGCTTTTATATAAAAAATATAGTTTTAAACAGCCGCCCTTGATCTAACGGAAGAATAAAAAATTGACTAGGTTCCGCGGGACGAAAAATCCCTTACAGAGGTACAGTCGATTAAAGTGAATCATGTATCGGGGTGTAACTTATACTTTTTTCAAGGAAATCATAGTGAATTTGATTATTAAAAGGTTCTACGCTGGTACCATGGTCTACCACTCTAAAGTTGATAATCGTTTGCATGTCACAAAACAATAATGCCAATAGACGTGTCTGTCAACTTAAAAGTTCGACTTTAGTGACATACTCATTTGATAGGAACTAGTTTAAAAATTGATAGACCACTTATTTGGCTGATGGTACATGAATGAATTTGTTTGACCGTACAGTAGACGGACTTGTGTAGTAGGGCGATGCTCAAATGGACTGATGGATAATGTAAGACATTGGCACACTAGTTGGTATTGCTTCTCATGACGATTATGCCAGATCACTACTACATTCTGTAACGTGCAACGAATGCTTTATATCAGCCGAATATGTTATCGCTTTTGACTACATGACAATTACAAGCCCGTGTTCCTTAGTCCATCGTTCTGGGCAGAATGACGACAAAATTACCCTGTGGCCCTCTCAGACTGATGGTCAAGAGTGATGAAAATTAAATGTATTCAATCATCATTATCTTGGCGTATTACACGTCCCACTGCTGGGCACAGGCCTTCTCTTAGAATGAGAAGGCTCAGTGCGGATTGGGAACTTCACAAACACCATTCAACTTCTTTGCAGGTGCGTGCAGTGTTTTCCTTCACCATAAAGCTCATGGTAAACAAATGTAATTTCGCACATAAATTTCGAAAAACTCTGAAGGAGCCCGGGCTTCAACCTACGACCCTCTGCTTGAGAGGCCATAGGTCAAACCACTAGGGTACCATGGGTTCTTAGAACGCCACAATAAACGACGACACCACTTGTATCTTTTTCTGTAGGCGACAACGACAATACCATCTCCATACAAACATGTGCAAGTAATGCAAGCACTTTATCAGAGCTTATCGCAGCCGTCGAAGGGTTAAGATAACACCCCTGCTGCCGGTAATCCCGGGATTATGGGATTCGCGGAACGGGGATCTGTGTGTTTTGATTGTCCTACAGGTTTGGGAGTGTTTTTTTGGGGTTGAGTCGACTTAAGGGCAAAAGACAGGATCTAGGTTCCTTGCCGTTGTTACCTATGTATTTTCATACCTATTTTTTCATATTTTTATGATGAGCTAGATAGGGGCGTGCAATCGGGTAAATCCATTATGGACGACTGGGTAAGGATTTTTTTGCAAAATCATGCATGCATCCTGTCAAAGACTATCGCTTGTAAATTGTAACTTCTAGCTTCGTGAAATAGGGCACAGATAGCTCAATCTATTAACCTTAAAACACATAACCCTCCTTTTTTGCAGTCGGGTTAAAAAGTATATATAAGTAAACATGAACATTATACTGTTTAATTCCATTGCCTGGTAAAAACCAAACTCCATGTATAATATCAGAATCATTTTAATCTTCATCAATCATCCGGTTAAAAAATAAGTAACACATCCAAAATCTCAACTCAATTGAAAATACAAACATAATGGAATCAACACTCAGCGAGCGCTTGAACATATATAAACATTTTAAATAAAGGGGGTAGAAGCATAAACCTATCACCAATTCACACTGACCTCTCAGGGGTCTAGCAAATGCTCTCAAAAAGCCATATTATAATAGATTGAAGGAGGTGAGGGAGGTCTGTGGTAAATGGCTGCTTTCCAAATTGTCGAGTCTTCAAGTGGTAGAAAATCGTATTGAGTCGCTCGCGAATGCTCCCTAGGGCTGGAAAGGATTACTTCTCTACGCTCAAACATCAATTAAACGAACCGAAATGCGTTACATTATCGAAACTTACGTGGGAAATTATTGTTAATCGCAATTCATTTAATCAATCATCGTCGATATTTTAGTATTTGTTAGTATAGTTATTTTCAATAATGTCAGTATTTATAATAACAAGTTAAGATTGTTTTTTTGGAATCTTTTTGTATTTTTTATTTCAATTCCAAATTTTTTGTTACTTTTACGGTCATCCCGTAAAAGCCGCTACCGCCGCCGCGGTGTCGCTAGTGTCGCTGCTTAAGTGGCTAAATAAGAAACAACACAGGCTGAGATATGAGATGCATAGGAGAAATTCGTGTCTGTATCGTTGTCCAGCGGTGGTGTAGCGGTATAGCACACGGCACGGAATGCCGAGGACCTGGGTTCGATTCCCTTCCCAGCGCTGGTCTTATTTTTCTGGTTTTTCTGTGCATCTATATTTCAGTTTTTATTTTCGATAATAACAAGTTAGTTAATAAAGCCCATACAAAAATAAATTCCAGTTGTACAATCTACTATTTTTGTTCTATTAATTACCTAATAAAACTTTCAAAACATGCTTTGTTCTTTATTTATGTATGTTACTGTTGAACTTCCGTCTTCGAATTCCCTGGATTCCAATAAGACTAGAAATGGCTTTGACAAAAACATTTCCTGGTTAATATTGTGATATTGGGACTATTTGGAGATGAACCATTTCGTGTTCCCACGGGGTCTCCTTGCCTATACAGGGGGAGTGGTAATACCAAAATATGTTTGAAAAATGGGAAAGACTAGCCATTTTTAGGGTCTGTCTGTCCGCGGCTAAGCTCAGAGACAGTTCGTTTCTACTAGAAAGCTGTAATTCGGCATGAATATAATATGTACATATCAGTCACGCCGAAAAAGTGGTAAATTAAAAAACTTTTTTAGCGTACCTCCCATAGACGTAAAGTGGGGGATGTTTTTTTTTCTCGACTAACCCTATAGTGTGGGGTATTGTTGGATAGGTCTTTTAATCTGTTTGCGAAATATTCAACTGTAAAGTGCAAATTTTCATTAAATCGACCCCCCCCCCCTCACAAAATCTAAACTGTCGGGTGGAAAACCTATATTTTAAATTTATGGGTTTACAATTTCGAACCATCCTGTATATGCAAGTATGCGGAACGCAGGTGGTTCCGCCCCCGAAATTCCGCGGTTTTTGCCGCGTTCCGTTCACTTTGACGGCTTGTTTAATCTAATTGGATTTTATGGTACTTTAAATCGTGCCAAACTGGAGAACATCTAATATTTTGGTGTGAAGTATACTTTTTTCATTATGTATATAGTCGACCAAGAAAGTGCTTTACCAATTTTAATGACAGAATATACTTCAGAAATACTTGATTTGTGTTGTGAGTGAAAATACGCTTTGACGTTTTAAGTGCTACAAATGACATTAAATCTTAGGATGGTAAACCAATTTCTTGGTCGACTATACCTACCTATAAACAAAACATCAAAATTGCCAAAAATCATTTAAGTTGCAGGTATGTCGGTGTTGTGGTACAGTCACCAGCATTAATATCTGCTACAGCGGAGCGTGCAAAAATATCTGACACGTCCTTCCGGCCCTAGAAATAGGGTCGTGTGAGATATTTATGCACGGTTGTTATGTCAGATATTGGTGCTGGTGACTGTACCAAATTGTCTTTAAATTACCTCTGTACGTACCTACATTTTGTATCATGGGAATATAGACAATTACAAAAAAAACCTTATTTCAGTGTCATGAGGTAAGACGTTTCTTCACTCATACTCATTCATAACTACATAACATAATAAAATTGTTAGATCATGTTAAAAGACTGGCCACTTACAACACAAAACCCTTAACAACTTTCACGTTTAAAAACAAAACAAAAAAAGTTTAAATTCAAAATTTGAACAGATTCGACGCACGTGCGTTCCGTTTGACCGAGTTCGCGTGGGAACCCGCACAGGTGCTGCCACGGAACAAATCACAGATCGGCCAGGAAGCGGGTGACATTCCCATAAACCATGCGTGTTTGGGGGTTATTTCGCGCTTACAACGGTATTTTCACAGGTGCGGTTTTGAAAATCGGCCCCCAGGGCAAAGATAGTAGAGCTAGCTAGAGCTAAAGCAGTTGCTGTATGATGGCGACTATAGCAACAGCTCAATGTTTTAAAATTTCCTGATAGTCCCTCGTAACCAATGTTTCGGTTTTTTTTTAAACAGTGGGTAGGTACTATTAATTACGGTAATCTGATTACTTTTTAATTTATTTACAACGTCTGCTATCGAGCGGAAAAACAACACACACTTTTAACAAAAAGAAGGTTTGAAATTCAAGCTTAGGCAGAAAGAGACATTACTGTTTAACGTCATAAGTAGCGCCATACTTAGGCACTTGTCTCACTGCCAGCGAGGAAACGATTGGCTATCGACTATTTTCTCGCTCAAGAAACGAACAAAAGATATAAGATCCTGTGTGAGTAAAAGAGACACATATATTAATAGTTGATCGCTGGCTGTTCACACTGTCGGCGAGAACTCGCTCTTACATCTTTTGTCGCAGCGACATGAGCTATAAAACTCGCTGAGCTATAATACTCGCTCAGCGATGTCAGCTTGGCGGCCGCCCCGCTCGAGCGAGTCGAGTGGAGCGAGTAATCGCCCGTCGCACTCGAACACTCGCTTACAGCCAGCGACAAAACTATACTCGCTTCTCGCTGCTCGCCCACTCGTTTCTAGTTACTCGCTCTACTCGCTTCTCGCTCATCGTCGGCGGTGGGACAAGTGCTAAGACATAGAGAAAAGCAGAGACAGATATAGGTTTTTCAAGGAATCATTAAAATTTCTCAACTGAACTTAATTTTCTTCACTAAGCTTTGACAGTGTAGGTTATATGCGGCGTGTAATTGTTTAAAACGTTTTTGGAAAAAAATGAAGCGAATTTATTTATCATCTAAAATTAATTAAGCGATCAGCGGTAAACAACCCCTGGCTTGGGTGATAGCGCTGATAATTTATTGCCTCGCGCAGTGCATTGTTTTGTGGAGTAAAGAACGAATCGAAAACCGTTTATATTATCTTTAATTTACTCAAAAGTTGGAAGTTTGAAATAAAGAAAAGAAAGAAGACATTTATTCACTGAAACGGAAGACACGCAAATACAATAAAATTTACACAATTACACACAAATAAACCAAAAAAATACATGAAAACACACATGAAAATAGTAACATAATACACAATTTTGTGTGTCCCCGTAAAAGCGAAACGACCGGTCGCTGACTTAGCATTATGCTGAGGCGTTAAACGCCAGCAAAGCTGATTTGCGAAAGATTAAATGTAAATCTAATAGTAGTGATCCTCTTAATTAAAGATTAATTTTTAATTAATTTTGTATTATTATTAAAATAAAAAAATAGTACATTGTACACCCCCGAGATGTTGAATTATTAGATAATTAAGCCGAGGGCAAAATGAATTTTATGAGCAAGGTATAGTCTGCTTTTAATTCGGTTGCGAGGAAATTAAACTGAATCAGTGGAAACGAAGGTACCTTTTATTTTTCATGCATTGCTATATTCATGTCACTTTTACAGCGTTTTAAAGTTTTGTTAACTTATTAATATGGCACATGAATTAAAAAAAAAAACTTTTTATAAATGTACTATCTACTGGACTCATTGGAAACAACGGGAGACAATGACAAACTGATAAAGCATCAAAAATCTGAAATTTTCATTTTGAACCCAAACATTTTCTCCACAAAACCCTAAAACATACGCAAAGTAACCATATGAAAAACCTTTCTCAAAACTCTTACCCTCCTACAAACGGAAGTCCAGGTGTAATAAATCACGGCCCGCTGACGGAACACGCCGCAGATTAATTTCATTCCTCACTGCGACTTAAAACTTTACCATACTAATTTGAATCTGTCGTTAACAGTTGGGCACCTCTGGCTTTTCCATTCAAACAAAAATCTACCAAACATAAGAAGAAATAAAGTTTAAACTCCTTCGTGTTTAATCTGTAAATTAGCTGCGCTTTGCTGTTTGAATTTGAGCTTTTTGGTGTATGCTTTTGAGTTGGGTTTGTATTGGAAGGAAAAGTGTCACAAAATGTTGGAATCTATAATAAAATGGTTAGAACGTCGTGACGTATGCGAGTTGAATCCTCTCGCAGTGTGCGTCAAAAACAGCGTATGAGCTTATGAGAGTTGATGGCACATACGTCTTTTTGGTTTGGATGGCGATAGCTGTCACTGGTGTTTGGGGCTGTAATAAAATTTGTTGTGCGACAGTACATACTTTATAATTGTTTTGAATGTAAATCACACATATCATTACTATGAATGATTTATTAGCTAGTACGAGTAATTAGCTCGTAAAAGTGGCAATGGAACGGCCATATAGCACGAACAACAGGTCGTTGGGGCCGAAAAGTTCTCGAATGACCGCGGATCGGCAAGTGAAGCGTAGGACGTCCACCAACGAGATGGACGGATGTCCTGGTTAAAGCCGCGGGTTCACGGTGGATGCAGGCCGCTTCCACCCGAATCAATAAGGTCTATGGGGGAGACCTCTATGTCCAACAGCCGACGTGCTACGGCTGTCACTAGACATTTATAATATCATTGATTAGATATACGGTGAAAAGTCTGTTACAATACTTACAAATCTTACAATATAATACAATTCACATTCTTCATTGCACATCACAAATCACTACAAATAATTTTCATTGACACAAATTCATTTTGTTAAGTTTAATAGAGCAACAAAGAATGTGCAAATGTTTTAACTTTTAACATTGTTTACTTCTATTCTTACATTCAGTATTCAGTATTTATTTATTGCAACACCTTTTACTAAAAATTATAAAAAATGATGCCCTGTTGGGGCGTGGCAATTTTAAAATTAATTACATTAATTAACTTATACATAACATATTATGCTATTTTAACCTAATGTAATTTTTAGGAAGAGGTTTAAGGAACACTTAGGTATAAATTAACTTTATGTAAGGTATCTAAATAAACTATACATTTATCTAGCATACATACCTCAGTGGCGAAGCGTTCGTAGAACCAAAGGTAGAACCCTATTCCCGTTGGCTTGCCCAGTATTTACAAAATAGGACAACAGTACATACAGGATTTGTGAAAGATGTAAGCGATCTTTGCTTTGGCTTTACCACGGAAATATTTGACGCCACGCCACTGACATACCATACCTACAATTTTTATGGCACGTGCAATAATTTTAACTGACTTTACTTCCAATCCAATATAAATTACTCAAAGGTCTTTAAAGCCGCCGACAATTAGCCCCATGTCCACCGCCCACATGTATTTTTTCCACGACAATTGCACTAAATATCCATAAAATTAATTGTTACAAATACATTTACACGGACATAACATAACAACCGTAGAATCAGCTTCTAATGACCGCTGGCTCTTTTGTAGCCAAATATTACCACCAACTTACTAATGTAGCATGGAAAACTCTAGACATATAAAATTAGTCCTTATCGTTGTTCATATAAGGGTTGTAGGCGTTTTGCTGTAGTGTAAACCATAAATTTGTTTACAGAGATGTCTCAATTCATAAATTGACAGCTGCGGTCAGCCATCTTTTTTTTTACTCATCGATTTATGTCCACCGCCGCGAGACAAATTTTATTAGTTGCCAGCATCTGATTTTTAATACAAATAGCGAATTCAGTCAGCTAGTTCTTAAGTAAACCATATCGTATCTGTGCAAGGGTGAATGTGAAATTTTTTGACTGTAGTTCGTTTTTATTTTAACACGTGCCGAGTTTAATTGAGTATGGGATAATTTGTATGAAAATGGATGGAATGATGGTTAATGAGACTTGCTTTTGATGTCAAAGTTTGACATTAAAATTGCTGGTGCATTATTAAATGACATTTGTGTTGCCGACTTAATTGTTTATTCAAGAATTTTTATCTGTTTTAGCTTACGTGAAAAATGATCGTTATGAATAAGTTTTCGAAACAAAAAATAGTTGAAGGTTTTTTTTTTAACCCCCGACGCAAAAGAGGGGTGTTATAAGTTTGACCGCTATGTGTGTCTGTGTCTGTATGTCTGTGTTGCTGTGCAAACTACTCCCTTGTCACGGGGACACAGATGACGAATGTACCCTACGAGCGCATTTTTTTCCGTTTTTACGTTAAAATAAGGCAATGGTTTTAAAACCATACAACCTATTTTACTTTTATGTATATTTTTATAATGTTACCTAAAGTTTTTCTAACAGCTGACATAAATCTCTATTGTTTGTAGGTATTTTGCAAATATCAGAATATTCATAGCAAGTAAAATAATACAAATGTTGGCCTAGTCTCAAATGTCTTTTAAACAAGGTTTCTAATACTATTAAGACATAATTTACGCTAATCCCGCAATCGGGAAGTTCTACAAGTGTTTTGGGGCAAGTTAATAGAAAACTGCCATTCCGTTTCTCATTTCTTGCGTGTACGTTTATTAAAAAAAAAAAATCGAACTTTCACTGCAATATCTGCCCAACGAGCATGCATACTGTAGATAGCTGGCCGAAATGTCACATAGGCTACTTTTTCAGGGTAGGGTAGGGGTTTGCTTTTATAGGGTACTTTTTAATCGACGAAAAAAAAAAAGTTGACACGTAAATTCGTTTTTATCCCGATATTTTCACTGGATTCGGATAAAAAAAAAACAACTGGGTTAGGGACATGAAACTTGTCTTGTCTTTCCGTCCTGTGGAGACGATCCTGGGCGGACTACCACGATGTGACTATCAGATTATTGTATTGTGTCGCAATTTACAACTACTGGAAGTTGGCCGACAGACAACGGAACAGGTGAAACTAAATAAAAGCTTGTAAAATTGTATTAAACGTCCTAATATTTAGCAGCAGTTACTGGCTTGAAATTCGTAAACCAAATGTCAAGCCAATCTGACCATTCTAACCAACGACAATAGTTTTTTTTTTTAACATATCTGACCTTGATTGACCTTTATCGCACTTGATGTCAAGAGCAGATGAGGCCAAGTTAAAAACCAACGGAGAGCTTCAAACTTCTAACACAGTTTTTTCTTAAAATAGGTCCCAAGAAACTTTCTCAACTAAATTACCTACTTTATACTACTCCAAATCGGGAGCATCGTATAATGAAGTACAGTCAGCATAAGTATTATGTGGCGAACGCAATCCTCTTACCCCCCCTCCCCCTCCTTCCGCGTCTTACTGTATGGCTTCCCGCAAATGTGAGGCCTAAATTTATATAGGTACAGTTTAGCAGGAGTCGGAATTATGTAGGTATAGGTAGTGCCACCAAAGTTGAGGTCACGCGCACAAAGATATGCAATCAGTTCTTCATGTAGCTTTATGTGTAATCATTCACTTCAACTCTCGTGGCATTACCTATACGCGACCGGATAGCCAAGTGGTTAGAAAACTTGACTATGAAACTTGAGATTCCGGGTTCGATCCCCGGCCGGAGCAGACATTTGTGTGATTAATTACGAATGTTATTTATCTATACAAGTATCTTATTCGTTGCTTAGTCCCAAACCAAGCAAAACTTGTACTTTGGGTAATTTATCAAATACCATACTGAAATAATTAAAAATGTGATAGAATCCCATTTCTTAGTTCTTTAGTTACTTTACTTGAAAGTTTGTAAGTCTATTTATTAGTTAGTTTGTCTATTATCTTATCACGTCTGAACCTCTGCACCGATTTAGATGAAATTCAAATGGCGTGTACTGATTCGCAGAACTGGATTCTGGATTCTAGATTTGTATTAACTGACAAAAAAAAGGAAAAAAAACTTCTCGCTGATTGGCTTTGGATTGGATGGACTTACCTACATTTGAAAAAGACTGTCTTATGGATTTATCTGATTTAGATAATATACTATGTTTTTAACTGTTCTTTTCTTAAAAACCACGCAGAATTATACTCAACCGATAAAATTGTAACATAACATAACAAACAAAAAGTTGGGAAACCCCCGACTTTGTCACTTCAAAGTTTAATATCTCAAAAACGGCTGAAGAGATTTTGATGAAACATGCTTAAGACAACCATTGCTAAAAAATCTGCTTTCAAATAAAAAAAAACTGTATTCAAATAGGTCTACCCGCTTAAGAGCTACGGTGCCACAGACACATATAGCGGTCAAACTTATAATAACACTCCTTTTGCGTCGGGGCCCTCGGGGGTTAAGAAATAGTTTTTTACCCTATTATTTAAAACCAAGATCTTAAAAAATGACAGATTTGGATTTACCCGAGTTTAAAGTAAAGCGACTCATTTTTAGTACCGTTGATAGTAATAAAAGCTACACCTCAACGTCCCCCAGGTTAATTCGATATACCGTTGGTTCAAGACAGGGTTTCCGGGGAAGTGGTCTCAAGGAGGAAGTCGCACGTGCGGGTGTGCGTTACCAGCACCGAGTATACACCAATAGAGTCGTAGAGCTTGTCTAAACTATAAAAAAACGCCCGAAAAAAAAACACCGACAAAAAAACGCCGCTAAAAGACAACTAAAAAGTAAATAATAATTATGCTTAACTAGCTGTTTCCCGTGACTTCATCTGCGAAGAATTCGTTTATCCCTATTCCGCGGGGACTATGCTGATTTCCCGCAAAATTAAAGTTTATTTAGTATAAGTACCTAGTAATATTTTTTTAAGAGCTACGGTGCCACAGACTGACAGACACACATAGCGGTCAAACTTATAACACCCCTCTGTTAAAAATGACGCGTCCCTCAACTGAATCATGACGATCGGAAAGCCGCCGCCAAGTTGTTAAGAGAACCTGACTGCGAAGCTTGAGGTCCCGGGTTCCCCGGCCAGGGCAGATTTATGTATGAATAATACGAATGTTTGCTCTCGGATCTTGGATGTTTAATGTATTTATGTATGTATTTAGCTAAATAAGTATGTTTGTCTAGTACCCATAGTACAAGCTTCGATTAGTTTGTGAATAGATCGATTGGTGTGTGATGATATTTATTATTTTTATTAAATCAGTTGATAATGACTATACTTAGACAGCAAATCTTATAATAACCGCCTTAGTCTAACGGGGAATTAATTGATTAATATCAATTACATTTGTGTGTATACCCGTATTTTAAATGTGCTAATGTACGTGAATGCGTGTAGGGCGCCTCATTTCAGATTATACAAGCTCTAATTTAGGCTGTCTAATAGAAACTAGTGTACAAAAATATTCTAATCCCAAAAAATTTGACACGTATACTTCATTTTGTCAGTTAAACAAAAAAAAAATAAGATAAAAGTTCTCTATCTATTTATCATAATTTGTTTGCTCAACGCTAATACCCTGCTTGGGTTTAAACCAGCCAATCAGAGGACAGCAATTGCCACAGTATCTGAGCGAATATTTTTTCAAGCAAATTGTATGACATTTCCACTCTATTGAATAGTTCATCTATGGTTTTAATACAGTTGCAATGTAAGGGCGGTTACACACTCGTGGCCGAATAAAAATAGGCTATGTGGCAGTTAGCGCGTATGTTTGTTACTACTTGACGTTAAAATTGATGAACGGATTTGGATGAAATTTGGCATACAGCTAATAGCTTGAAGTCTAGAATATCACATAAGCTACTTTTTATCCCGAAATCCCCACGGAATCGGGATAAAATCCCAAAATTTTAACCAAACCATAAAAAAGGCATGAAATTTGACACTTTTTTTTCAATACAACGTCAGTGAAATTCGCGAAGTACCTTTTAGGAATTCCCACGGGAATTTATGCGAGATTTCAGAATTTCAATTCAATCGCTCGCTAGGCCTAAAATGGTTACACGTGCGAAGTTGCGCGTAAAGGTTAGTTGTACATAAGAACACATAAACACAACACGCAACACAACAGATCTAATCTAATCTAATAGAACTTAATAAAAAAAACTAAATCACTAAATTATTTTGCATAGGCGTCTAGTTTTTTTTTTATTTAATAAAATGTCTAATAGTACATTACTGCAGAAGCCATGAAGTAAGGGATTGATGGACGAGTTCGGGGTAGAACTTAGTAATATATAAAACGAGTCCAGCAATCCCTGTTCTGGCCGAGGTTTGTATAGCGCTTTTCTCAAACAATGTGAGGAAATATTTCATCCATCCATCCATCGCATCGCATCGCATCGCATCGCAGTATCGCAAATGCTTACAGGGTAGTGGTGGTTGGCTGTTCGTAATTTTTCCTTTGTCAGTTTAATGTTAGTAAGCAAATTTTAAAAGTTAGAGCAGCGGACAATAATGGATTTTCATACATACTTCATGGCCTAGGCCAAGAAGTTATGTAGGGAGGTGGTAGGGAGCCATAAATGAGAAACTTCATGTCTCCATTTCGTGGCATTAACGCATACATTTCCGAGCATGTTTGAGAAAAATGTGTTTTCCGTGGTACTCGTATACATAGAGTACAACTAGAATGTTAATGTCATTCGGGACTCGTCGGTTTTCTTCATTTTCCTGAAAATTCAAATGATAAAGGAAAAGAAAGCCGGCCTTTCATTTCGAGTTCCGAACGACATCAGCTGTTTACCTTACCTTATAAAAAGCGGAACGGAAATTAGACACCATACCGCTTTTTATTTCATGCAAAAGCGACACGGCACTGAGGCTGAGCGCACATCTAGAAAAAGGACGGCTGCCATTTACATTTATCTGTGCACTCAAGTCTAATTACCGTGTCACTAGTGCGGGAAAAAAGCGTTACGGTAATTAGACAGGTGCATAGTAAAATGAGAATGGCCTATGGAATGATTTAGGGGCTGTTTCACCATCCATTGATTAGCGTTAACCGACGGTTAAATGTGATGCCGTCTCTGTCTATTCGAACAAAACAAATAGAGACGGCATCACACCTAACTTGCAGTTAACACTAATCAATGGATGGTGAAACAGCCCCTTAGTGTACAAACTTATGTTTTTTTTTGAACACAAAAGACGCTTGTGTGCTCAACCATCCGCTTTTATTTCATCTATCACCCTAATTATAACATATTTGCTTTGAAACAAAAACCACTGAGTCTATTTTCAACCACAAAACTTTCCCAAAGTTCCTATGCCTCAGAATTTACAAACTATTTCCCTTGCGTACAATTCAAAATGATTTATGTAAAACTGTTTGATTTATTAATAAATTGAGGGTATGTGAGCGGAAGGAAGGTGGAGGTCAGTTCCGCCATTATGGTGTTGCTGTTTACTGATTTCTACCAAAATGGTAGTTTTTTTGACGGGGTGAGGGTTACGTTTGGTGTGATTTATTTTGACAATCGAGTCGTTTTGGAGTAACGTTTAAATGATGTATTTAATTATTTACTTTTTTTTCTAAAACAAAGTAGGTAACCACCATCTTGCTCGCTTATCCTGCCGTGAAACAGTAGTGCTGGCACTGTTGTGTTTCGGCGTGGAGAGTAAGACAGCCGGTGAAATTACTGGCACTTGAGGTATCCCATCTTAGGCCTCTAGGTTGGCAACGCATCTGCAATCCCCCTGGTGTTGCAGGTGTCTATGGGCGGTGGTGATCTCTTATCATCAGGAGACCCACTTGCTCGTTTGCCATCCAGTTGAATAAAAAAAAAAGGTAAGTATAATGTAGTTTAAGTCAAATACGATTTGTTATAAAACAAGAATTATCTATCAACAAAATTGCGATTTTTTTTTAAACTAAGTTATGAAAGGTAAATTTCCAAAGTATTGACTACGATACAAAAATATTAATATTTTTTTATTACATTAGCAGTAATAAATTAATAAAGAATAAGGGTTTAAAGCTGCCCCCCTCTACCCGTGCATATCAACTTACTAACTCAAATTGACTACAGCATAATAATTTCCTTTAGCGATTCAAAAACATCCGCTATCTAACGTTTTATACGAAAAAAACTAATATATTAAAATTCATTGGCTGTAAAAATCTTTCCATTGCCTTCTTTATTTTTTATAAAGACAATTCGTAAGCAACTTCCCGCCATAATATTTCCATACCCTCAAATTCACCACGTAGAACTTACCAATATCAAAGTCAAAATTATTCGAAAATGAAATCTAAGCCATTAAAATAGGAGTTCTGTGCTATTTTTTAAACAGTTTTATTTGACAATTTTAGAGTTGTTATCATCAAACTTAATGTTACTCGAAAGTGAATCGTTTTGCAAACGTAAGAAGGTGGTGGTACATTTTTACTTTAGCAAGGTCACATTTATTGTAAAGATGTGCAGTATCGAATAATAGCGAGGGGGGAGTGAGTTCCGAAATATCTTCCTTAAAACCGCTTTTGGGGGTTTGTAAGCTGATGGTTTTAAATCGAACAGTTCACTTTATTCATGAGTTGTTGTAAACAATAATTATCATCATTTTATTCTTTCTAATAAAAGGGGTTTTTCAATTAGGTTGTTGTTCAAAAAAAAATCTAAAACATTTTTTTTTGCTGATTGCACTTACATTGTTATGTCATCCAACCTACTTATCTATGTATACCAAAGTACACCCATAGACTAAATTGTTCTACTCTAAAAGAGTTTAAAACGTCACATACTTATAGATAAAAGTTCCTTTATTCGAATTTAGAACTTCGAAGACAGAATGCAAAACGCTTAAAAAGTTTTCAGTGACTAACTCGAAACTACGATGGCCCTGAAATAAATCCTGAAATATTTACAGTTTTAGAGTTTGGGAAATGAAAAGTTGCGAAATGAAACAGGTTGCCAAACCTTACGTTGCGAAAAGGCAGTACTCGCTTACACAATCACAGACAAATGTGTGGACAACATTTAATTTGTTTGGTAATTATCCATTCACACTATACTTTGAAAGGTAGCTTGAAGGAGCACAATCACAAGCAAAGAATTCTATTCCTGAGCTTTCTTCGATTGTTGTTCCACAAATTAGGACCAAAAAGCTGAAATCAGATAAACAGAGTCTTCGAATAAGCAAAACAAAATGTCACAATTTTTTTTATTGGTGTGTACGTATAATACTACGACTTAACGTCTTCTTCAGCTGGCCAGACTTTAGGTGAATGTCGTTGTTCCAATTTCCAATTTTGTGCAAAAATATTTTTTTATAATTTAACCGCGAAGCATTAAATCTAGTTTCATGCGTAATATATCGCACTCCGCACCCAGTGTCGCGGAACGCATCCAATACGGACTAACGGAGCGTTCCATTTTCAAAACTTGTACGATTTATTGCTGCTACATTGACAGTATTGTTTTTTGGATAGCTGGGGTCCGAATTGGGGTGGTTTGAACTGCATATTTTGTAGTAGGAATTCAATTCACTGATTGAAACGTGGTAGAATTTTGAGTTTTAACTTAAGGGGCCGTCAAAAATTATTTTCAGTTCCACTAAAGTGGTAACAGTATCAAGAATTGCACCTATATTTACAATATTCATTAAAACGTTTTAATGTGCATATTATTTTCGTATAGATCTTTTACAAGAGTGTAACTCTTAAATAACAAGATATTTTTCTTTCTAAGAAATCTGCTTCACGGAGGTAGAGCAAAGGTAGAGTCAGTTCTAATTTTCGTCCAGAATTTTCCTTGACACTAACACACTATTAACTATTACTACATAATTACACAATCTACAAAAAAAATGTAACAGGGTAAAATCCAAATTTGCATTTTTCTCCTTTTCATCCCGAATTCACCTTTTCATTCCGAATTCATCTTTACTTCGTACAATTCGGACACCAAATAAAATATTATTACGTTAGTAGTCCTGATTTTTGTTGCAATTTTATTTTTAACCCCAACCGTAACTGATTTGTTCTATATTCCTGGATTTGTATTAAAAATGCGCAATAAAATTAATGTTTGCGGACAATGGCGGCGGTCAGGGGCGAATTGATTTATAGTGCCGGAAAAAGTCATTACGAAAAAAAGCTACTTATTTACAAAGTAAGTCCGTTATAGATTTCAAGTTTTAACTATCAAAAGTAATAATAGTAATAAGTTAATAAAAATAAATGCCTAATTTTAATTGAGGTGAAAAGGTGCTTAATATTGTCTTAAGCCCACTTTTGTTTGCTAACATGGCTATCTTTTATAACAGCCATAGACAGTTTACTATCAAACCCTCCTGGCCAAAATACTGGACGTATTCTCAGCTACGAAAAAAAAACAATAACGAACACTCAAATCGCATTCAAACTCGGAACGTCACGAAATTCCATTTTTAAAGTCCAGATTTCTTTTTCGAAAGCCATTTGGAACACTCAACTGCCAGCGCGAGATA
This sequence comes from Choristoneura fumiferana, assembly GCF_025370935.1. Classification (NCBI taxonomy): domain Eukaryota; kingdom Metazoa; phylum Arthropoda; class Insecta; order Lepidoptera; family Tortricidae; genus Choristoneura; species Choristoneura fumiferana. The sequence continues at coordinate 4,549,840 of NC_133492.1, forward strand.
ACTTTACATTAACGCCTGAAACGGATCTTTCAGTTAATGGGTGATATTTTTTCATGGGTGGGGTTAGAGGTTAAGATCGACCAATGGTGTGGCTGCTTTTGTCTTTGTCTGCTTGGTATAACATATACGTGCTAGAGTGAGATAGGTGAAGTTTATTCTTAGTAACGTCTGGAAGTTTGGTACAGGTCGGTTGGAAGTGCATTATAGGACGTCTTAATTTTAAAAGTGTTTAAATAATTAAAATTAAATAAATAAATATCATGAGACAATTGACACCAATTGACCTAGCCCGAAACTAAACAAATTGTTGGAAAAAGAAGATACCTAGTGAATGTAGCTCTAGATTTGGTTGAGATTTGCACGATAAGAAATCAAATCTACTTGGACACCGGCAACATCAGAAAAATTTCGGGTGCGTTGCCGATCACAAAGAATACATCATCGTCACCAGCCGGGAGACGGCTACGATAAAAAAGAACTTGCCACCTGTTTCCACCGATTACCGCACTCTCGCGATTTCATTTCATTCCATTTCACATCAGATTTCGCCAGTCCACCTACTGGGAGGTCAATCAACGCTGCGTCTTTGAGTCCGTCGTTACCACTTGATATTTTTTTCCCCAACGTCTACCTATTCTTCAAGCGGTGTACCTTCCCCATTGCCACTTCAACTTAAGTATATATTATTAGATCTTAGGGCTATGTCAGTGACTCTAAGGGTAAAGAATACACTCATCTCCAATTCATACCTAACCATTTGGCAACTGATTTTACAGTGCTAAGAAAGGATAGCTCGGTGATAAGAAAAAAACATAGGTTTGCACTAATCCTTAGTTAACTGCCACCTAATCATCTGAAGTCATTATTATTGTTAGCCTATTCTGTCTCACTGCTGGACAAAGGCCTCCTCCCGATACTTCTACTGCTCTCTGTCCACTGCATACAAGGGCCAGTCCTTCAAGAAGTGATATGAAGTATTTTTTTTTATAGACAATCCCGCTCAAATAACCCAATTCTCCTTTCAAACGGCAGTCGAATAATTTTTATGTCCTTGTGCAAGCGACAGTACTCTCACATAGTTTATTCCTGGCAATTTGCGTCAAATAAACTAAGACTGAGCCCGGGATACCTCGTCGGGAAATCATGACACAAATGCAAAACATACATAAACTGGCTAGAAAGAAACCAAGATGCCATAATTATAAGCAAAAATCTCAAAAACATTTCCACAGGGAAGCCAAAATTAATTCGTTTAAAAAAGACTGGCAGCTAAAATAGGCATAAACATTTAAAAGTAAAACAATTCGCCAAAAATCGCTCCCTAGCGCCACATCACGACACACCTCATTACATTACGCACACTAATGTACTGACATAGACAATTAGCGATGTAATACAATCGACTATCGAACAGTCGATAGTTTTAATTCAAAAGCTTGTTTAATGTCCAAGTATCGAGGACATGGTTTATGGCTCTATGATGTTGACCAACGTTTTATCAATACTGGAAATCAAAACTGGAGGTACATAATTTATCCAGGTTTCGCAGTAAATAAATTAACAATGTGACCCAAAAGCATCGACTCGATGGTCCATGGTTTTAGTCTTAGATTGAGCGAAGGTAGAGTAAAAGGACTTTAGCCCTTAAGGTAGTAGAATTTGAAAAAAAACCAGTGAATTTGAACCTTCGTACATCTCTTAAAAAAGAAAAAAAACTCTATTTTTTTTCCTGTTTGTCCATTCAATGATTAATTTAATGTGACAGATATCTGTGATGCTGTCTCTTTTTGTTTTGTCTAATTAGACGAAGACGGTATCACATTTATCTGTCAAATAAAATTTATCCATGAGTGGTGAAACAGGCCCGTAAAGTAATAAGGGTCAATAGGTTAGCTTGGTTAATATCGATATGCTTCAGCTTGTCGACATCACTAGTGACAGTTCATTTACAACTTTAAACTACACAAACCCACTAATATTTACCACCAAACAAATCACACGCACGGAAATAAATAAATTCCTCAAAAGAAAAAAGTCATTCCCCGCAATTAAAAAAAACTTCGAGTTATTTAGATTTCCATAAATACCGCGTTTGAGATATATCTTCCTGGTGTTTTTTGGGGGTTAGCGGGGCGTCGAAACTGCGTCGATGCGTTATCGAAAACAGAATCTTCAGCGAAGCGAAAATAAAATACCAACAGAGACGAATTATTCCAATTGGAAAATATAAAAAGTCTACATTCAGTTATAGTAGTATTGATTGACATGTCATGCTTGATGAATAAAGTTTTTTATCTATCTATGAGTATTTATCTACATTAATATACAAGTGAAAGTTTTTTTGAATCACTGATGGTTTTCACGACTTCTATAATTGCTTTTTGATTATGTTCTATTCAACCAGCAAAAAATAGTTAACTGGTAGAGCCGATTAAAAGTGCTAATACTTGCAAAATATTCGTAAAACAGCATGTTATATGCCTGCATATTCAATTTACTTCTACAACCGTACTTACCTAATTTATTATTATTAAGGGGCTGTTTCACCATCCATTGATTAATTTTAATCGACGGATAATGTGATGCCGTCTCCGTCTATTCGAACAAAACAAACAGAGACAGCATCACATTTATCTGTCAAATAAATTTAATCAATGGATGGTGAAACAGGGGGTAAATATTGTTTTTTATACCAGCAGTTTTTACCTCTTTATTACATTTGAGCGTCTAACTCTCTTACAACTGGGTAAATTATCGACACAAGCGGTATTTTAATCTTTCATGGACATATAAATAATTTAATACAAAACATTGGTTTATAAACAAGATCCCCGTTAACCTCCCACGTTTATACTGTCATTGTTTCACAGTTTGACAGCATAAATTGTCAAAACCGTCCCCGCCGAACACCGCTCTACTAATAACGTTTTGTACGTCTGCCTGCAATGATTAGCGTAAAAATAGATGTTCGGGGAAAGTAATTTATTGTTTACGTTCCTTTTTTAAGTTTAAGTTAACGCTTGGAATAATAGAATAGGCAGTTATAGTCTTACTTTGTCAGGAAGAGTAATAAATTTTGTACTCGATGAAATATTTTATTTAACTAAAAATATTATTTAATAATTAGTTCCTACTAAAACAACAAGCCAAAATTCAGATAGGTGTTCATAAAATGTGCATTTTTGACTTTTAAGTTATTCATTGTCCACTTTTGAGTGGTACATCTCTAGCATCCAGATACATGTACAAAGTAATATTGTAGGATAAGTTCACCTTTGTAGATGTATCTCAATGTTTGTTGATTGTATTTGATTCTTTGTTTCGTACAAGAAAGATTTTCTATGCATAATTATCAGAGCCCGGAATTTTCGCGGCATTTTTGATCTGTGAGTGATGTGTGACTTCTCACTTATCGACTTCCGATATTCAATATCGATATCGATATATATAGTCCGCCACATCGGTTTCGATGACAGCGACCCTGACTAAAATATTAATTGTATAAAATTTTGCAAAAAAAAATTATAATAACAAAGAAAAACACTTATTTTCTAGCGTGCGCTCTAATATGGCTCGCTAGACAGAACTTAGTCTTGAAAACTCTATCGCAGGGTGCACAATAGAGTTAGCCATGAGAATTGCATGTATAAGTATTGGAGGGCTTGGGTCTGTCTTTTAAAATTTGGCGTTTAAGATCGATATACACAGCATGTTAAAAAAGATTAAAAGTAGAGGTCAACAACACGGTTTAATCGTTAAAGAACGATCTCTTCCAATTAAACTTTGAGAAGTCGAAAATGTAAAATAGACATAAATATGCATTATGCAATGAAAACAATATATAGTTTACAATTTCTAATTTAATAATTCAATTTCATAGTCAGACTGACGTGACGTTGTAGTGCTAATAAGTGATTCATTAGTATGTTTATAAAAGATATTACGTTTATTATTTTACGATAATATCATAATCGATATCATTTAGGTAGAGTCGATAAATGAGAAGTCACTATGCAGATCAAAGATGCCGCGAAAATTCCGGGCTCTGATAAAACATTTTTTTCTTGCAGTAATTTTTATCGATAATCACAGCACTAGCACTTTTTGCAACTTAAAATAAAACAAACTTATCTAGCAAAATACCAATTTATCCCACAAACTCACCCCTGGGCATTTTTTCCAAATCCTAAAGAAACTTGGACCATCATGATTGCTTATAAAATTCCCTGAAGGGAATAATCGACTTAGATAAAGGGCAACCCATATGTATATCATATATCAGTTATATCGACCTATGATGGATGAGTTTCGGGATAAACGGATTTTTTCTTTTTTCGCCCAATCTATGTCATTTTCACTTTACTTTAGATCCATGAGGTTAAAGCTGATAATATTGTATTGGAGTCTATGTCTTTGAATGGAGATACTGTTTTATTTATCGAACTGGCCATTTAGTAAAATATAACGGATAACTCACGTCTTGGGTCACGTATGAATGAGTCTCACGGTAGTTTCATGTTCAAATTGCTAAACTAGAGTTATTATTAGTGGTTCTTTTAACTGTAAAAATCGTGAATTCTAAAAAAAATATTTTCAAAGTTTTCACTTCGCCATTTTAAATAATCACCAAAAACTGAACCGGCAAAAAAAATTACATACCTAATCATCAAACCTGAGAACATTGGATATCCATCGGACGTTCTCTGGACATTCCTTTGTATTTCTGCCCAAGTTGAAATGAAGATGCGTCGCGTTAGTTCGGTCAAAAACTGTAACGTGTCATTTGTTTTAAGTTTGTGGCTTGGTAGTGAGTCCTTTTAGTTAATTGGTGGGATTAAGAGTGCAAGCTTCGATCAATGATTAGTAAGTGCAAGGGACCCACGGAACAGAAAATACTAGTTAAAAGTGTTGAAAAGTATGCTGAAATTTGAATATGAGTGATTTCGTAGCGATACACATTTTTATAACTTTCAAATGATGTTTTTGGGTAGCGTGATTTTAAAAATCGACACCATGATCGTGACCCTGATTAGTTCCTATCAGATTCGTCGGTTTCCTATTTTGTTGGATTCTTGATTCGAATAAACGTATAATAAAAAGATTACAAAACAGCCCTTACTAACGATGGCCGCTTGATTAAAACAAAAACAATCGGCCAGATCATATCAAACGGAAGGTCACCCGTGTTTGCACCCACCTGCTTAAAATTTAAATAATAATACGATGACACTGCATGCGACAGAATAAATTATGTGCACAAAAGACGTGCCCGCTCCAACAAAGACACTATTTTCCTAACGGCTAGCCGCCATTTCGAAGGGGATTCCATATTCAAATTTTGAGGGTCGCGATTTTGAATATCGCAACTTTTTTTTTGATAGTGGCCAGTTCTCACGGGTCAAGCGGTGACCTTTTCGGACTGGACAATACACGATAGATCATTGCGTTCAGAATTTATAATTAATGCTCTTGGACTTGTGAGAATTCGCGGTCCTTAGAATTTTGAGAACTAGTTTGTGGAAAGTATGAATATCGATGAATGCCATGTGAACGGGCACTTGTCGGTATTAAACTTTTGTGTGTGACCTCCTTGCGCTGACCTAACGATGTATTCTTAGCTTTGCAGCAAACAGATAACCTCAGGGTGTTTGAAGTTCATAATGGAAGTAATAATCGTTAATAAGAGAGGAAATGCTGCGTGTTCTGAGGGCTTGTTTTACGAGTCTTTGATTAGATCCTGATATTTTATGTGATAGTTTTAATGCCGTTTTCTGTGTATTTTTGAATAAACAGACATTCATTTACCAGCTAGCTAACGGTGTTAGTTATAGTTACAGTGTATTTTCCGAGTGACAATCATCATCATCGTATCAGCCGTCGGACGTCCACTGTCGGACATAGGCCTCCCCCATCAATGAGTATAAAATTGCTACAGTGCGACAAAGATCTTGGGTGACGTTTCCAGAAGATCGTTTTATTTAAAAAAAACATCATATCATAGCGGACGAACGAGTTACCGTCCTCCATAGACATCCGCAGTACCATCAGGACTGCAGATACCTTGCCGGCCTTGCAAGAAATAGTACACTCCATTTTAGAAGGTAGTGAGTTTGAAAAGCCTCGGCCGCCTAACCGTTCTATAAATGACATGTGCGAGGTAAAAAGGAACGCTTAAACCGCACGGTGGATGACCGCCCCCATCAAGATGATGTTGATGGAAGGTAATTAATTTATAATGATTATTTCAAGCTTTATATTCTCTTCAAAGTAGTCTAGATCGTCGAAAAGGGTCAGTAGTGAACCATCATGATGTCAAAGTCAAAGTCAAAATAACTTTATTCAATTTAGGCTATAACAATAAATGTCAAAAAAAATCTACCACCGGTTCGAAAAAACCACTGTTGAGAAGAATCCGGCAAGAAACTCAACGAGGTATATTTTTTATTTTTTTGGGTCAGGTTTATTCTTTTTTTGGTCTTTGTGGTTGCTGTTTCCCTTGCTTTCCACGCCTCAGTACTGGAGTCCAGAGTACGTAGTTGGAAATAGGGAGCGCTGCTGCCCACTTCCACGTTACAGCTTAGGTACTATATACAACACCATACGCGCGCCACACAGACTGAAAAACTTAAACAAAAGATACAGACGGAAACCTGCACACACCTGCGAAGAAAATCAACGGTGTGTGTGAAATTCCCTACCCGCACTGCCCGCGTGGAAGGAAACTACGGACCAAGCTCTTTAATTCTAAGAGGAGGCCTGTGTATTGCAGTGCTATAACGTAGGTAGGGTGATAATTGGTACGGTGTATGCAAACCATCAGAGCGGTGGTAATGCCATTCACCGGGTGAAGTGATATTTTATTTTCTGAGGAGAATTTGATACATTACAAAGCACTTTTTACCGCATCTCCACTAAACTAGCTATAAGAATAAACGGCCATATGCTAAGCTATAGGGTTAGCCTGCTAAGTCTCCGGGCGGCATACATTACGCTGGCAGGGCTTAGGGGATGAGCCGGCAACCCTTTGCGGGTGCGATTTGCGGATGTTGCCATGTATGTAGACGACACGGTATTTGGCAGGTGACATCTTGGACTATGACCTACCCAGTTCTATGATAATTTGTTGTAAAACTCTGGTAAGTAACTTACATTTTGGAATTTTTGAGGCTCAAGGCTGTTTTTAGAGGTTTTTTAAGATAGTCGGTTATTTCATACTTTTTTGGTGTTTCTGTGATAATGGTTACTTAAAGGTGTTATAACGTATTATACATATTTAGAATGAGCTAATTATAAGCTTTAATTTGATACACCGTTGCAATAAAAAAAATTAACCCCCTCGATTTGTTTCGTGGACGACAATTTCAAATACTATATACGTTAATAATTCCTCATACGTAAAAACCGTCCAGCTGTCTAGGCTACAAAGAGGTGTACAGTCGCGTGCATTAATATGTAAACGATTCCCCATTTGCAAAAGTATATATATTTGATTTTCGCAATTTTTTAAACTAAGTACACACGCATAACTTTCAAAATGATGTACCCACAAAACCCACGAAAGTAATGCACACAATATTTTTAGAAATGAAATGAAATGAAATGAAATTTATTTTATTTGAAAAATATCATGTTCATATTGAGATGTTAAAAGTATATAAGATTGATAGTCTCAATGATGACAATTACCTTATAAGAGTAGGCATGCAAAAAATGTTGAATATTAAACAAGACGAAACAAGGATAATAATAATTAAATTCAATATCAACAATACATTTATTTATTTAAGCAAATCCAAATTGTCAATTTAAACGAAACATCATTAATAACCTAAGATACAATTTAATTTACTTATAATTATGACGTGTAACGCAATTTGTTACTGAAATACTTACTTGAAATTAATTACAGAACTAAAGAGAAAATTAAAAATTATTGGCTAATTAACTGACTACAAGTTTGATCCTGGGTTCGAATATATTTGTGTGAATAACACGAATGTTTGTTCTCGGGTCTTGGATGTTTAATATGTATTTAAGTATGTATTTATCTATATAAGTACGTTATTGCCTAGTATCCATAGTACAGCTTTGCTTAGTTTGGGACGAGGTCAATTGGTGTCAATGTCCATGATATTTTTTTTTTATTATTAGTAAAATTAACAACACAATTTTGTATACGGTATTTGCTCCCATTTTTAAATATACCTACGTGAAAATTTCTAAATAATATCTACAACACAGCGTTATTAACATGCCCATAACTGGATGTACATATGTTCACAAATAAACACTAGGTACTAGGCATACTTACGTTCGAAAATTTTAACCCTTCTCCAGGCAGCCGGTTAAAAACAGCCAAATCTGAAACTTCCTTTCATCGAGTCAGTTAAAAAGAAAGCCATTGGAAACACACCCCCTTCTGACTGATACCTCCCACTCTTTACCACGGCTCGTAAAACTTTATCACCCGATCGTTCCCGAAGTGTCCCGAATCCGATATCCTTAATACGCCTCCGGATTTATGCACCTCACTTTTCACAGCGGTGGACACTAAATCGTAGGTTCTAGATCAGGGGTTTCCAAATATATAGCATTTAACTGCATTTATTTAAATTATTGTTACAACCGCAAACTTTAAACGTAGTTAGTAAAGGTCCATACCTAATTTTTAGGTTAAAAAAATATTTTCTCAAAGAAATTTTACATTTCACTTGAGACTTAAGTCTAACAAAAATCATGCCTTAAATATACATAGCAACCGTAACATTAGTTTGCTCATAGCATATATAATATAATAACAAAGAAACTAAACAAAATTATTGCAATTAAAACTTTAATATGTTTCATTAAAATAAATAATACGCAATGTATCACTACAATTACAGTATATCGCTTGATTTTACTTCGTACAAACAATGGTTCCGACAAATGATGTGTCGTATCGTACAGTCGTGCATCGTCTAGGTAATCGTTTGTCGCACAAACGACACTACGACCAAACACATGTCGCATTCTAGTAGTGACCCCGACGTGATCACTACCACTAATAAATACTACTTGTTTTTATATAATTGTTCTCTTACGTGTAAATGTTTTTATGATTTTCGAATTTCCAAGTAGCCCCCTAGGTCTTAAATTTTAAACCACCTAAATTCATCTATGTCCCTGTTCTGCCGAAAATAAGCGAATGCTTATCGCGTTGGATCACCCCTATTCAATCTTGACCATTGTCATCTCCGAGGTAGCCACGATGTTTACAACATTAAAAAAAAAACTTTTGTTCTACCCCTGCTACCACAAAAGTCGCCAATGTCCGAGATTCTACAGTGTTTTATTTATGACAATATTATACAAAAACCGTGAGATTTTTACCCCAAATGCCCCAAAATGTCCCCTTGGAGATATTGAGATAGTTACAGATTAGCGGTGCTACTTATAGCGGGATACAATTTTTGAATGTGGAATACTGTCGCAAAAAGGTCTGGTCGAGGACGGCTATTATTTGAACACATTTTTTGAATTAAGAATACTCCCGTTATAATCTGTGTATGGAGCAGATAATTATTTTGAATACAATTTTCAAATTTAGAACCGTTTATAATCTGTGTCAAGGACGTAAAATGGCAAAACTTGAGTTAGGTACCGTGTTTTTTTTTCATAATAATGATTGTAAAAAAATAGTCCTAAATCTTTATGAAATACAGTCTTGAACAATCGCTATATCAGAGGATGGTAGAGAACTAATAAATATACATAGAATACCTCGTGTGCCAGTAATTTTCACCGACTGTCTCCTGCTGCTTGCTACACTTGGAACAGATTGATATGTATATGTATTTTGATAGAGTACTTAAATTTAGAAGTTTACATAGATTTAAATATTTTTAACTTAATCATCTTCACGTGTTACAAAGAAAAAGTGTCTTGACAGACAGACGGATAACCAGATAGAAAGATAGACGGACAACGGAGTGATCCATTAAGAGTTACTTTTATTCTTCGCGGAACCCTAAAAACCATCGAAAAAAAAATATTTAGGCTAATACGGTCTATACACGCTTATGAATAAAATGCCCACGATATAACGTCAATAGCTACCCCTATCCATCACGGGGGGTTGGCTATTTGACAAAATTTACGAGATTAATATTGACAGAGGGACCCTCTTGGTAGCCGGTATTTACTTGAATACCACAAGGTCCCTACTTAGCTTAGATGACTAAGAAAATACGCGAAAAACTTAACAATCAAAAAGTGTACAAAAGCATTTTACGGCGGCTTACTGCAAGAAGCCACTAACTAAAAAACACAAAGCGTGGAGAAAAGCAATTAATTAGTTTTGCTTGACGAAATAACAATAGTGTTCTTAAAACAAAAAAAAAGAATATCGAAACTTGAATTAAAATTATTTATTGGCTTCTAGCAATTTTAATTAAATTGAATTTTTGCTTTTACCGAGATTTGACAGAAGCAATCACGTGTAGGTTTATGATTGTTGTCAATATTGGATTTTTTTGATGATATAAAGTTAACTTTTCTGCCCTCAGTTACTTAATATTGTTAGTATCACATTTTGTGGAAAAAAAACTTAATAGGTAAAAGGTACGAGTAACCGAAACATTAATTTTTTAAAAGTAAACATAACATGACATAAACCAATTAAATAATTTTTATTAACGATATCCACAGTCCCCTTAGAATATAACAAAAAAAAAAAATGTTTACAAAAAATGTTTTCTTAGCACTCAGGGAGAGTGTTGTACAAATTTACCGTCTTTTGTTAAAAAAACTGACCACTAACAAGAAGCATAGGTATACACTTTTTTGAAGTATCTCACGCCCCAGAAATAATGTAAGCAAATTGGGGCACTATTGTTTTTTTATACATAACATAACTTGAGGTACGGATGCGTTGCCGGCCCTTTGAGAAAAGAGTAGGTAGTTTTTAGAAGATTCCGAAATTTCACAGTGCAATATATGTACATATTTATTTTAAGAAACAGATTTTTTATTAATTAAATTTGTTGTTATTTTTTTTAGTGTTTTTAAGTTTTAATGTTTTGTTTTTGTTGTTTTGTTTTTTGTTAAAAGTGTTAAAACTGTGTTTTGTTAAGTTCAACTTTTACTTCCACGATGCTTTGTCGGTTCAAATTTAAAAAATGTTAGCCATACATCGTTGCTTTAAATTTAAAATATCTATGACTGTAAAAAATATAATTTAATTTCATAGCCTCTCTATCGGACCCCATCTGAGAAAACATCGCTAAACACGTTTAAAAAGATAATCGGCTAGTTTCAATCTCAAAGCAAAACATTCGTGTACCATAATAAAGACACACGACTCAAGGTGCAACTCATGCATTGTATGCTTTAGATCCCTAAGCTTTGTCACTGGCCGAAAATATAATTGCTCGGGCCCCTTCGCGCAAAAAAAAATGGGGCAGAAAAAAAATAAGATGACGTTCGGTATTCAAAACACATGTCACTTTCGGCTTCGATTTATCGCGTTGCGAATTGAACTGTCCTTTCAATTTTGTTTTGATTTAAAAGGTATTAAGTGAAACTTTAAAATTTGGAAACTGGGTCTATTCGTGTAGTTTTTAAGTTAATTCTTGTTAAGATTATTCGAGGTGATTATTTACGTTTGGTTGTTAGTTATTGGACGCGAAATCACTGATTAGCGAGCCAGAGCGTGAATTTGGTGACATTCCCATGACGACTGAATTTCGAATAAATTTTACGATTTTTGGAACACATTGCGAATTTTGTCAAGGAATTTGAATTCGGAAGTGAAACGGATTACTTGCGTCGTTGAGTTCGTGAGAGTTACGTTTGTCCACTTTAGAGGGTTTTGATTTATTGTTGATACGAATTATGAATTTCAGTTCGGTTGGGGTCGGAATTCGGGATTTATAAATACGTAGTTATTTTTATTCCTGTATGAATTTGGGTATTATTTTTATAGCCTACCTTATATTATTAGTTCTTGCATACCTATTGTAGATTTCTTAAAATAAATTCGGAATATAGCAGCAAGTAGATTAGTTTGATTTAACATCCCTAAAAATGTTTTTAAAAATAGGTATTATCTAGTTGTAGTGGATAACGATTTTTTCACACATTAATCCATGTTCAAAGTATAGGTGCTGCCGCAAAGATATAAATCAAAAATCCCGTTTTATATCTTGTATAAGGGGAGGTAAGATTTTTTTTACGAAAAAGATTTTTGAACTTTGGATGGATTTGAACCCGCACCTCCTGTGGCTTTACACGCCAGGTGTGTCTTTAGGCCACCGGGAATAAGACCTAGCCAATACCTAAAAATAACAGACATCAAACACAACAACGCGTTCACTCTGCAAAAAAAAATGCACAAAGACCGAATCCCTGCTAATAACCACTCGATGGCTGATTACGTGGTCTAGATCGCGATAACCCTCCAATGGGGTGGCTTTAGGGTTGAACACGCTTGGATGATTTTGTTATTTTAATCTATGGTCGATATTGAAGAACGAAATAGATCAAGATGCTTCTATTTTTTTATTCGTTATTTTCATAAATTAATCTCAATTTAGATTCAAAACTGCTTTTCCGCCTACTAAAAATACATTGTATTTTTTTTATCCGTCCTTTTCTTACGTTGATTCGAAAACAAGTACTTAATCCAAAGTTATCCGATTTCATAATTTGTTTTATGTGTTTATTTCTTTTAAATTTGACGTAAATAAAAAAATAAAAAATAAAATAAATATCATGGGACACTTGACACCAATTGACCTAGTCCCAAACTAAGCAAAGCTTGTACTATGGGTACTAGGCAACGGATAAACATACTTATATAGATAAATACATACTTAAATACATATTAAACATCCAAGACCCGAGAACAAACATTCGTGTTATTCACACAAATATCTGCCCCGGCCGGGATTCGAACCCAGGACCTCAAGCTTCATAGTCAGGTTCTCTAACCACTTAGCCATCCGGTCGTCAAATAAAATATATTTCTATTTCTTGTTTGTTCTCTGGCACACTTAATCGATTTTGCTTTCAATATAAAAGCTACACTATTACTTTTTATCGCGAGAAAGAGTAGTCACCGCGTGTTATGCCTCGCATATAGTTATTTTAGGTTATGTTTTTTTTCTACTCAAAATACGTTTTTTTTTAATTTAATGGCACGAGAAAAAGTTTTCATTTTTTCTATGTTGGCAACCCTAGTATTAGCTCAAAAGGTGGCTGCAAGCCTCCGTCACGAATGACATAATAACCAACGTACTGATCAACGATACCATATTAATTGGCTCAAGTATCATTCCCAGTAAAAAAAAAACAAATGTCCAACCCTATTCTAATACCTCTACAGTCGAAACTGTTAGATGAATCTTGTTTTTTTTTTTGAAGTGAAATTGATATGGCGCTTTTATGTATGCCCACAATGGTCATATTGTTTTGCGCGGTTGCTTTTGTAATGATGCAAAAGATTAGGGCTATGCTATTCGAGATTTTTTATTTTATTTTTCTGACTCAGCGACGGGTTAAATACTGTTGGTCTAAAAGGAGTTTTTGAATATATGGTTACATAACTTATATATTTTTAGAAATAGCAAAAGAGTAAGTATTTATGTTTTTCAAAAGTTACGTTTAAAAGTTTATTAAGTTTAGGGAGTAGGTAGTCAAATGAATTTAACTACAGATGATCTATCAATTAAAAAAAACCAATGCATTTTTAAGTTTCAGGAAACATTTCACTTTTCAATATATCAATCAAACATCTTCTTTTCACGTGTTATGTTAACCTATAATATTTTATCTTTAAAAAAACTTTGGCTTGAAGGATTGTCTTGACAAATTTACGACACTTTTTGCTGTCGAAACATTTTAAACCACCGAAATTTGTCTCTTGGATTAAACAAAAAATAACCTTACATCAATGCCATAAGACTACGACCACTGTCTCATCACGTGGTGCTTAAACCAACTTAATCGTACAGACGGTCAAACTTGAGACTAGAAAAATTGCATTATAAATATTTGGCATCAGTTTGCCAGTGGCGCAGATCTCATCCGAAATAATAAGTTTGTGCAAAAAAGGTAAGTTTACTTTTTGCGTTGACTTCTTGAAAATGTTTGCGGTTTTTTTTCAGTAAAACGGGACCCTTGAGCGTTAGATCAGCGAGTCTTAATCCATATCTTAGTTGTGATGGTTCTGCAGATGTTCAGACAATATTTCTGTTATTTGACCAAATTATACACCGTGTTATTTTTGATATCCGTTAACTTTAAAGAAAGAAATAATAAATCTATTTACCAAAATTCGGCACAACAAACAAAAAGAAATTATAACTTAAAAAAACAGAAAACTTTATACATTAAAACAGGATGAAAGAGGAGAAAAAAACGTTGTGCCGAAAGAAGTAAAGTTTAAGGGGACAATCTACAGGTCAAATGAAGTTAATTTCTCTAAGATACTAGAGGCCTAACTCTTACTGTTTAAAAGATAGTCAAGAGTCAAGATAATTCATTATTAGCAGTAAAACAGTGTAAAGGTCCTTAAATATAAGTTTTTCCAAAGTCCATAACTAATCCGTGTTTAATTCACACATATTTAGCAAAAGAAAGTTAAATATGTGTATTTTTTGATGCCTCTATTATGTGTCAAGTCACTGTCACTTGTCAAGTTAAAGTGCAAGAAAAAAGTTTTTACTATCGAAATTTTTTTTTTTTTTCAATTTAGCGAATAAGTTAATTATCAGGTAAGTAGTTCATATCAATGTACTTACTGAGTCGTCTGCCGAAATTAACGGATATCAAAAATAAAAAAACACTGATATAAAAACCATATTTATAAAATCATCTAGGTAAATAGTTAAACTAAGGTTTTGTATCCTAGTTAAACCAGATATAACTAGAATTAATTATCATATATAATTTTAACTGGTTCCCCGCGCTACAGGCGAAGCCTAGTGCGGGACCCCTGGTAATTCTTAAGAAGCAGTATATTTTTAAATAAACACATTTTTATTTATTATTTATTTTACTAAAGAGTAATCGCTAATATTTTTTTCTGAAATCGTAAACTATTTAGGATGTAATTTTAGGACTATCCTGTAGAACCCTATCGCTAAGGTATATATTAGTTTTATAACAATCCTGAAATACTTACAGTTTCAACAAAAAACTTTCGTCCATAATGAAATAGTTCGGAAATGAATAATTTGGAAAAAAACGACGAAAAATTCTAGAATTTTTGTAATAAATATTTTTTTTGCTAAAAAAAACTAACAAAATGATTACAATTGAAATCATTTCACAATTACATTTGACTCTAAAACTTAATTTAATTTATTAATGAAAAAATATTTAGTCTCGGTTAAAAATGAATAACGTAGGTACATACATGTTTAATTAATGTCAGTTTAAAATCTTTTTTTGAATTTATTACCGCTTTTATATTGGATAACATTGTTCTATGTATGACAATGATTGCATGCCAATACATTCAACGGAATATATTGCATGAAAAAAGGACTACCTGCCCCACTCTAACATTTCAAAACGTGAATGTAATAAATGTCACATAAAGTATCGGTCCTGTTTCCTAACGCACTAATTAATAGACATTTATAGACGAACGTTTAATTAAGGTTTTGAGAAGTTAACGGAAAAGCTTTTTTTTTACTGTGACGCCATTTTGGCCTCGGTTGGAAGTGGCCTGCATCCACCGTGAACTCGCGGCTATAACCAGTAGTACCCTCGAAACTAGTTCGTGTCGTGCGGTTCTCGCTCTCGTATTAAATAGTATAAGTGTAACCGCACGACACGAACTTCGAGTTTCGAGTTTCGGAGTAGCCCTGCAGTACCCTTAGGGGCTGTTTCACCATCCATTGATTAGCGTTAACCGACGGTTAAATGTGATGCCGTCTCCGTCTATTCGAACAAAACGAATAGAGACGGCATCACACCTAACCGCCAGTTACCTTAGTGTAAGTTACAAAATACATCTCGATCGCGTTCGCGTTAAAATCTCAATTTGTATGCAAACACGAACAGCGCCTCTAGCGGAACGTTTACGATGTTCATGTTTCCATACATGAGATTTTAACGCGAACGCGATCGAGACGAATTTTGTACCGAAAACTTACACTAAGGGCACAGGTCACCCGCCCGTCTCGTTGGTGGACGGCCAACGCTGCGCTTGCTGGTCCGTAGTTACCATTCGAAAACTTTTCGACCCCGACGGCCACCCTGTTCTCCGTGCTATAATGTTAATCCGTGCTGTAATTTTGTGTATGTGTAATTTTCGCTCTTTCAGACTCACGTGCCGGCTAAACACCAGCAGATGTTCCTGCACTCCGACTTCTGGTCTGAGGGGGTGGTCTTCCGTCGCTTTAAGACAGCAAGGATAAAAATCCCTGAATAACTTTTTTTTTGTTTTTAATGTCGTTTTGTGTTTTTTTTGTACTTAAGTATTATTTGAATTTTACAGCGCATTAGTATTACTGTAATGCTGTAATTTTTTATTGGCAAATAAATAAATAAATAATAAATAAATGTCGGTGATAAGAGAATACTGCACAAATGTTCTTCATGCTTGCAACTTAATAATAATAACTGCAATGTATTTTCTATTAATTAAAAAAAAAATCTGCTTCTTGCGGTGTATTTTCTTGTCAATGTATTTTCAAAATCGCTGCTATTTTAAAGAAATGACACGTAAAAGAGACCTTTACTTACAAAATAAACACTTGATTTTTAGTTTTAAATGATTAAGCAGGATAATTTAATGTACTAATATTCACTAACACTTAAAATTGTTTAACGCCTACTGTCTACAAAATTTTCAGAATGGCCGCGTAAGAGAACGCAAATTCAATAAAGCTCAACTACACAATATGGCTTTTAATTTCAGACCCAGACACTTCAATTTAAGTATCAAATTGGAATAACAATATGTTGTACCTTATTACATTCTGACATGATACTTAATTTGTATCGGTCGGTATTCGTAAATAAGTGGAAACGAACATACATTTAAGCTAAAAGTAATAATTACCCCATGAATCATAGATAAATGAATCTTGAACTTTTACAATACAGTTTAAATTAAAAGAAATAATAATTTAAACTTATATGCCGTATTTTAAAAACGCTTCACTAAACCTAGCATTGTATGTTAATGAGTAGCATATTAATTAGGAATTTAAATGCAGTTACCTGCTTCAAATACGTAAATACCACTTACTTGGCTTATAATAACAAGGTTCTATTTATTGAAACTTTGTTGTAGACAGTAATCGTCGCTATGACAAAATGTCTTGACGTAATTTTAGTATGATTTTTCCAGGAATATAGCAAGCAAAATTATATAATTATTCAAGTTCTGTACGAAGGATAATGACAGAAAAACCTTCCAGCATAATGAAAATTCATAATTTAATGAGTCTGATTCTTACACAAGTAATCGAGATTCGCTGTGGCTAAGACTCGACAATTCAAGTTTTCCCAGAGATAAGATTGACGCATTCACTGTCACCTGACTTCTACAGGTGCCACCGACGCACATGTGCGTTCAAAATATATGAATAATTATGACAGCGGCACTGGGTGAAGTTCCGAAAACGCGTATGTGCGTCGGTGGCAGTGAATGCGATAAGCTAGATCGATCGTACAATCCTAAAACCCCCCACATACTTAAAAAAAATCATCGAAATCGTTAGTGCCATTTCCGAGATTCCTGAAACATGGACATACAATTTGTATATATTATTTGTTCGCATTCTCATCGCAAGTCATACCTTAATTTTTGTTCGAATCATCGTTTGTTATAATCTTATTCCCACTGAAACCTTGAATTTTTCTGAATTTTTTTAAGGGTCATCCTATAATAAAAAAAAAAAGCCGTGGTGGCCTAGTGGTTTGACCTATCGCCTCTCAAACAGAGGATCGTGGGTTCAAACCCCGGCTCGCACCTCTGAGTTTTTCGAAATTCATGTGCGGAATTACATTTGAAATTTACCACGAGCTTTGCGGTGAAGGAAAACATCGTAAGGAAACCTGCACAAACCTGCGAAGCAATTCAATGGTGCGTGTGAAGTTCCCAATCCGCACTGGGCCCGCGTGGGAACTATGGCCCAAGCCCTCTTGCTCTGAGAGGAGGCCTGTGCCCAGCAGTGGGACGTATATAGGCTGGGATGATGATCCTATAATAAACTATAGGTTAGGTTAGGTTAGTTTTATAACACTTCTCAACAATTATCGGATTCAGAGAAAAAAGAGTTATGACAAACGATCATTCTGACAAACATTACATTCGAACTATCAATAAGTATGCGAGCCGATTATGGGCCCACCTCATCCTAACGCTAAAGCTGAAAGTCTGGAATAGCCACATAAGCTACTTTTTATCCCGATATCCTTACGGGATTGGGATAAGATCTTAGATCCCGAAATTACTTCTAAGATTAGAGACATGAAATTTGGCTCAGTTTTTTTTTATGCAACGTTAATTTAATCCACGAAATTGTTTTAGGAATTCCTACGGGAAATTTTCTCGGAATTTCAATTCAGCCAGACCTGTTAGTTTTATGCGTGCAATGCCGCAGGTAAAGGCTAATATCTATACTTGGTTTGGATAGGTATTTAACTAAATGTAAACAAATCAACGTCAATTGGTGTCTTACATAATATTGAATTCCCTCATTAAACTCTCTAAACATTAACATTTCTGAATTGAACTACACTAGTCTAGTTTCTATTACAATGATGATAAGTAAAAACTTTAAAATCCTTGAATATATCAAATCTGGCAACTGAAATTTTACATTTACATTTAGTCAATTAACTACACGTTTCAAGTATATTATTAGATAATTTATCGTTCAAAATTATCTAGCAGTACAAACTTACTAAGTACCACTAATTATTTAATACTTAAAACTCGTCTGGAACACGAAAATGTAAGTACATTCATCAAAACGCGAAGAAAAGAGATAGACACATTTTTATTTAAATTAAGAACCCGTTGCGCGCGCGCAGCATCCCCGCTCCAAATTCAGAGTTAACCCGTCGCGTGCCGTCTGCTCGACCCATTGTAGATCTGAAACCTGTCTGTTTAAATACATGCAATTCTGGAAACACCAACTGGGCTAACCCTTACAAACTAAATTAATTAATATAGGCTAGCGTTTAGTAACAGTAATTAGTGAAATTTATGTTTTTTTTATTTGGTTTTCATCGTGTGAGATGTGGTTATGGTCATCCAAAAAATATCTCCAGAATCAGACAGCATAATTCTTGTTCTAAAAAGAATATGTAATTAATAATAATTAAAAATTATGAGACGATTGACATCAACCGATCTAGTTTCAAACTGACCAAAGCTTGTAATATGGGCAAGGGATGTAGACAATGGATAGACATGTATAAATTATTTATTTTCACACAAATATCTGTACTGGCCGGGGATCGAGCTCATCGCCTCAAGCTTTACTGTCAGGTTTTGTAATTATTAGGCTACGAGGATCGTCATTTTGAAGTAGTAATAGTATTAATGTGGGCCTCTTTAGTTACCAATTTTTGCCCTTATCTGCTATCAGACTCACGCAAAATGTGGCAGTCGGAGATGTAATTCTGCATTTTTTTTGTCATATCATCCTATATCACCACTGCTGGACACAGGCCTCCTCTCAGAATGAGATGAGAATGGGAAGAGAGTATACCTGACATCAATAGTAATAAAAAATCTACGTAGACAACTTATCTAATGGTGTTGATACAATCATCGTCAGCCTACAGCAGTCCACTGCAGGACATAGGGCTCTTCCATGGCGGGCCACAACACTGTCTTCAGCCCCTCGCATCCATCCGCTGCCGGCGAATCTGTTAAGCTCGCCCGTCCACCGTGCCTCAGGACGCCCTACACTACGTTTTCCCGTCCGTGGTCTCCATTCGCGAGGACTCGTGTACTCCACCGTTCATCGGTCCTGCGACAGACGTGGCCAGCCCAACGCCACTTCACCGAACTAAATCTCTGAGCAACGTCGGTGACTTTCTTTTTCTGTCTGATAATGTGATTTTGGATTTTATGCTTTAAAGAAACTCCTGGCATTGCTCTCTCCATAGCTCGCTGAGCGACCTTGAATTTGTGTATGGATTAGCCCCGCAGTCAAGGTCCACGTGTCGGCTCCGTAGGTTAAAACTGATAGACGCACTGGTTGAAGACTTCCGTTTTTAGCCACTGAGGGATGTCTGACGTCAAGATATGCCGAAGTTTCCCGAAAGCAGCCCATATGATTACAATAATAAACAATAATGTTGATACAATAATAAACTGAAAATACATGAAAATAACAATTAGTTAATTTAACTCATATTTAGCCAAATAGTTGACTTGACATACTTAGTTACTCAAACGTTAAATAGCCAATATTTAGTAGAATATAAATAAATACTATTGTCGTCTCTTTTTTGACGTCATTTAAATAATTAAACATATTTAAACGTCATGTAGGTACTTTATCATAAATAACCCTTTAAAAAACCAGTAAATCCGAATGACCACCGCACGCGCAGCATCCCTTGAAAAACTTAACCCGTCGCGTGCCGGATCAATAGATCAAGATCTATAGATCTTAAACCCTTCTCGAGATCGAAAGGGTGCGCGAGATTCTGTGCACGTGCTATTTATCTCTTTTTATCTCAGTGTGAACCGTATTTGTATTCTTTTGTGAGTTTTGTTACATTTGTCAGAGGCTTAGAATTTTTATGTTAGTATAGGTATGTAAGATTATTACTTAGGTACCGCCTAACGGTCTATATTCCTAGAAGTATCATACTTATGTAAAGTTCGGTACCTCGTGGAACGGTAATTAGTCAATTGGTGACCTAGCTGAGATTTATTTTTTATTCATTACCATTTTAGGTACCTACCTATCATTCATACGTATGTATTTGTCATTTTATACCTATGTGTATTTTTACCCTAAAGCAATGTTCACTTGTTTTTTAAAACTAAACTCAGAAACTTTTTTTCACACAGTCTTAGGAACCAGTACCAAATCAAGTTCCAAACAGAACACGTGGAAACCGTGAGACCATGTGCGATGAATAAACCAAACCAGATTCCATTCTTCATCAATATTCACGATATTAGCCGAAGCCCCTTTTTTCTTGTATTTTTTTAAGAGGGTTGTAACGTTTTTCTTTAGACGCCTTTAGACGACGGTGACCTGTGACCCGTAGACAACGAGCATAGACAACGAGTTTGAAAAAAGCGTGTCAGCCAGTTCTATATGAATGGAAGTCCGATGCGGTTGGGGCAGTTCCGTTCTATTTTCAAATAGTTCGTTATTTTTTTTCAAAGGTTGTAGAACATGGCAGTTCTGTTTTCGGTTGTACGTTACTTTTTAAACGGCTGTAACTCGTAGTTGATTTTTAGGCACATAAGCACTTTTTTGGTTTCTATACGCTGCCCAATATTTGCCAAAAACATGCTTAAATAATTCGGAAATAAGACGCGGAATACAATACTTTTATTTAAGGAAAACTAAAAAAAAAAAAACAAGTAGCTTGTCGTGAAGCGACAATTTAAAAAGAAAAGAAAGCCTAACCTAACAACAACCAAACAACAAAAATAAAATGGAACGACTAATTTACTTTATCTACGATGTTTCCTGCGGCGTAAATATTCGTTAATTACTTTACAATTTAATGATAAGTTCTCAAACAGATGACATCATCATCATCATTAATACTTCGCAATTATAATAATACGTTATCTTTCTAAATATTATTCAGTCGCACCATTTTCTAATCCAAAACACGCGATTGTTAAAGTAAAAAGGATGTTTTTTAGTACAACTTCTTGCCATCCCTCATAATTTCACACAATGGTGACGTGCTCCCGTTAAGTAACCCAATTTTTGCACCATAAATAAAAGAAAAAAAATTAAAAGCTAACGGTCTTCCTTTTTTCGAAAAAAAACCTATGAATTAATTTGTATAACGCCCTGATGCTTGCACACAAAGTGGGTATTGAGAGCAAAAATTAGCCCACATTCAAACTTTTTTAGGGTTTTATCGTTTTTTATGTTTTGTAACAATATTGACAGATTCGTGAAGGAGATTTGACGGCGTCTCGAGGATTTGTAAATAATCTCATTGAAAATTAATACCATTCTGAGTTTTGTGAGCCTGATTGGCGTCTTTGTTGCAAGTTTTTTGTGGAGCGGTTTGATTTTGGAAACAAACGGTGTTTTGATGTTCAATTGTTTGTAGATCGTGACGCAATTTTATAATTATTTTTCTTTGCGTAATTAGCCTTATTGTGTCTTTTTGATTAGGCATGACGAGATTAAGACGAAATTTAGCATTAGCATTTAGCATTAAAGTGACTATTTTCAAAAATATAATATAATAGTATGTATATAATAGATTAGTTTTGAATAGGTACATAAAATAGTGTTGGAAGTATTTTAGATAAAGAATTTTATAATCTTATTTTTATTCACATTCAGTGAGCTATTCAGAATTTATTAACTGTAACAAAAACCGCATTTATTTTTATTCCAATATGAAATTAAGCTTACCATTCAACACCCCTGTTTTTTTTTACTCAACAAAAAAGTAAGGGGTTGTCATAACGGCCTACTAATACCTTGAAATGCAGCATCCTTACCTTAACCATTTTAGGGTTAATAATGTCAATCTCAACCCTAGAGATACCACGTGCGCAAGGCGAGGGTTAAAGGGGATAAAAAAGATAAAAAGTGTTAACCAAGTGTTTAATGCTACTTAGTTTTTTGTGGTAACCGTTGAAGTGTAAATTTGTCTCTTTTTAAGTTCACAAACAAACAATGTTATCTTGGAAAATTGTACTATTCGTTGGTAACTTTTTTTATAGGAACAGTGAATACGTTCAATTGTTTCATAGCAATATAGTGTCTGTCAGTCAGACTGAGTCACAGATAAAAATGGTTAAACTCTTTTGTCTCAAATTTAAACTTTGTTGGTTTCTTTGTTTGTGAAACGATCACGTCCAAACAGCTGCAAGAATTATGATGACGTTGTGCACATCGTTAGATCTTTAACCAAAGACGAACATAATCCATTTAACCCCGAAAAACATACCTAAATATACTTCCAAATGCGAGAAGTATTTAATGTTTATTTGCACAAAATTTGCACTAAAACAAGTAATTGCTTGAAATTACTTATTAAAAAAAACAATGCTATTGTCAATTTGCTCATCTACTATTTTGCGTCCTAGAAAAATCTCTTAATAAAAATAATTCTGTGCAATTCATATTGTATTAATAAAGGAATTACAATACAATAGTGAAGGGCTTTTGGCTGACCACTGATTAATCCAACCCGCGGGGAAATGTACTGAAGTCCCTTAAGACATATCGATTTGTAGTCAAATCTTAACCAATTCCATCTATTTCGGTATGTATTTTATTTCATCTGTCAACTAAGTGAGTGGTCCATTTTTTTTTTAGTGGACCTTGTTTGAGACTTGTCTTTGATATCTATCAGACCCGCGGCAGTGGAGGTGTTAGGCCGCGAACTAAACGGTAGCTTAATATTAATTGACAAATAAGAATTATAAAGTCATATCGGGCAACAAATGAAGCCATTAAATATATATTTTTTTGTGCATAAATTAATATTTGAGCAACACCATTTCAAAAATGAGATCTATCAAACTCCTGCTAAAGCTTCGGCGTAAAAATTACCTTCGCGTAACTCTTACCTCGCAGCGTAAACGTAAGCCGACAATCGCGTAACTGCCAACAAATCTCATTCACGGTGCACTTTAATCCGATATTCATGGATTGCCTTTATTACGTAATAGCGAAGAGCTTCAGTTACGCAGCGTCCATTGCTGGCAAATGCTACTAATATTACGAGTATAAATGTAAGTAAGTTTGTGTGTATATATGAGTGTGTGTGTGCGTATTTGTTACTCCTTCACGATAAAACGGCTATTCGGCCTTGGATCAAATTTGGTATGTTGGCAGCTTAATACATTGATAATTTTTTATACCGATTTTTCCACGAAATTGGGATAAAAACTCGAAATCTCAATCGCTAGGATTCATCACCATCTCAGTCCGTATACGTCCCACTGCTGAGCACAGGCCTCCTCTCAGAATGAGAGGGCTTGGGCCGTAGTTCCCACGCGGGCTCAGTGCGTTTTGGGAAATTCACATTCTCCATTGAATTTCTTAGCAGGTTTGTGCACGTTTCCTCACGTTTTCCTTAGCCGTAAAGCTCGTGGTAAATCTCAAATGTACCTCACATGAATTTCAAAAAACTCGAAGGGTTTGAACCCACGATCCTCTGCTTTCTGCACGACTAGGATTAGAGACATGAAATTTGGCACGGGTGACTAATATACAAGTGTTTCAAATCCACGATGTAATCTTTGGGATTTTTTTACTAATTTAGTAAAATCCCGCAACGAGCTATGGAAAGAGCTATGTTTGAAGTTTCTTTGCGCGGTAAAATCCGGAATACGGAAATTCGTCGAAGAACTAAAGTCATCGACATAGCTGGAAAAATATGCAAGTTGAAGTGGCAATGGGCGGACCACATCGCTCGAAGAATAGAATACCTAGATAACCGTTGGGAGAGAAATGTTCTCGAGTGGCGACCACGAACTGGAAGACGAAGCATTGGCAAGTCTCCCACTAGGTGGACTGACGACATCGTGAGAATTGCGGGCAACCGGTGGATGCATGTGGCGAGTTGTAATTCATTGTGGCGTTCTAAGGGGGAGGCCTTTGTTCAGCAGCGAACGTCTTCCGGGTGCTGATGATGATCTTCCGGCTGATGATGATGATGATGACAATCTCGGAGTTTTCATTTAACGGCCGGCTTAGGCCTCTTGTACACACACGGTTTATCGCCGTGAAAATCTACGGTTAATTCGCCGCGTGTAGGCACGGTCGTCAGTGTTGTATGGATCACTATGAAAGCTTGTAGACGTGCACGGCGCACACGGCCGCGGCGCCGTGCCGTGGCGCCACCGTGCACGTCTACAAGCTTTCATAGTGATCCATACAACACTGACGACCGTGCCTACACGCGGCGAATTAACCGTAGATTTTCACGGCGATAAACCGTGTGTGTACAAGAGGCCTTACGCGGCCGAATCTGCGGGTAAAGTCTGTAAAATAATAATAAAAAACTTTTCGAAGTGGTAATCTACATCGAACTCTGTATTCGCAACGAGGACTCCAAAAACCTCTCGCTCAGTAGTCAATTAAGCAGGCAACGGATCAGCCAGGGGTTCTGCACAATTGGTCGCCTCTCCACAAAGCGACGGTGGCGCCGCGCGGCCCTATTGAGAACCACTTAGGTGACGTTTATTGGGAGGCATTAAATAAGGATTAAGGGATAATATTTGGTAAATACGGTGGAAATTACGCTTTTGTGATGTTTAATATTGGCAGGTGGAATTTTGTAACCGTGCTTGGGTGCGTGCTTGGTAATCTTATTATATATAATTTTATTTTATATATTGTAAACAATTTTATTCATAGAGTAAGTGTATTCTGTGAATAAGATGATTAGGATATCTACTATTACATTGAATATTCCGTGAGAATTATATCCAGCCCTTAAATTTTCAAAAGAAGACTAATAGACTGGCAATCAACTAGAAGGTCAACGCAAGTTTAGTAATAGTGTCTCGTCCTTTGAGCTTGTACCTAATTCTAAAAACAGTTAATACTGAATCTGCTACTACGTTTGTAATTAAACCAGTCGAAGCCATTCCTTACAAATGGGACAGTATATTTAGGATTCCGAACTGGTTCAGTTGGTAAAAACGGAACCCTCATATGCTCACTTTGCTATCCATCCGATTGTTTGTACCTGTGGTCTGACTTCGAGCCGTAAAAAAATAATTCTGAGATTCTTAAAACAACTAATTGAATACACAAGAACTGCTTTTTTAGGTAAAGGGATTAAATAGCTGTAAGATGAAATATTTTCGATTAACTATATTACTTTTTCAACAATCTTATTAAGACATTTTTTTGCAATCGTCAAAATGGCGGAGCATCAAAAATGGCTGGCGACACGGCGCGGCCACGCGGCAAATCGCATCACCGCGGCGCTGGACCGAGCAGAAGCTAGGGCCCTTCCACTGAAACGTAAAAATCCATGTATACGACATACATTGCGTAAGTTGGCAATAAGCCGCTGAGCGATTAGCATCCTATCGTGTAATGGATAGTGAAGTTGCTTGCTACGTCGTCCATCGCGTGTAGCTATGGTGACAGACCGAACTAAAGCTAGGGTTGGCGGTGGATCAGAAGTAATCCTAGATTGCATGATTAGAGCTATTTTTATCAAGTGTTCATCTCATCTCCCTATCATAATAAGCGCGAAACACTTGCACGTAAAAACACACCTTTACATAACAACTGTATTAAACATGTCCATAACACTTATATATTTTTTTAATAAAATGGCTTACTTCAGCACCATTTTCAGCCTTTTCACTGACAGTACTTTATTATTACACTGTAGGTATTTAATTAAACAAACCTCTATACCATAGTTTGCACAAAGTTTTAAGTCCTTTTGACTGCTGGAAGTGGGGCAGAGTTTAATCTGACATTTTGAATCGAACGGAATTTAATACTTTGCAGAATATAGGTATTTATTAAATATCGTGATTTCATATTTCGAGCGATGTTGTTTTGCCTTATCTGACATGCCTCTTTTTTGACAACCGGATGGCCAAGTGGTTAGAGAACCTGAGTACGAAGCTTGAGGTCCTGGGTTCGGGGCCGGTCAGGTATTTATATGAATAATACGAATGTTTGTTCTCGGGTCTTGGATGTTTAATATGTATTTAAGTATGTATTTATTTATATAAGTATGTTTATCCGTTGCCTAGTATCCATAGTACAAGCTTTGCTTAGTTTGGGACTAGGCCAATTGTTGTCAGTGTCCCATGATATTTATTTATTTATTTATTAACTACCTATCTACTGTAGCTTTTCGTGATGTATTATTTCTTTCAATAAATAACAATAATGTTGGGCATTGAAAAATAAAACTGGCAACCACGTAAAATTTTTACTATTAGAATCAACTTAAACTTTGATGTCAATCAAGTAAAGCTGACATTTAATTTTGCGTAAATACCTTGGTCAACCCTATATTTGCAAGGCGACCAACGATTCGCGCTCCTGACCGACTAAGGATTACGGGGTCATTTTTTCCACGAATCCTCTTTTGAATATTTCATTTTGTCGAATCTTTGGGCAGAAATCCTAGTAATAATATAAATGGGAAATTATGTGAGGTTGTGTGTGTGTGCGTGCCTTGTGTTTGGTACTTTGCCACACTTAAACGACTCGATAAATTGAAATTAAATTTAGTAGACACATAATTTAATCTTTGGAATAACTAACACGTTAGCTATTTTTTTATCCCGTTATACCCACCAAGTTCAAGGACGTGAAATTGGCAGAGATGTATTTATGCAACATCAATGGAGACCAGGCCCCTGTACCACAAAAGTTAAAAGTGTTACAATTCGACAAAATTGTTAAGTTTTTCTTAGTAAAATGTTACAATTCCACATAATTGTCACTGTATGAGAAAGTTAATTATGTTGATATGTAGCATTTGTAATTTTTGTCATACAGGGGCCAGATGATGACGATATCGCTCAAAGAACAGATCACCGTTGGGCGAAAAAAGCCCTCGAGTGGCGACCACGAACCGAAAGACGAAACGTTAGCCGGCCTCCTACTAGGTGGACTGATGACAACCAGTGCATGCAAGTGGCGGGTTATCGCTCATTGTGGCGTTCTAAGGGAGAGGCCTTTGTTCAACAGTGACCGTATTCCGACTCATGGTGTTTATTTTTATTATCTCAAAAACCAAAAAGGAAGTACGGTCCCCATCAGACATGTGCGAGGATGTGTTGCGAGGAATGTCATCATCATCATCATCATATCAGTCAAAAGACGTCCGCTGCTGGACATAGGCCTCTCCCAAGGCTCTCCACTCAGACCGGTCTTATGCTTTCCGCATCCACCGCGATCCCGCTATCTTAACCAGATCGTCGCTCCATCTTTTTGGAGGCCCACCGACGACTGCCGCTTCTATTTGCAATTCTTCGAGCTATGTCGGTAACCTTAGTTCTACTGCGGATATCATCATTTCTGATTCTATTGCGAGGAATGTGCTTCTCATGAACTAATAGAAACGCTTCATTTAGGTACATATCCTCGCTACGCTCAACTGTTTCCACTAGAGCTGAGCTGTGCTAAGGTTAGTAAAAGAAGCGATTTCTATTGATTCATGACAAACAAATTACTCGCAACACATCCTCGCACGATTTATGGAAACACAGCTTAACAAACATCACGCCTGTATTCCCAAATGGGGTAGGAGAGCACACGAAACGTTCTCGCTTCGGAGCCACTTTTAAGTTTGACAAAAACGGTACAATAATGACAGGTTGCTAGCTTGTCGCCTACGGTATACATCCCCAGTCGCCTACATCCTCAGTGGCGACGTAAGAGGCACGACATCCACGGAAGAAATGGAGAGGTGTAATTCTAACCCGACACCACACGGGTAAGGCTAGTGCGAGCGAAACCGGGGGAAAAGCTAGCAATAAATATTTATCTGACGTCTTGAGGATGTTTTACTTATCGGTAATTATGCACGTGATACGCGCATGTTGACAACGTACTTGTTATAAATAGATGACGCAATCTTTGTCTCCGTACTAAATTATACATAAGTTTTTGTTAATTATAAGAAAATACGAGCTTGTTTGCTGACTGTACGTACACTTTGTGGACAGTACTTGCATTGCCATTACACATTCTATATTACAAAGTAGTATTTTCACGTCTGTAATTTTTGCTTTATTTGAGTGTAATTGTATATTTGATGCCTTTGTGTGTCTTTTGTGAGAGTGAATAAGTGTATTCTTTCTTACATTATTTCTTTCATTGTCCGCCAAACTGTATTTCCGTTTCAAATTGCAAATCAATGCCATAAATCTTTGAGTTCCGTCCTGCGTAGACGATCTTGGCTGAACCACCAGAATGTCACAACCAGATTGACGCATTGTCACTGGACTTACATAAGTACCTTCGCTAAATTTTGTAATATAAAGATTGCACATCGGTCTTTGGAAAGAGACTTCGCTTATTTCGGCTTCGTAGAGCGCGTTGTCATGTTACACACTACTTACGTGACGTTTGTGAGTCGTACAGGTGCAATAGAGTACGGACGCATTTAGATGAAAATATATAATAAACGGTTGTTGAAACTCCCCAAAACTTTAAATTGTACGATGGCGTCTCTAGGAAAAAGAGGGAACTATCCTTTTTTCTAGTAGTTGCAACAGCTCTCTATAGATATCCGAAGTTTACATGTGATTAGTGTGTTATAAGTTTGACCGCTATAAGTGTCTGTCTGTCTGTCTATGCGATTTGAATGCGGTTTATTTTAATTTGAAAACAGGTATTCTAGCGATGGTTCTTAGACATGTTTTATCAAAATCGGTTCAGCCGTTTTTGATATATTGAACTTTTAGTTTCTTTGAAGCAGTGTTAGTAATGGCCCAACTATGGCCTCTCGCTTGAATGATGAGGAGAGTGATGCACATCGTGGGTTCAAATCCTGGCTCACACTTTTAAGTTTTCCCAAATTCATATCCGACATGCACTTGGCCGATTTTTAAAATAATCTTACATTATCAGAACATAAACGACGAACTAGTTACGATAAATACCTATATTATAAGTTATAAGTATTTCGTCCGGGCAAATGGTTGATAACCCCTGCCCTCTTCCCCACTGGTATCCGTTATCTTGAAATATAGGTCTGTCATCGTATCAACTTGTGTTGTAGGCTGTAGCCACAGAACTAGGAATAAGGAATAGAAGTGGCACGAGGTGCCAATGATTTTTAATCCCCGACGCAAAAAGAGGGGTGTTTTAAGTTTGACCGCTATGTGCGTGTGTGTCTGTCTGTGGCACCGTAGCTCTTAAACGGGTAGACCAAGGTTTTTAGCGATGGTTCTTAGGCATATTTCATCAAAATCGGTTTAGCCGTTTTTGAGATATGGAACTTTGAAGTGACAATGTCGGGGGTTTTCCAACTTTTTGTCTTATATTTCGAATTCTTAACCGTCACTACTCGATAAGAAGTGGTGGCCTAGTGGTTTGACCCGTGGCCTCTCAAGCAGAGGATCATAGTTTCGAACCCCGGCTCGCACCTCTGAGTTTTTCGAAATTCATGTGCGAAATTACATTTGAAATTTACCACGAGCTTTACGGCGAAAGAAAACATTGCGAGGAAACCTGCACAAACCTGCGAAGTAATTCAATTGTGTGTGTGAAGTTCCCAATCCGCACTGGGCCCGCGTGGGAACTACGGCCCGAGCCCTCTCATTCTGAGAAGAGGCCTGTGCCCAGCAGTGGGACGTATATAGGCTAGAATGACTACCTACTTGAAACAAATATAGTTAAATTATTTCTCACGTATAAGAACCATCACTAGAAAAGATTTTAAATAAAAAAAACCGCATTGAAATCGGTCCACCCGTTTAAGACCTACGCTGCCACGGACAGACACACAGACATACTGACACATAGCGGTCAAACTTATAACACCCCTCTTTTTGCGTCGCGGGTTAAAAACTTTATTTGACCTTCTAAAACGGCACCAATCATGGACATGTTAAGCACTATGTACTCAGTAATGGACAACAAGTATTCAATGCCTTATAGCCACTCATAAACTTTTAACCCGTGTGTCTGTATGTCTGTGTGTGTGTGTCTGTCTGTGGCACCGTAACTCTTAAACGGGTGAACTGATTTGAATGCGATGCTTTTTATAGCCTAAATTTAATAAAGATATTTCGACTTTGACTTTGATTGCTAGAAAACCTGATTTCAAATAAAACAAACCGCATTCAAATCGGTCCACCCATTTAAGAGCTACGGTACCACAGACAGACACACAGACACTTGTAGCGGTCAAACTTATAACACCCCTCTTTTTGCGTCTGGGGTTAAAAAACAAAAGGATCCAAAATTTCCACGCTATAAGAGCGAAAAAGACGTCGATCGCCTCGGGCGACCCGAAACGACGTTCACCGACGGAAAGACGTCTTTTTCGCTCTTATTGCGTGGACAATGGACATAAAGCGTTATTTGGTCGACATAAGCCGATTCCACGTCGGTAGATGTGGGGACTGGGGAGACCCTAAAACGGCTGGAGATGAAATTTGGTATCTAGATAAAAGGTATGGACGGTTTAAGTCCTGGGGAAGGGCAAAGGATAGTTAATAATCCTGGAAAAAATTACAGTTCCGTAATCGAATTATTTGCAGGGAAAGTCGCGGACAGCAGTTAGTAAATGATTAATTTTCGCACATGAAAATTCATCGCATTCCCCATCGGTGATGTATTTTCTTAAATGCATCAACCACTAAGGATGGCAATCCCGGGATCCCGCATGTCGGGACTCATTTTCCACATTAAATGTTTTCGATATTTAGTTTCGATATTATTTTGATAACATTATAAGTTTAACCACGAACCGCTCAAAAAAATGTGTCTTTGGTGTTATGTACGATCCGGGACTTGGAAGTGTCCATGACAAGAGCAAAATACGTGTTTTTTGCTAATCTAAGTGAAGGACTAATATTTTTATAGAAATCTAGCCTAATAGGTGGTGTGCGAATCCAATGTGAGCACTAAGAGTCTCTGATAACTTTAACAGCACATAACTATCAGATACTGACCGAAAGTTCCTCTACCTACGAATTTTTAGCACACAACTGTCAGATATGGGCTGCCAATTTCTCTACATACGAATTTCCAGTACACAACTATCAGATATGGGCTATCAATATCTCTACACACGAATTTCCAGCATACAACTATCAGTTATAGGCGGCGAGTTTCTCTACCTACGAATTTCCAGCACACGACTATCAGATATGGGCCACCAGTTTCTCTACCTACGAATGTGCAGCACACAACTATCAGTTATGGGTTGCCAGCTTCTCTACCTAAGAATTCCAGCACGCAACGCAACTATCAAGTCGGCGGCGAGTTTCTCTACCTACGAATTTCCAACAGACAAACAACAAGATATGCGCTGCCAATTTCTCTACCTGCGAATGTCCTTGTTTCAAAGATTTTCTGTCCCAAATCCCGGATACGGGATTAGGTATAAATTCTGAATAAAGCTGCAATCCCCACACATATTGCACAGGACAAAGAAACGACAAAACAAGAGTGATTTAAACGTGACAGCTCTCTCCGTACGCGTGGTTTAGTTTATTTAGCCTTACTTTGGTTTAATTCTTGTTAGAACAAAGAATTGTCAGGAGATGGTATGGTAACTCGTAACTCTCACTTTCCCCTTTGTACAGTCACCTGCTACAGTCGCATGCAAAAATATCTGACACGTCCTATCCGCCCTTGAAATAGAGACGTGTCAAAATTTATGCACGCTTCGTTGTGTTAGTGTTGCTGACTGTACCATGCCCACATTGGTCACTCAAGTTGACCGAATAGCCTGGTGGTTAGAAAACTTGACTAAGAATCTTGAAGTCCTGGTTTCGATTCTGGTCGGGGTAGATATGGTACGAATGTTTGCTCTCTAAACTTTGATGTTTCGTATGTATTTAAGCATGTATATAATACTATATAGCCACTTAAACTACTTACCTACTAATTTGTTACTAGCTTTTGGCCGCGACTTCGAGACTTTTTGGGAATAATTCGTAAATGTTATCCTGCGACCGGATGCCCCAGTAGTTACTTACTTTGGCATGAATTTGCAGGAATTTAACACTTTGGATGTCTGTATAGCTTTACACTGAAGGAAAATATCGTATACACCTGCGAAAAAATTTAATGCTGACTGTAAAGTTCTTCATCCGCACTGCGCCCGCATAAGAACTACGGCCCAACCCCTCTGAAAGCTCTGCTGGGACATCCATCACCAGCCTGCAGCACCAATATCTGACACCACAAAGAGTGCAAAAATATCTGATACACCTCTATTTCTAAAGCCGCTAGGAAGCGTCAGATATTTTTGCACGCTCCGCTGTGGCAGATATTAATGCAGATGACGTCTGTACATTGGTCGAGTTGATGAAGACAAACTAAGGGCAACTCCCGTGATTAAGTGCTTCGTTTTTGTTCGCGATCGATCTCTTAGTAAATTGTGATGCCTTGATTGATTTAGTTGCACTTGGTGGCTAAATTTAACCGAATGCCGGTCGGTTGTGATTACTTTTGTGGTATTTAATGGAGTACAAAGAAGATATTCGTAAGTACTCGGCGCATTCATGTCATATGTTTCAAATAGGGTTGTTACTTCGTCTCCGCTTCCGTAACTGTCATCATCATCATCATATCAGCCGTAGGACGTCCACTGTTGGACATAGACCTCCCCCATAGACCTCCAGTTACTTCGGTTGGAAGCGGCCTGCATCCACCATGAATCTGCAGCTTTAACCAGGTCATTTGTCGATCTCGTTGGTGGACCTCCTACGCTGCGCTTACCGATTCATGTCTCGCTTCGAGAACTTTTCGGCCCCAATGGCCATCTGATCTTCGCTGCTTCAACAAGCTCTTCTGTTATAGATTAAGGGTCGTTCCAGTAAGTTTACTTTACTAAAGGTCGTTCGTTAATTTAATTGCTACAAAAATATGCATGAATACTGCTTTACAAACGTATTGGTTATGTCTTAAATTTAGCACCTACAGACTGAATTTAGTACAGTTTGAATGGAGACATTTCCGACGCTCTGTCGATGGACTAACGACGGTACTTTTGCGTCTTATTGTACTTTCTTCTGTGTCTTATTGTACACTTAGCAGCTATTAATATCTCAAAGGATAAGTGATACAAATGTACCTGCAATTTTAGTCGCGTTAAGGAACTTATAGTTTATGGAATTCCTTACCGATTAACTTACGACGGGCAAAATCTCTGTCACTGCTAAGGAGCACTATCTGTCATCTTGTAAAAATTAGCTTTATCATAGTTTATTTATTTATTAATTTACTTATATGTGGCTGTTTATCCCATTGCCTATATTTATTTTAGACGTGTATTATATGTACTGTGCGTTAATATGTATGTGTGGATGTATTTTTTGTTGCGTTTTAATTTTCTGATCTACTGTTGATGCACCATCTGCTGTAAACTAGCCCTTCCTTCTTTCTGTAAAAAGTTTGCCTGCAGGAAGAGATCGCTCTTAAGCGATAAGGCCGCCTATTGCTTACCCTGTAATTTTCTTTTTGTTTAATTGTTTTCTGTAACGCTTACCATTTCAGCTGTACAATACAGAGACATTGTATTGTATTGTATTGTTTATGAATATTATGACTTTAGTACTTACATCGTTTGTTTAAAAAACGGCCAAAAGCGTATTGGACACGCTCAGGATAGGGTTCCGTAACAGTCATATTTCTCTAAGGATTTTGTACCTATTTTGTACGGAATGTTCCCAGTAGGTATACTTTACAACCCCGCAATGATTTTAAAAAGCTTATCCAACGATACCTCGCACACTACAAGGTTAGACGAGAAAATAAAATCACCCCCACTTTACGTCTATTAAACATTTAAAAAATTAAGATTATTATTATCAGATACGATCTAACTAGTTTCGGTTTTTGTGAAAGACCTATTTCAAAGAGTGCGTTCATAACGGAAGCATACCCCGCTACAGCTCACAGAGTAGACTTAAGTCGCATTCACATTTATCTGTCGTGTTGTGTTGTGATGCTCTGTCTCTCTCCCTCTCTCTTTCTCTCTCTGTGTCACAACACAAGCCGTCACAACACACTGCATCAAATAAAATGTGAACGCAACCATATAAAATGTATGAAACCGATACCGTTCTGATGCGTCACAACACAACACGACAGATTAATGATAATGCGGCTTTGGAGTGCGACAATTATCCTGATAACTTGCTAAAACGTCGCGCAAGGCTGAAAAGTTGTGAAAGGCCAAACAAGGTTGGGACCCTCGTAAGTTCGTCCTATGGGGAGGGGGAGGGGGTCATCGATTCGGAACGATAGTGAAGGAACATTCTACGTTAAATTTCCAGGACATGGAAAAGAGAAGTTCTATAACAACGTGTTAAAGCTAAAAATCTGGAGTTGCTTTCAGCATTTTTTATACTAAAGCTATTATATATGATGCGGCCTATGGAAAATTGCAATGATCTTGCCGTTCTCCCGAGGAAACTATAGTTTAGCTACCCAGATATTATTAGAGTGGCAACATTATTCAAGTGTCATGGGCAAACAGACCAAAGAGTATAAGAAAACAGACACTTACTTAAGCTTGTACTATTAGCCACAGATTATTTAAACCATGATAAGCAAATTCAAAAAAAACAAGCCTTGTTTAATTAGAAAAAAAGAGTGTTTAGGTGCGGTGACCGGATTTGTAGGTTAGTAGGTATGGCAAAATATTTTGATACTAATTATCCCTTTCTGAACTGTTCAAAACAATTGTGGTGCCTAAGATTCACTTTTTGTCAAAAATATTCGTATTAAACCTTTTTATGTTCAACATAATATCGTTTTAATTAACTAGGTACTTATTTTCCAATAGGCATGCGATAGATAGAGAAGCATAAAGTAGGCACGATTCTTGTGCCTAATCGTCACTTTTGTACGGCAGAGAAGCTTCTGTACTTGTACTATTACTTATTCTATGGTGATACCTGGTGATACCATCTGTATTTTTTTTAATTTGCCGCGGTTTTGCAGGTTCATCTTTCATTAGCCAGACTCTAAGTCCCAAGCCCTCTCATTCCTAGGGTAAGCACAGGCTTCCTCTGGCTGATTGAAGTTAAAACTTACACTAGAAATACCACTTACCTGAAACATTTCTGGGTAACATTCTTATACCTATTTAATTTTCCTTTTGCAAGCCTATTGAATCTGAATCGCAATTCCAAAGGAAAAATACCGTCAAGTGCGAGCCCACCAACGTGATGGACGGGTGACCCAGCCACGGGTTCACGGTGGATGCAAGCCGCTTCCATCCGACCTGGAGGACTATTGGGGAGGTCTATGTCCAACAGTGGACGTCCTAATTTAGTAGGTAGTAAGTACAATTGAACCACTTGACTGCGACATGAAAGTTTTCATTTGAAAATATTTCTGTAAAATTTCGTTTTTAACTCCCGACTCATAACGAGGGATGTTATAAGTTTGACAGTGTCTGTCCATCTGTCTGTGGTATCGTTGCTATGAGGTTGCTCTCAAAAGAATAATGGACCGATTTCGATGCGGCATTTTTGTATTATATATATGTACATATTATACCCCCATTTTGCCCTTTAGCTACCTGAAATTAATCAAAACTTTGCTTCGCTACGATTCTTGAAACGATCATAATAAGCACACTCATTGTCACATTTATAATAACAGAGACAACATTTCAAAAACCATAACCTTATTAAAAGAAAATATATATTTCCCTCTTCTGAATACCCTCAGAGTTTCTCCGTTAACAGCCCAAAACTGGTCTCCCAGACACTATACATATCTTGCGTCTCCACTGGGCGGGCCAGGAGGCGCGACCTTTGACCCGCCCTACTCCCCCCACCCTTACTCCTTACCCTCTACCCTCTCTCGGTTATTAGCTGGACGTCTCGCTATTTCTGGCCTGAAGGAATTTTAAATTTGTGACATGCGAGTACTTAGGTTTGTTATAGCTTTTTAATTTATAAGTAGAATGTGGTTTGTGGTCTTACTGTTTATTACCTGCCAGTAGGAATTTTGAATCTGGAACGCGAAGTTTTGTAAGATTATATATTTTAGTTTTTAATTTGGAAAAGGCTTGAATTTGGAATGAGCTTTGTAAGTTGACTGTATTTATTTTTTTTATTAACGTAGTAGTCTATTATATACAGGAGAAAAAAAACAGAGCGTTGTTTTCATTTACGATTTAATTAAATTAAAACGGCTTGACATAATTTTGAACTTGTACAACAAATGAAAATTCAATATTTGATAAGTCGTCATTGAGTCCAACAATTAGATTGTGTTCTTAATTTTTTTGAAATCTGATTGGAAATAACATCTAATAAGAAATGATGTGTCCGTAAAATTGACATCAACATAAATTCGATATCTTGAACAGTGAAGTAAAATTAGCTAAGCAAACAGTTTTGAACTAACTACAATAAGAGCAAACTAATATTTACTTGTAGAATTCCGAGAACTCATCTAAAGAAAAACCTTTAGGTACCAACTGAACATTTCATACACGATTAAATAGGCAAAGTAAAAAAAACGTTACCTACACGTCCAATAAAAACAAAAAATAGTTATTATCAGTGGTAATAATGTTGTCAGTTATAAATATGGCGCAACATCTTTTCTTATTAGTTATTACGGCATTTTTTCCAACACTAATACGAGTATCTAACATTAGTTGTTGCCCGCGGTTTCGCCCCCGTTCCAGTATTTTTTTTTACTTCTGTTACGCACAAACCTTGTCCTGACAATAACCAACACAACAAAGAAATAATTATCTAATTCTGTGCCGTCGTTCGGAAGTTATGCGCGCATGACACTAACTCAACATGTTTTAGCCTCTTAGATTAAAAATGTGGACGGTAGGTACTAAGCTAATTGCGACGTCATGACATGGAATAACATATTCAAATAATAAGGATTTGTTAAAAAAAATACCACAAACTTTTTTGCTGACTGTACTGTTTGTTGACTATACTTGCTTTTTCCTTCAACCTTAATACTTAATACCGAATTTCAAGTCAATCCGCCCACTAAAAGTTGTTCAAATTCGATTTCCAAGATTTGACCCATACCTACTAATACGATAAGTTAAAAAGCTTGTAAAAATTAAGCGGCTGCGTGGCAAAACAACATAACTACGTATTTGACGGAACGTCGTCACGCGGCCGCGTCACGCAGCCGAGTGCGGGCTGCGCGGGCGCAGGCCACGCCCCAGCGCCGCCCACTCAGATCTAGATCGATCTAGATCAACGTTTTCAGATGCTTTTGTTATTTAAATTTTCAGTTCGCATTAGTATCGTCCAAATATAATGAACATGCAAGTTTTTCAGTTTCATAAAAGTATGTCTACTTTTAACAGAGGGTGGATATATGGGGTTGAATGTAATTTTCGATTTATTGGTACAAATTGGACTAAAATATTACATAAAAAAGAAGTTATATAAAATAAGATACATAAATTATATCTACCTACTTTACAGTATGTTTGGGGAAACCAATATAGTTATGACCTACCTTCTTATTTGTAACTGACTAACTAATAATTATATATGTCCGATTTCTAATGTCTTCATTGAAACCACCAAAAATCCAAAAGGCATTAATTTATGTTTAAAAATGTATTATTTTCTTGTAAGTGACTAATTAGTTAAGAGAGATGTTATGATAAAGATGATTTGTTACTGTAATATGTCATCTTAACATTTCGTTACAGCCAATAGACTTTTGCTCCGGCGTTCTTAATGAAGTGTCAAATTGTTGTAAAAGTTATTAGATAAATTTAAACTTTACTGGTTAATGAGTAATTATGAAAACGAAGAGAAAAAGGATGTAACACTCGTACCACCAGAAAATAATTATCTAGTTGTGAGCCTTATGGAACATTATTTTCCACTTACCTACCTAGTCGCAAAATAATGGCAACCGCACCTGTGATTTAAGACTCGGCATTAACCTACATTTCTTCCGTATCTCTAATATACTCTGCGTAAATAAAATCCCATCTGTTGAAGTTAGGTACCCGCCTATCTGAGAGAAATATGGAGGCGACGGGCGAAGTTTCAGGTAGCGTCTGAAACGGCAATGTTCGCAAAACAGGCGTAATAAAATGAAAATTTTAGTTGCGTTGTTTTACTTAGAAGTTGGTCAAAATGGCTTAAGTATCAAAGATATTGAAAATTTGTGTCTAGTTGCTAAAGAGCGAAAAACAGTATAAGTATCACTTTTTCCCAAAAAATTAGATAAGTGACAAAGATTAAGTATGGGCAAAATACACAAATGCTTTGAAATTTTCAGATGATGTTAGAAAAAAAAGGAAAATGTTTGCTTAAAAAAGTAATTAGTTATTTGTTTTACTTGATCTTAAAAATATCAAACCATGCAAAACGTGGATAGGATAAAAAAAGCCGTTAACAAACAAAAGCCGCGAATCTTCCGACCGTACTGAAACCCCCCGCGGGGGGGGGCCCGGTCGAGGTGGCGGGGCCTTCGCTCCCTGCCCTGGGCCACGGGCCAATGGCGGCGAGGCGCGCCCTGGCCCGACCTGAGCTCAGTCGCGTCTCATTCGCGACCCTTGACACACTGCGCGCCGCGCGTGTCTCGCCGCGACGGCAAACGGCACCATCACGCACGGAGCGCTAGTTTACGGCGGGGTCGGAGGCCCGGGGCTTTGCCCTCCGAGAGGTCCCGACCTCCCGCCTTTGGAACTCGGCTTCCGGAGTACCTGGCGGGAAGATGAGCTGCTCCCGTCGACCCCGGCTAGCCAGGCTGCGTCGACTCAGAGCGGCAGCTCCGCGACCGACAAAGGCCAGAATGTGGAGTGCGTCGTCTGCGGCGACAAGTCTTCGGGGAAACACTATGGCCAGTTCACTTGTGAGGGTAAGGTGAAAGTGATGTGGAATAAGTGCACAAGTGTTAGGGTTTAAGTGATTGCGTTCGCGGATTTAGGTCACCGGCGGTTTTTAGATTTCGGAATAAGGCGGAGTGTAAAAAATTATTTTGAAATATTACGTTTCGGTTTTGGGGATACGATTTTAGTTAAAATACGTGATTCTGATTAATTGAAAAGGGCATTATCTAAAGGTAGTGATTTCGTTTTTTTTTCGTGCTTGAGTTAAACATTTGGGTGCCTCAGTACGCGTTAAT
This sequence comes from Choristoneura fumiferana, assembly GCF_025370935.1. Taxonomy (NCBI): domain Eukaryota; kingdom Metazoa; phylum Arthropoda; class Insecta; order Lepidoptera; family Tortricidae; genus Choristoneura; species Choristoneura fumiferana. Next base: position 4,589,793 of record NC_133492.1, read on the forward strand.
TTTTAAAGCTCAAACTTATTAGATTGTGCTATCTTTGTCGGCTTTGTGTTTATAAAATAAAGTTTTGTTCTTTCAATAACAGGTTTTTCCGCCGGTAAAATTCAACTTATTGTAGTTTCGTAAAATTTGATTGTTAACAAAAACGTGAAATATCGTGTATAGTTTTAAACATAAAACCCAAATAATTAAATAGAAATGAAGACATTTATTAAAAAAAAAAAAACATATAAATTGTTTCCGTACGATAAAAAACAAGAAACAATTAATCTTCCCCTCTTAACCTTAAAAATGTCAATTAACTCCGGTTTCAAATCTGAATGCAATTAGACAAAGTTTTCATAAACTGCCTGCTTCTGGAGATAAGGGGTGTTCCACTTTTATGCAAATGAAGCAATCATGGCAATTTTGAGTTATGCTGTTTTGTCTTTCGGTGTCGCGACGGTGGGAATAAGCAATTTATTTTAATCTTAATAATTAAACAAACAAATGCTCACACAATTGAATTAGTGTAAAATAAATAGGTACGAACAATATCGAAAGCACCGTTTTCAATTTTAAGTGAAGTTTAGTGGTAAAAAATATTATGTCAATGACAGTGAATAATCTTTATGTGTATTTTATTTATTATTATTAGTAATTTTGTTTATGAAGTACCTATGAGTGTTTACGTTTTTTTGACAAGTATCCAAATAATACTTGCAGCGATACTTCACATCCAGCTCAATTAAATATTGTGTATAAAAGTGATTATCCCGTGGTTAAAAATGTTAACAAAATCACTCCTGTCCAATGAAAAAAAATACACAACTGAAAAATAAAATTAATAGCTCCATTATGAGCTATTGACGTCGAAAGGTATAATTAGTTGTCACGTCACCAAATAATTATATAAATGATAGAGATAGCCCGCGATAACTCTATGAATGGGCCTTGGGAATAAAGCCTTGCTGTGTCTTAGCACCGAGACAAAAGGCGAATGTTGTAAGAAAATTCCTGTTAATTAAGATTTTGAAGTTACGATGTTTTGGCACGCGGCCTGCATGAATACAGGAAAATTTTACGTTACGCAATTAAAAATGGATCGCAAATAATGTTTTTGTCCTTGTTTTAAACAGTTTAGACTGGAGTGCCGAAAATAATGATGGTGTCTGAAGTTAAAGTGCGTACAAAATTGCATTTTGCTTTTAAATTGACCTTAGAAAGCCGTTGTAACCTAGTGGTTCGACATAATTATGAAGTAGGTAGAAGATTGTGGCATCAAGCTCAGACTTGCTCAGATTTATGTGTGAAATTACATTTAATATTTGTCACAAGCTATAATAGTGAAGGACAATACCGTGAGGAAACCGGGTCGCATCTGCGAAGCTAATGGTGGGTATGAAGTTCCCAATCATGTTTGAAACAAAAGTATACTACTAATTGCGCGTTACTTATTATATTGAATGGGATTCCTAATCTTGGCTGAATTTTTCACCTGTTTTTATATGACTTCTTCGTCATAGTCAATATTGTCAAAAAAAATAAGAATATCGTATCAATAACAAAAAAAAACTACCGGAAAGCAAAATTTCCAATGTTGTAATAATTACTCCTTACGTAGATAACTATGTTTACCAATAATTTATTTAATAATCTATTTTTAGTAATCTACCTACGGCTTTATGACCCTGGTCGAAAGTCAAACAGTAATTCTTGAAATCTGCTTGATGACATTTACTTAGACAGAGTTTAAGAGTCAAATTCGTTGAAATGAATAGGTACAACTTTCTGTTGCCCGTGACTCCGTCTGCTAAGAATTAGGTATGCATTTTTCTGGTCTACATTTACTCGTACGCTTTGTTCTTTTCTGGATCTGATATTATCTCAATAGTTACCAAATTTTATATTAGTCGTTTCCGCGGTTTAAGCGTAAAGTGGTAAGGGAGACTGACAGACGGCGTTACTTTCGCGTTTCTTAATGTATGTATGTAAGTAAGCACTTTATTGTACAAAAGGAAAGAAACAAAAATACAATAAAGATACTTCGATATAGATAAGTTTTGAGGCGCTATTCTTTTTAATTCCCTGAAGATTATGGACGATTTCTCTGTTAGTTTACTTGTCGTATTATTTGGGCGAGTTTGCATTTTCTTTTCGTAAGCTTGCAGTCTGTTCGTAACTTCTTGTTTGTTTTTTATGTATCGTAGTAGGTACACCAATCTTATTGCGCACAACACAGTTATACCTATTCTTAATCTATCCCATAGCAAATATGTTTAATATAATTAACTGTTAGTAACTGTGAATCATTAAAAACGACTAAATACTAAGTTTTGGTTGAATATTTATTTTCTTTAAAGATTGCATCAGATATTTGATTACTATACATTCGTAATCAATATATTTCGGGACTTAATCATGACTATTATATTTATTTTCAAAATTAACTCAACTCTACTGTACCCGCCGTCAACTCGTGACCACGGCCGTTGCAATGTGGTCGAAACGTCGAGACTGCAATGAGACTATTTTAAAAAATGCACCGCCAAAATGACAAACAAGCTAAATTAAAAAAAAAACTAGTGCTTATGCACTTAACTTTGATGACGATAATAGTCTTAAATAATTAGGTGTCTTTCGTTTAATTAGTGTCTTATTAGGGCATCTTTAAAAAAATACAAGAGCTGTTACAAATAATATTGCAACTCTTTTTCGCAAAACAAAGATATTGACAGATTGAAATGTTCATGAGATTTACAATTATTTAGTGAAAAAAAAATGGTATCATAGCTCTTAGTCATTTTTGAGAGCCATTAATGAATGAACTTTAAAATGACAATGGAGGATTTCGTACTTTTCTAAATACCTTCACTGAAAAAAAAATTTGCTTACAGTAACAAAAAAAATGTTGCTTGTAACTTAGCTTGAGTGACTACAAAACTAAGGCCTACTAGTAGCTAAAAGTTAAGTGATCTTACAAAATCAGTTTTGCAATATAAGCATAACTTTGTTTCCTAATTAGTAAATTTTGGCTAAACGTCAAGTAGCCACTTCAGCTATCTTTTTTTTTTAGTGTAGGTTAATTATATATTTAAGTAAACCCATCACGCCTGTATTCCCAAATGGGGTAGGCAGAGCACACGAAACGTTACCGCTTCGGAGCCACTTTTAGCAATTTTAGGTTTTAAGTTTGACAAAAACGGTACAATAGTGACAGGTTAAGTAAACCATTTTCAACAAAAAGGGTTAAAAAAGTTACTCGGTTCATGACGAGGGTTAGTTTCATCACAATAATGTTCCGTATGACTACATAATGTAGGTATAGTTGGAACCAGTTATTATTGGACCGCGGTGCACACCTTGACCTTCCAACAGGTTGAACTGACCTGAACTCAGTGATGCGCTTTAATACTAAACGTATGACAAACTTGTTCTCAGTGCTTTAACTTTAGAATATAAAGTACCAGATTAATGTACGAACAAGTTAGCGTACTTTTGGCTCGTTGAGCTTTTGTCGCTCGTAGCTTTCGTTCGTTTAAATTTGTTAACTTTCGTTTATTTAACGATAGACATAAGAGAAAATATACCTAGACCTCTTTTTCCTCTATTGGCTGTTGTTTTTATAATATATGTAGCAGTATAAATCATGATGTAAGTCATTCATATTATTATGGTTTCATATGTATGTACCACTTATTAGTTTACAATAAGCTTTTAATTTTACCTACAATAACAGATGGCTAAAGATTTTTAATATTATTTTTCTTGGTGAAATACTAAACCCCCTTGCAAAAAAATAGGGCACCTATGGTTTTTCAGATTTTTAGGCATTGAAGCTTAGAAAGTAAGCTTTCATGCACATAAAATACAAAAACCATAGGTGCCCGTTTTTTTTGCATGGGGGTTTATATAGGTGACGCGGATATAGCAAAAACTAGACAAATGGGAGTCGGACTCGTGTATACCGAGGATACCATACAAATCGGTGCTATCTATGAACATCCATTGTAGAGCCTCTGTCTTAAGCAAAACGCACGCAATGTGGGGTCATTCTAGATGGTTACCTACTGATATTAACAGACAATCATAAAAACAATAGTTCGGATTTTTAGACTGTTCTTATTGTTGTGCTATAAGACTTTCATACTGCTTTAAGTTTCTAAGTCAACCGGAAGTACCCTATTGGTTTTTCGGTTACGGCAATTTGTATGGAAACATTTTTTTAATGACTTTTTTGATTACGTTGACTTAAAACTTTGATGTCACTGCTTCAAAGGGTAGCAGACCTAAGTCATCATCATCATTTCAGCCGAAAGACGTCCACTGCTGGACATAGGCCTCCCCCAAGGCTCTCCACTCAGACCGGTCTTGTGTTTTCCGCATCTACCGCGATCCCGCGATCTTAACCAGGTCATCGCTTCATCTTGTTGGACCCTAACCTAACCACCATCTAAGTATTTGATATTAATTGCAGCTTAATAATTCCACGCGTTCCTAAAAAGAAGGTCTTGACGGACGGACACATAGACGGATAAGTGATCCAATAACGGTTCCGTATTTTTTTGAGGTACGAAACCCTAAAATACTCAACGTACTTACGCACCATACATAAGGCTCGTTCTTAAAGAGCCAGGTAAACATAGATACTTACAAACAAGTTCGCGCTTTTGAGACAAATAGACTATTTACGATCGCCTATCACATAAGTTCACGAACTTGACCGAACAACACACAAGACCGCTAACACGCCGAGGCACACGTACCCGACCTTGCACGTATGTATGTACATCTGTCACTTAAGGGAAGTGCGAATTCTAATCTTTCGTGCACGGTTGCCACCGAAATGACGTCCCCTTTTTACGGTAACCAATCAGTCAACAAAAAATGGCTGACGCAGTGGCGCCGTCGGTGCCCAGGAAAAACTTGCTTAATTAATGAAAACTGAATGAACAAGTTAAATAACTTGTAGACAAAACACACCAGTTTTAGGCGTGAATGGCGGTTATCGTTCAGTTTCGAGATATAAGCGGAGACGATAAGAAAAGGTCGCAACCTCTTTGGCGCCGACGCCAATCTACCTACATAGATAGCGAGGAATTTTAATATTAATTAGACGAGAAAATTGGCTCCGAAAATAAATGGTTAAAGGTATTTGAGAAAATTGTTAAGTAATTTTTGTTGGTGTTTGGTACTTTACTTGTGGTTTGGTGAGTTGATTCCAAATATCCTGCTCGTCAATCAACGTAAATACGTTTTTTGAAAATTAGGCATTACCTAAATGCCAATTTTAGTTAAAGGCAAGTGTGTTATTCCTAAGATAAATCGTAAACTTCATAAATCTGAAAAAGCCATGACGGTGGTATATAGTTTAATGACTTTAAAAGAAAAACTATCACAGCTTATTAGGCTTTACAATCATTGACCCGACCCGCACTTGGCCGTTATTTAAAAATACATAGTTTAGTTTAGTTTAGTTTATTTATTCATTCAATACATCATTACATTATAATTTACCTGAAATCGAGCATGTCATGTGAATGTATTAAATTAGACTGGAAGGGATCGTCAGACTGAAAACACTGATACGTTGATTAATACATTAATAAAGTAACAATTTAAATGGACTAAATGTCAGACATAAATTCATTTACGGAATAAAATTCCAACAAAAGTCTTTTAGTCGAAAAAACGTGTTCATAAATAAAATGCTGATATGCTCTTACCAGCTAACGTGCGCGTAATAACTTGAAACAAATACAACCATGATACCAAGTTCTTAATATGACCCGCATGCAGGCGCTCACAATCACATACCAAACTAACTCAATAAACACACTAGTTAATTCATTAAAGTGATCACTCTCGCAACATTAACAAAAGCGACGAATTACCAATTTTAATTCTGACACATATCAAAGACAATGCCACAATAGCTTGCATTACCGAAGTTTCGAAAATACTCCGTTGGACATGACGATAAGGTCACCGTATATTGACGAATTGCAGGTGGAGCGTCCAGAGTCCGTAAATATTATGTCGCAATGGCGAACTGAATGTTGCTTCAACTGAAGTCATAAGCTTGTTACTCCTCCGGACCGCTGTCTGTTGGCTCCATTTCCGCTTATTACCTACTCGTTTTAGTGGCACATTTAGACACAAAATCAGTCTCTGAAAACCTGAAAGTAATTTGTTCAGAATCGAGAGTAAAATCGATTAGGTTAATAAATAAATTACTTTTTTACTGTGCCCAGTCTAAAAGTTTCGAAAGCAGCACACCAATTAAAAGCTTTAGCGCGGTTGCATACTACTTTGATAATTTACTTGATACTTGCCATTTTTCTGTCAATTTGATTTTCTTCTGACAATTGCAAACTACGAGGACTTAGTTCTGCAAACAGGAACCAACCCACACCTCCCCCCAAAGTTTAGATAAGTATGCAACAAGTTAATAAAATGCACCTTTTATCAACTCGATATATTTCAACTTTGGGGGGAAGTGTGGGTTGGTTCCTGTTTGCAGAACTACGTCCGACTGTAGAGTTACAAATCAAGTGCAATTACGCAATTGCCAAATAATTACTTGGCAAAACATACTAATATTTTTTTAAATAGGTACAATACATACTTACAAGGTCGCGGGCAAACAGCTAGCATGATTGCCAATAAGTATGCCTATACATGTTGAACTACTGTTCATTTACTTAAAATATAAATAAATAATAATATAATAAAATATAATATAATATAATGTATATCTACGAGTATTTCTTAAGAATGTTTAAATGTTTTTCATAAAATCTCGTGTTAATAAACACAACTTCTAAATGCATTAAAATAGATACTTAAACGCGTAAACAAATTCAAGAAATTAGTGATACAAAGTAAATTCTTTGCTTATCTCACTAACATCCAGTGAGCGCATACAGTTCCCTCAGACAGCTTATCATAGATATACATATTCTCACACTAAGTGTAATAATCCATACATACGACTAAAACATTACCGTACCTCTAGCCTATCCCTTCCCTATCTCCAGCATTAGTGAAGCACCATAAACTGTTATTTTGATGTCGACAAATCCACTTTATTAACACTTGGACCTCCCGCTGATTTTATAGAACCCTGTGGTAGCAAAGCTCGATACCGCAGGCGAGGGGAGAAGCCGCAAGTCTTGGAACGACAAGGTTCTGCGGCGTAAAGCCCTTTTTGACTTAAATGCTCGCGTCTGTGAGCGACAATTGTGATCGCAGTTGACACCTGCGTGTAGTGATTTGGGGAATCGATTGGAAATTATCGACTTGTGTCGATATTGATCTATTTTCTAACTTAACATGTTTAATTGACCACTGACATGTAGAATCAATGCTAAAAACACATACTTTTAAATAAGAAAATCATTTTAACAATCATTATAATTGATCCTCCTTTTTGCTTGCTGTCACTGTCAAATATAATATTTCAAAAAACGGTGAAACGCAATCTGACAGATACAAATGACGAGTGTCTGAGAATTAGGAATCAAGTAGAATTAAGGCAGCCTTACACATGCTCGTTAAGCATGCCCGTACTAGAAGTACCAGTATGCTAAATAAGCATGCTTAATAGTAGCACGTGTCCTATACACACATGCTAGTAGGTAGCATTTGCTCAATATTAGCATGCTTTCGTGCTAGTAACTAGCATGTGTAACAGTAGCTTTACTGACTTAACAAGACATCTCGTTTACATGTTCCTGGAATAACATAAAGTTTATGTACTCCGTTAATTTTAAACATATCTGTAAGTGACAGAATTAATTCAAATCGCTTGAGTAGTTTTTGAATTTATTCATTATAAAAAACTTTAATTTAGTTTATTTTTAATCGTGAGTTAAACGTATATGCATTTATAGTCAAACAGTTAATTTAATACCTTAAAATATCCTGTACAACTTATAGTACAAATTTAAAAATATCCTATAAGCTACCTTACTAGTAACCTACCTTATTAGTATCGATAATATCCGCGTTCATCGATATTAGTACCAAAGCATGGCTACAACCCTACATGCCGCTATAGCTGGCCGGTTTATGGTATGTTTTGTCCGACGCAGGCAGTTAACCCTATCTTTACGGCCAACTCTAAACATAAGTGTCTTCCCAACTTATTTATTTTTTTCTCATTCCACTTTTTAAATTGAATCCGCTATCGGCGCGTGTGGCAGCTACCAATAAAACGACTTTTAATGAAAATTTGACACTTTTTTGGCCATATTTCTCCGTACGTCATGTATAAAAGTGCGTTAATAACCAGTATGACTCGTGACGTTAATGGTCTAGTGTAATTTATGAGCAATCCCGTTTAGTACGTGCCACATTATAAATTGTTGTTTATGTATTGTCTAAGTAAATGCTTCCTTGTCACCTGCTTTTTTATTAACGGGATGTAATTTACAATGTAGTTTATTGGTGCTTGGATATTCGAAGGAAATTGAATTTGGGTATTTTCGGCCCATATTGTACTCGCATCCGGTTAAAAATATATGTTAATATTTGACCTCGATTGTCCCGAGTTCGTTGTCCTGTCTATATTAATATTAATTTATTAATCAGCTAATTGACTTCTGTTATTTTATGCACAACTTACATAAAACCTAGCAGTTCTTTTATGACTTCCTTTAGTAATTTAAATTCTTAGATTAATTTTATGGTCTTAGTATCTATAGATATTTTACATAAAAAAAGAAAAAAAACAAGACTATTTATTATACCTACCCGCAGGTACATCACATCTGTGTCTGTCGTTGTTTATTTAATGCATCAATTGAACTACTACAGCTGTGATTTTTTCACGTATCGTACACAATATGAGATCAATCAAGACTCAGAAAACATTATTAGTTTTCATTCAATTTTTATGGAATAATCGAGAAAAAATAACAAAAATGCAACGTTGCCAGCTCAGCATAAAGCTCTTAATAAAGTTCTATGTTAATGGATATAAGAATAACACTCATTTAATACTGACTGATTGACGACCGGATGGCCAAGTGGTTAGGGGACCCGACTACGAAGCTTGAGGTTCCGGGTTCGATTCCCGGCCGGGGCAGATATTTGTATGAATAATACGAATGTTTGTTCTCGGGTCTTAGATGTTCAATATGTATTTAAGTATGTATTTATCTATATAAGTATGTTTATCCGTTGCCTAGTACCCAGTACAAGCTTTGCTTAGTTTGGGACTAGGTCAATGGGTATGAAGTGTCCCATGATATTTAAAAAATAATAATTAAAACAACATTTGATTGACACTTCGGATTCCGTCATATTCCGATTGAGATCTGATTTTTCGCGATGAAAAACCATTAAGCACTGCAACTAACCATTCAATGATCTTTGCAAAGCCTCATCATCCCAGCCTATCTACGTCCCACTGCTCGCCACAGGCCTCCTCTCAGAATGAGACTGCTTGGGCCGTAGTTCTCACGAGGGCCCAGTGCAGATTCGGAACTTCACACACACCATTGAATTGCTTCGCACGATGTTTTTCCTTCACCGTAAAGCTCGTAAATTCCAAATGTAATTTCGCACATGAATGTCGAAAAACTCAGAGGTGCGAGCCGGGGTTCGAACCCATGATACTCTGCTTGAGAGGCGATAGGTCAAACCACTAGGCCACCACGGCTTGCAAAAGCTAATCAAATTTAATTTCCTAGACGATTGATCCTCATACTGACTTCCGTTAATTATTTAATTAAGAACAAAAGAGATTAATGAAATATTCTCCGCCTAATGACTCCTGCGCAAGCCGTAATGATCTAGGTCCTGCCTGGGAGATAATGGAGCATTAAACATAAAATAATTATAGCCTCTTTTTAACCGACTTCAACAAAGGGAGGTTTTCAATGTGGTTGTATTGTTTTTTAAATTAAACCTAACTCTAAACTCTATCATTTAGCATAATTTATCATTTAGATTTTGACGGTGACTTTGTTTGCCAGGAATTTGTCTATCGCTATCCCGGGGGAACTATGCCATTTTCCGGGATAAAACTATTCTTTGTGTTTCCCGGGGTCTTAGTCTATCTCCATACTAAATTTCGTTAAAATCGGTTGAGCTATTTAAGCGTGTTGGGGTTAGAAGGACAGAGTTACTTTCGCGTGTATTATTATTTTTTGTTTGGACGAGTATACCTTAACAAAAATACCATCCTTTCACACCTTCTCCTTAGATATTTGAGGACACACAATATATATAAGTATAGTAGTTTTAATTATTTATTTATATTTAGTTTATGTATTATATTTTTCAAAGCACTGTATTATAGCTCATACTATTTTTACTCTTAAAGTCACTCTTTGTCGGTCCCTAACTGATTGCTAATCTAATCTACTCAAAGTCCGCATTTGTACAAGCATCTCAAAGCTTTACCAATTGCATTTTTGATACATATATACCATCCCTAAAGAAATAAGTAATAATTGAAAGAAATGAGTTAGAGTAAATCGCTATTATGTACACAATACGTGTCATTTTGCTTTACCCCGGAGGTCAGTATCATCGGTGACTATATCTCACCAAGAGCAACAATTAGTCCGCCTACACGGCAATCATTCTTTAATGATTTTAGACTTCTTAACGCCATTGATGATTAATGATTGAGCGAATTATCACTAATTCATTTATTTCAAATTAAAGGTTCGACTCACGACTTTTATATGTATTTAGGACATGCTTTTTAGGGACGAAACAAACAAGAACAAATGTAATATTTTCATTTAAAAAAAATCCTTTTTGGGTGCCGTTCTATAAATCTGAGAGAAGAATTAAATACCCTAGAAAATATTTAATAAGTGTACTTCTACTGTAGGTACAACCTACCGTCAGAATAATACGTTTAATAATCTTCATAGTCAGGTGCTCTAACCATAACCCATTAGGTCGTATAATAAGTATTCTTTACTAGCTATTTATAAGTATATTCATTAGATATCATGTTGTTTAATTATCGTACTATTATCTGTTATCTTATTACTTACTTATTTACTTACCGCAATGCAATCCTATAGATGAAACTTAATGTAAAGAAAAATATTATATTACAATTGAAGGAGTTTTATACAGCTCAAACATTAGAGGTACTATTTATTATGCACCTTTTTGACAAAAATAAATACTAACTTGTACTAGTCTTATCCATATTAAACTTCGCTACTTCAAATGCGCTCTCTAGTGATGACGATGATAAATCTTTTTAAATGAAAGTAAAATCCAAACGTATCACTTGTTCAGCTACCGACAAGGTTCATAATACACTAAAATTGCGCGTAATAAAATTGCTATAAGCTAACTGCAAGGTCTTCGAAGTAATAAAGAAATACTTGTGTAATTGACCGCAACCATATTATTAATTACTTTATAACTTGTTATTGTGTTCACAAAATTTGTTACCTCTTTTTAGTGCATAAACGGTTACGGTTGTAACCATCTGCTGTTTTACGTCGATGTAACAGAATGTATTTCTTTGATTTATTCATGGACCATCATTCTTCTGAGTGCGTAATGTTTGACTTTTTAGAAAGAAGTCGTTCTGTACCCTAGGGGCGGTTTCACCATCCATAGATTAGTATTAACTGCCGGTTAGGTGTGATGCCGTCTCTATTTGTTTTGTTCGAATAGACGGAGACGGCATCACATTTCACCGTCGGTTAACGCTAATCAATGGATGGTGAAACAGCCCCTTAGTGTAAGTTTTCGGTTACAAAATACGTCTCGATCGCGTTCGCGTTAAAATCTCAATTTGTATGGAAACAGGAACATCGCAAACGTTCCGCTAGAGGCGCTGTTCGTGTTTCCATACAAATAGAGATTTTAACGCGAACGCGATCGAGACGTATTTTGTAAAAGAAAACCTACACGAAGGGCACTGCTAACAATCTAGTTAGCCCCCTGAGACTCTGTTTACTATTACACTTTTGGACGGCACGAGTGTATAAAAACTCGTTTATTTAAGTTCGTTATCCCGCGGGAACTATGCAATTTTCCGGGATAAAAACTATCCTACATCCTTCCCAGAGTCTCGAACTATCTTCATACCAAATTTCATTTAGGTAAATCAATTTAGCCGTTTAAATGAAATTGAATAATAATGAATGATTTAGGTGCTGTTTCAGCATCCATTGATTAGTGTTAAATGTGATGCCGTCTCTATTTGTTTGGTTCGAATCGGAGACGGCATCACATTTAACCGTCAGTTAACACTAATCAATGGATGGTGAAACAGCCCCTTTTTGTCGAATTTTGCCCAAATAAAAATCTTTCTATATTTTTATAGTAAAAAAAAGCGTACGGTAAATTCCCTAACTTATGTATCCACTTTTTCATACTATAGTTGCATAGAAAATGTTAGAGCACCTAAGAACAATGAAATCTACAAAAATAACAATGTACTTAAAGGTTTGTGCTGGACAAAATGATTCCCTAAAAATGAATTTACTTTGTACGGTTGAGACTCACCAAGTTCTGAAGTGAACGTTGTATTTGTCCAATTTTCTTTTTACCGCGTGCCATTAAACACCTGTGAGTTAATGATCTCGCCGCCATTACTGCACTGTGAATTATCACATGCATAAAGTTCTTGGATCATAGTTGCGTAAATTGCAAGGACGTGTTGGACAACTATGGTTTTTACTCAAAGGGAATGCTTGTGTATATTAGCCTTAGAAATAATGTTTTTCGAAGTGATTAAAGTTGCTCTGTCGTAAAAAAGGATAGCTGAAGTAGTTTGGCTACTCGACGTTTAGCCAAAATTTATTAATTAGGAAACAAAATAAAGCTGTCGGTAGCTGTCGGTAGGCCTCCAACAAGATGGAGCGACGACTTGGTTAAGATCGCGGGATCGCGGTGGATGCGGAAAGCACAAGACTGAGTGGAGAGCCTTTATGTCCAGCAGACCTTTCCTGACATGATGATTTGATGCAAAATAATGCTAATATTGCAAAACTGATTTTGTAAGACCACCTAACTTTTAGCTACTAGTAGGCCTTAGTTTTAACCCCCGACGCAAAAAGAGGGGTGTTATAAGTTTGACCGTGTGAAAAGTTCAAGTATCTAACAATTACGACTCAACTCAAGAGATAGAGCTCGGTGACAGACGGACGGACAGACAGACACACAGACAGCGGAGTCTCAGTAACTAACCCGGGGTTCCGTACCCAACGAACCCTAAAAAACAGTAACTATTGCTTTAAGAGCATGTAAATGATCATATTATTATACCCTTGCTACTTAATTGTTACATATTTACTGTGATTTATTTTTCTAAAGTGGTTTTCAGAAAATCGCTTACCTTCATTCTAATGCTGTAAAGTATAATGAAGTATAAGTTTGTTGAAAGTTATACTCTTATGAATAGTTAAAACCTATCTTTGAAGTTGTATTTAACAATAGGAAAAGTGAACGATGACCTGCGTTTGAACTTTATTTAATTTTAAATAAGAAAAATGTTTTTTTCCTTTATTTTGTCATTTGTATAGGGTTAAGCTGAACAAAAGAAGGGGTCAAGGTTATTTAAAATTTTAAATCTTTCCTTATTAAATATAAAATAATAAATATCTTTACACTCTAATACGAAGCGTCTTTACATATACTACAAGTAGGTAGTGCCGCAAGAGTTGAAGTGAATGATTACAAACACAGCTACATGAAGAACTGATTGCATAAAAACCGGCCAAGAGCGTGTCGGACACGCCCGAAGTAGGGCGTAGCCATTACGAAAAAATTAAGTATTATTTTTCTAAGGATTTCGTATTTTGTACGGAAAATTCCAAGTTCAGGTATATTTTTATCCTCCTGAGTCCTGACATGCTGCTATTTACTCTTAAACTACTAATAATTCTCAAGAATAATTTTCAAATTTTTCCACTCGCCGGTTTTATTTTAGAGGGGGGGGGGGACGCTCGATTTTAATGAAAATTAGCACTTTAAAGTTGAATATTTTGCAAACAAATCACTGAATCTAAAAAGCGTTGTAGCAACCCCCTAAGGCAGTTGTCTCACCGCCGGCGAGGAAACGATTGGCTATCGACTATTTTCTCGCTCAAGAAACGAACAAAAGATATAAGATCCTGTGTGAGTAAAAGAGACATATATATTAATAGTTGATCGCTGGCGGTTCACACTGCCGATGAGAACTCGCTCTTACATCTTTTGTCGCAGCGATAAGAGCTATAAAACTCGCTGAGCTATAAAACTAGCTCAGCGATACTCGCTCAGAGTGGAGCGAGTAATCGCCCGTCGTGCTCGAACACTCGCTTTTCACTGCTCGCCCACTCGTTTCTAGTTACTCGCTCTGCTCGCTTCTCGCTCATCGTCGGTGGTGGGACAAGTGCCTTATGGTTTTAAAATACCTACCTAACGATACCCCACACTCCACACTATAGGGTTGGATGAGGAAAAAAAAACACCCCCACTTTAAAAAAAAAATTATTATACCATTTTGTCAGCATAGTTTACATAATTATACATTCGAGAAAAATTACAGCTTTTTAGCATTGATAGTCCCTGAGCAAAGCCGCGGACGGACAGACAGACAGACATGACGAAACTATAAGGGTTCCGTTTTTTTCATTTTGGCTACGGAACCATAAAATTCCAAAACATATTAATGAAACGGATACAAAATTCAGATCTATTGTCAAGAAGAATTAATATCTGAAGCGTATTATGAAGTTAATGATTATAGGGATATTTGGTAATAATTCCGATCCGCATTGGCGATCCCTTACTTTAAATGTCGAACCTACTGTGTTAAAAATAAAGTTGTGTTAAATACTTGTGATGTATAGATATAGTAATAATATTGTAAATCTGTTTAATTGTTGCACATATTGGGAATGTGGATTTTATAAGCCTAAACTGTGTGAACTTTTATTCGTCAAAATGATGTTTATTTCTCCATACCTTAACCTCACAAGGTCGAGCGGACTAAATTAAGAACTTAGGACTAATCAAACGTCAACTGTTCTTATTTGACATTACGCTTCCAACTCTGACAGTCAAATTTTGACTTGTGTATTCTCCAAGGTTATGTCACTTTAAATTATGCCACGAAGCGAATGGTAATGAACATTTTACCTCTCAAAAACGAAACAAATGAAAATCAATAAGTTTATTTTATAAATTGGCCGCAAATGTCTCTTTTTTACCCGTACTTTCGGAAAGACCGCCATTGCCAAGAAGAACGCGCCGCAAGAAACTTTAAACACCCTGTATCCCAAACCCAGGTGTATCTTTAAAATACAATTTTAACCATCATGATCAGGAGGCATTGTTAGCGACATCCGAGGTCGTTGAACCCTTTATCATCGCGGAATACAATTTGCTGCTGATATTCCCAACGATAGTGGTAATTGGGTGGGTACAGTTTGCAGCGTGTAGCTACGGTAGGTACTACATGATATATTGCATGTTAGGGTAGCTATGTAACTATAGGTTGCAAATTGTTCTCAAAAATGCAAGATAGTTCTAGGAAGTTTTGAGAAACTTTCACGAAAGTTTAAAGTGTCTGTTCAGTAAGTTTCCTGTGGAAATATTACCTATTATGAAGTTATGAATAATATTATGTGACTTATGTGTTAGATATTAATAAGGCACATCTTGTATTTAGTAGACAAATTATAATTCAACGGTTCTAATCACGATTATAACAAAAGTTAAGTTGTGTTTTCATCTTGTATTTACTTAGTTAGACAGATTACTAAATTCAACGGTTCTAATCACGATTATTCAACGATTCAACTAGTTACCTTATAAAGTGAGTTAATTTAATGTACGAGTAGTAATTTTATCAAAAATGTTTCACGTGGACTTAAGTAGGTAATATAATAGTTTTCCAAATTAATTAAATGAAAACAAAAAAATTGATTTTCTATTTAGGTAGGTACCTAACCTTACGCCTCCATTGCATTCGAACTCACCAAGTTCTTCACAAGCCCTAACCACAGACAAAACAAATATACTTCTAACAAAAGCATAGACAAACAAGCCCAAATGCATTCTCCCCTTTTGTCGCGTTACGAGTATCATCTGGTACTTCTCACGTAGTTTGGTCTTATCGAACCGCTGTCTTTGGCACCAAATTGCATCTTGTATTGTCTTGTATTGTAAAACGTGTTTTAAAGCTTACCTATTCGATTTTTTCTTGAAATACAATGCTTTTGAATATTTGTGGCTATTGTGAAAAAAATATTTAATGCCTGGCTTGGATACTCGTATTATTAATATTGCGTACTTCCGCTTATTATTTATTTAATCCAAATCCAAAACCATTCAACTTGTGATAGTTACATTATGCGATGACAAACCAATAATCTTTCAAATCAACTTTAAAAATTGGCGCACATGTTTTTACCATAAATATCTACCTAAAATACTAAAAAAAAATACTATAAAATTAAAGAAGTTTGAAAAAGTAGGCAATTATAATTTCCTAAGTCTGACAGGTTTTGCGCATGTAAGATATTATCAGAAATAATAATAATAATAATAATAATCTTTATTCAATAAGGCAAAATTGCACAAGAGAAGAATGAACAATTACAAAGAAAAAGAAAACTTAGGTTAAACATAAATTTTCTTATAAATCCACGTATTTATAAGAAAAATATTTGTATTTTCAAAGAGACTAAAGCAACAAACACAGAAGTAACAAATGGCTGTTTAAAAAACATTGTAATAACTTAACAACTTAATTTACAAAACGTTCACATCCCATTCGGAATCCGATATTTCAAACACATCCAATTACATTGAAATTAATAACTATTCTAATGGTACAGAATCACGCAAGAATCCAAGTAAAAGCTTACAAAATCATTCGTTGAAGGTGGTCAAATTTGGAATTGAAAATATTACATACTTTACGGTTAGACAGTAGCGACACTGACCTCAGGCTTGATAAGTTTGTGTTTCTATTATCTAAATTATAAAGAATCCAGTCATATAAATTAGAACCCATTTGAGCTACTCCGCGACGCCGTGTCACCAAAAGGCAATACTGAACATAATCATGTCAATTTTAACGATGAAATGTCACATCACGACGTTCATGAGGTTTTCTTTCTAATTTACTGCGTCCCGCATAAGCATATTTTTTTATGAAAATCAAATTATATCCGCAACAAAAAAGTTACTTGTAGTTTTCTTCCATTTTGATCCATAAAACCATAGAAAAAAGTCTCTAAGTAGATAGTAATTTTGGATTGGATTTTTCAAGTTTGTCTTTAAATCGATGTCTTGTTAAAGTAAATTATTTCTTATTCTAATTTTTACGCATAACAATATTCATGAGATTGGCCTTAACTGTCTTTAGCTCATTAAGTCGGTATTTTAACTGTTTCATCGATTCGTTTCGAGTCGATTCTTCCATAAGAATAGTCGAATTATGGTACCGAGGAGCGATTGATTTATAGGTTATTATGACTTTACTAATAACATTATATCTACAAACTAACAAGTGATTATTGACGAGAAGTTTTCATCAGTAAATATTGTAATTGTATTGATTGGTTTTTGAACTTGTTTGAAAGATATTTCTGTATATTTTAGTAAAAAATTGTTTTTTTGCTGACTGTACTTTTGTTGACTGTACTTGTATTGTCGCACAAAATACATTTGCATGCCAAATTTCAAGTCGATGCCATTAACCGTTGAAGAGTTCCGTCCTTTGGAGACCACCAGGATATCACTACCAGATTATTGTATTGTTAATTTGTCACGCAATTTACATAATTATACTAAATTTCAAGTCAATCCAACTACTGGAAGTTGGTCGAATTTAACTTGCAAGGTTTGATTACAGACAACGGGACAGGTGAAACTAAATAAAAGCTTGTAAAACATTACTAACACGTTAAACGAATAATGACCCTTTTCAAGGCATAGTGCATATAGCGACCACATGTACACAAATATTCGACCTTACTAAACAATTAACAATATGATCTGATACAAAATCAATTGAAGACGTTATTTATTGATCATTTTTAAATTAATCCCTCATTCATAGGTAAAGAATATAAAAAATATGATTAATTCTGTGGTAGCATATCTAAATTCGCGGAGCCTGCAAAAGGGTTAAGTTTAAATTATGTACTAAATTTGATAAATTTACTAGTCTACTAAAATCCACTTGGCACTTTATTAAACACACCAAATTTAAATAAGTGTCTACTAAAATTTTTAACATATTGAAATAAGTTAATACGTCATCAAATAATACATATATTTTATTACGTACTCAGTTTTTACTAAGTTCCTTGATGTATTTGTGACTTGAAAATATAACAAAATACTATCAAAACCTTAAAAAAAAATTACACACATCTTACTACAATAACACAAATACTCACAAATACTCACATTTTCTTTAGTAAATAAAAATTTTGCTGCCCCAGAAACCTAACATGTAATTTTTCTTCCGCAGGATGCAAATCTTTCTTCAAAAGGTCCGTAAGAAGAAACCTAACGTACTCCTGCAGGGGTAACAGGAATTGCCCCATCGACCAGCACCATAGGAACCAGTGCCAATACTGCAGACTAAGAAAATGCCTCAAGATGGGCATGAGACGAGAAGGTGAGTTGAGGAAATTTTAAAGTTACTAAACTTACTTTCGGAACTCGGAACAAAAGATCGGTTTTCTTTATCTTTCTCATTTGAATCTTCAGGAAAACATAGAAAACCGACAAGTCCCGAGTGACATTAACATTCTGGTCGTACTGTATTGTTTTTCAATATATTTAAAACAAAAAATATATTTTTTATCTACTCCAAGAGCCTTAAACAACGATTCGTTTGGGCAGCCCTTTCGATGGGGCAGGTCAAAAAAAAATTTTGCACCCTGTTTAATTCAATGGAAGTTTCCCTTAAAAGTATTAATAAATATTTTCTGGTATGTCTTTGAATCAACAACATATTTATAATGTTAAAAAAAAATTGAGACTAGGCTGTAAACGTTTGGCCGCACAACCTTTGTGACAGACGAACAGACGGACGGACGCATGAGTGACACCAATAGGGTTCCGTTTGGACACTCCTCCATTGCAAATTATCAATATATAATACACATAGCGCTTCACTTATCAAGAAATCTTCAATTTTAGTTGAACTGTGCAATCAGTTTCCACGCATCATCCTAAAAAACTACTAATTAGACATTCGTAGCATCCATATAAGACGATTAAGACGAATATCCATGTCATTGAAGATTGTTTTTGTTCACCGGTGCTTTACCTTACTCTGTAAGTACTATGTAAATAAGTTGACATTTTATTGCCATCAATAGACACGCCGGAGGTCCATCATTGTAATTTAATTGCTTCTAGAAATAACCATCCTCGCTTATTTATGACACAATTTAACTATATACTTGGCACTTAAGTGCTTCCTAAAAATGTTCAGTCGTAAAAAAATGTCAAGGAATCTCTTTTGAGTTAAGTGACAAAATTGATGTTTCTAAAGTTTTTAAGTATTTTTTAAATGAAAAATCGAATTCAGGATATGAATACATTGAAAAATAAGCAAACAGCTTACTCGATGATACATTGATTGTCACCAACGTAATTAGTGAAATCATCAATCTTACTGAGTCATTAGTCGATCTGCCCAAGGGCAAGTCTAAGTAACTGTTGACGATCAATGTTAATATAAAGTTATGAGCCATAATAGCTTATTATTACGATGGAATTAATATAGAGGGTTATTGTTTCAAAGACAGCGATTTGATTAATGATGAAGGTGGCAAAGAATCTGAAGATATTATACAGGAACAGATTTTAAGGAAGCAATGAAACAACGTTTCTGTACAGTTACCGTCTAAATTGCTGGTATTCTTTTATTTTAAAAGGGCTTAAATATTATTTTTTATTTTATTTTCAAAAATAAACAAATGAAAAAATATAGGACTTCAAGGGTATTTAATATTTTAAGTGTTGTAGTTTAAGAAAGACTGAAACTTACAAGAACACAAAAACAGTAAGATAAGTAGTACATAAATAACCGAAACTAAAGAATATAAAATGATGATTTTGTACATTGTCGCATAACATGACATAAGTAACAACAAGGTACAAAAACAGGCTTCTTTGAACCTTCGCTTTAGCTTTACTAAGAACTTGAATACAGTTTTCCTGCTAACTATACCAAAATGCGTAAATGGTAAGCAGAAGTTGTCAGGTCAAGGGCACACTAGAATGGACTGTGACAGCTTCTGACATTGCTCATGACTTTAACAACCCATTGATCAACTTTGTCCGTACAATCGACAGGTCAGACGAAGACATTCTTTTGTTGGCGGAAGAAGTTAATAAGCGTAAAGTAACAGATTCATTTCAGGGAGGGATTTTTGATAAACGAAATATCGTAGGGCTCCTTATACACCTGAGAAGTTCAACTGTGTGTTTGATCCATACTGATACTCCAACCACCATGAAAAACCACCCAACCAACTATCCAAACCATTTATATATTTTTTTTTTTTGATATGATGATGATGAAACAACAGATCGCTTCAAACTGACTCGGGTATATTTAAGAGTGGGGTTTATCTTGCTGCAATACATTAACCATAAATATCCGAAGAAGTAGTTATGTCGCATCTTGATGAACTTCAGGAGATAGGAGATAATAGAGCAGTGCGCGGTGTATTATTAAATTGTTGGAAGGAACATCTCCTGAAATTAAATAATATAAACCCGGTGGCTGACATTAAGCAGTATCTTTACATTTTAATTATTTCATAAGCTTAAGTTCACCGTTGGACAACGTTACTTTTACCATCTCATGTAACGCTATAAAATCTGATAGGAATGACGATACACCTTTTACTACTCATTAAACACGCGTAACAAATAGCCAATAAAAAAATAAAGAAGCAAGAGATAAAAGTGAGGATTTTTAAATAGAGAAGCAACTATAAAATAGAATTAAGAATAAATAAGTTTGATGCGACTTGATTGAAAGTGTACTTAGATTATAATCTGTTTTATATATGCATAAATTCCAATTGAAACTTCGTAGATGATTTTTTTATGTGTAGTTTAAAGTACCTATACTCAAAAACATAAATAGTTTTAGATAAACAGTAAAATTGGCAGTTTAAGTTGAAGAAGCAATGCAATGTCTAATCGACATCCGCTCGTATCGTAAATCCTTTACGATACGATACTATGGGCAAGATTTAACACTCGCTGTTGAAAGCTTTCGTGCTATACTGTTATTAGTGAAAGGATTGTTATACGAATATACGAACAGTGGATTCTTAATTCGTATGAACACTTTTTTGCGTGGTCTCTATGTTTTACCATTTTTCTGTGAAACTTTCAACCTGCTACGATTCAAAAAACAGCATTGCGACAAAAAAAGTCGAACGAACGGACGACAAAGCATAAAGAGTCCGTTTCGACCTAACTAAAGAAACACAATGACAAAAGCGATCTAACATCACAGCGGTTGATTAATCCAACTAAACATTCCATCACCGTCGGTTTTCCAGTGTTTATAATATTTTTAATGAGCGTAACGAAGCCGTTAATGCCCAAGATAAGACAGGTGTCCGCATTTATGCACTGCCCACCATTGGGTGGGCAATGGTCTCCGCAGTAACCTTCGTGCCCTTCAGGGCTTCCTTAATAGCGGGTCACGTTATCTTCGACATTGTGGATATTACTGTTGCTGTCCCTAATTTTACTAACGAGGTTTCTGATAGCCGCACGGATGTTTCTTTATGCAAAGAGAAAGGTTTTAAAAAGGTCATATAACAAGATGTTATGAAATAAATTCGGAATATTATAACCGGTTTGATAAGTTCAACTTAATTCAAAAATATTCCATTTTTTTTATCAGAAGTATGTTTTTTAGGGTTCCGGAGCCAAAATGGCAAAAACGGAAACCTTTAGTTTCGCCATGTCTGTATGTCTGTCTTTCTGTCCGTCCGCGGCTTTGCTCAGGGACTATCAATGCTAGAAAGCTGTAATTTTGCACGGATATATAAGTAAACTATGCCGACAAAATGGTACAATTCAAAATTCAAAAATAATTTTTTTAGGGTACCTCCCACGTAAAGTGGGGGTGATTTTTTTTTCTCATCCAACCCTTTAGTGTGGGGTACCGTTGGATAGGTCTTTTTCGATTCAGTGATCTGTTTGCGAAATATTCAACTTTAAACTGCAAATTTTCATAAAGTCGAGCGCCCCCCCCCTCTAAAATCTAAACCGGTGAGTGGAAAAATTTGAAAAAAATCAGGATGGTAGTAAGTATATCAAACTTTCAAGGAAAACTATAACGGCTAAGTTTGCTTGAGAATTATTAGTAGTTTATGAGTAAATAGCATCCTAAGGTATAAAATATACCTAAACTTGGAAGATTCCGTATAAAACACGAAATCCTTAGAAAAATGTTACTTAATTTTTTCGTAATGGCTACGGAACACTGTTTTGGGCGTGTCTGATAAGCTCTTGGCCGGTTTTTTTATAAAAAAACGGACACTTGTGACTCAGACAAGCGCATTGAGTGGAAAAAATTGTAGGTAGACATGAATATCCACTGTTAGGAGAGCCCCTCTCCTAGGCGAAATGTACACAGTGTGGGGCCAGTTTAGCTTGTTACTGATGATGGTTTTATGTCTGTCTGTCAATGTAAAAATATATTATTATACCATTCAGGCAACTTTTTTTGTCGTTTTTATCAGGAGACATTTTTGGGTGTTTTTCTACAACGAGCGGCATTGTCATTTTTAAGTTCCATTGTTTCGAATAACTGCAATTTTAAGACTAAATATACTTATCAGTCTTGTTTATGGGATGTAGTCTTTTTTCTATGTTGTTAGCAGAGAATGTCAGACTGAATACAAATACGGCCGTAAGGTCATTGACTCTAAGAACATTTGTTTTGGTAATGTCTTCTTTTATAAGAAACACAATAACATTATTGTATTCTCTGAAAAAACTAAGTAGCTTGAGTGTATATCCTCAGCAAATATCTACGAGTAGATGACGAATTGTAGAAGATTTTAAATTTCAGATTGAAGCAATTAAAAATAACCAGTGCGTCAAACGAAAGAGTATTTCTAAAACCAAGCATCACAGGTAACTGGAGACCTTTTATGACACCCATAAGGCCCCACATTCACACTTCCTACTTAACCCGGAAAGGACGAGTAACCCGCTGCTCTCCATTCCACACAAGCACCCCTTCGACCCCTAAAAGTATTTTGCCCAAACGATTTGTTTGCTGTCAACAAACAAAGATGCAGACTCCTTTTTATAATAGTAAAAAGTGTGTCTCATTGTACCCCTTAATCGTCTTAGATATCAAACTTGAACAGAGAAGTACGAGTATTAACGCTTTCATGTTTTTGTTCTCTTTGTTTTGGACACAGTTGTGCGTTTAAGGCGCTCGGATATCCCATTGAAATGTGCTACTAATATTTTTAATTGTGATCTTGATCCGTTACCTTTGATATGGTCAGTCTATTGTCAGACCCGATAATGCTCACAGAAATGATTTGGCTGTAATCTTTATAGTAAATTAAACTTTTGTTTGCGATGAAAATAAAACACGTTGGTTCTTTTTCGTAACACGATCAGATCATGGTAAAGACAATGTAGAAAAGATTAAAGCTGATGATAATTTTGCAAAACTTGCGTGTTTGAAACACTGTAGCGCGATCACTTCCCGTGTAATATGCAAACATAATACACACACGGATTGATTAATTAAGAACATTACGTGGACCGGTTTGTTAATATTAGAGTGCATAAAATTTTATCTATCACAAAGCCCTTTGGGTACTGTCAGTTTGCTATGAACAATGGCTGTTATACCTTTTGTCTAGAACGCATCAATCATGGGCCACATTGTTTGGAATATCTTAATAAGTTTTTGTGTTGGACCGGTCATTTAGAAAGATTCCTCCTATCGCTTCCGATTTTTTCTCCCGAGTTCGCGAATTTTAATAGAAACGTGATTTATGAGGAAATTGGAAATGTATCAGTACGATCTTTGTTTTTGACGTGCCGTGGTCTTTTAACTTTCGCATTGTGTGATTCTGACGAACGCAGCGGTATTTTATGTTTGTCTAAAGTCTAATAATTTTACCAGCTACAAAAGCCCCTTTTGATCCCACATCTTTTGTAAACATTTACCGTTACTTATTAATAGTTTGACCAAGTGAAACCTCTGTCCCATGCGCTGTCTTTTCGCATATTTCTTTAATCCGAGCGTAAACTCCTAGTTTTGTGCAACGGAAACCATGCACAATGCATTTACACAGTAAGCCCACAAGACCTGTCAAAAACGTCATAGTATTCCCAAGGGCGGGCGTCTTTCAGACCACAACGTCGTAAGTCACTACGGAAACTCGCAAGGGTACGTTCTTTTGTAACGTGGCAAAAATGGCAATGTTTGCATCAATTTACGTGAGCACACCTCTGTCCGACAAAGGTCGTCAAAGGGCTCGGCGATGCGTCTCGAGGGTGTCAGATCGCGCCCTCAACCAGGTGCGGCTTTTGTTGACCATTGTTGACCAACTGACCGACCCATTAGACCAGTCCATCAAACATTGGTTCCTTGACCGTGAGAAACATAACGAGCTTTGATAACACTTGACCAATGTGTTTTCACAAATTAAAAAGCGTCTTCCCGATCCACACCATCAATTTAATGAGTTAATCGTGTCACAATCACTACATTCAGATACGAGAGTAACTCGAGGCGTAGCCACTTTGTTTGCCGCGTCACAGCCAAAAGATATTATCTTTTCCGAGCATAATAACTGTGACATGTTTCGTATGACGCTCCAGGGCCGGATTTTATGGCTCACATTCTGGGAAAACTGAGTCTTACTAGCCGCGGCTGACATAAAGATAGAATCTCACGTGAGGCTCGCCGCGGGTTCCCACGGCGCGAAATACCCCAATACTGCACTTACACTGACCCCTTGGTCAGAAGTTACTGGCCGGTGCAAAACATTAATTACTGTAGAAGACAACAAATAGACCGGTTTCGATTCTGCATGGTCAAGGTACGCGACCCCCGTTCGGGAAGCGTCGTAAGCTAATTATACTTCCGCACGTTTTGTCAAACAATTTGCATATGAATCGGGGTCCGACTACAATAGAAAATAGCGCTAATCTGCCAAGGTTCAGGTAGTGCTCAAATATGGGAACAGGGCCGCTTGAATGCCCGCTAGAAACCTGATAAGTTTTCTCTGTAAACATCGAGTGCGGATAGAATGGAAGTAAATATTCAATTTCACTTAATGTTGAATAGAGATTTCATCGGGTCCGCATCCATTGTGGATTTATGCGAGAAAATGGCACAGAAACCTTTGATCCGTTTAAGCGAAATATATTATACGTTGAGTATAGAATTGTAGAGCTTACTGCTATGGTATATCAACGGCAGAACCATTAAATTTGTTTAGTACTTGCATCCGCAAACTTGTACTTACTGATTTAGTATGTTTACTAATCGTATCAATTTCTATAAGTAGTTCTACGACTTTGCTTACAGGCATTTTATTTGCAACATCACTATATTTTAAACAGTATTTTAAAGAAACTTGTAAAAAATCTTTCCAACGCACATACATGTATGTACATTGATATGTAGAAAGATGTTCAAAACGAGATCCCAATTCGAATGCCTCGTAAACTCAAAGCGAAATGGCGTCACAAAAAGGAATCAAAGTGTAAAATCATTTGTGTCGGATTAAAAAAGGAGCTAGCGAACGACCGTGAGATATACACCACTATCAATCACACTATGATTTATATTCTCTCAGCGAGATGATGTATCGTCCTGGACTGTAGTCCACTGTAAAAATATTCGATAATTAACTTTTTAAAACTTGAGTGACGCCTTCATCTTCGGTGCGGAATCGAAAACACCAACACAAGCGATACTAACCGCTACAACGATTCCAACTGAGCTTATACTCCCTTGTTCACTTCAAAACCTGTTGCTTACGGAATGTCTATAGTACCTAATGCCACAAAAGATTCTGTACCATTATTTAAATTCTCGCATATTTTACTGCGAATGACGTGATTTTCTTTGGCTACGATTATTTCCTTCAGTTGTTCACGGCACCCTACTGTTGTGAACTCCAAAGTAACGGTACCATCAAAATATTCAGTGATAACTATAAAAAGTCAACTCGACCGATTTGGGAGTGAATTAGAAATCATGTGGGTCCACAATTTATCAGCCGTTGTACGACACTATAGGCACGTCAAAATAATCACCTGCACCTATAGGCTCGCGGCTGGCTTCGAACTCAAGACCCCCGCGGTGCGCAGGCGGCTAACGAACTATGCATGTGATTTATCTGGCCGCAGCGTCTGATGCTAATTTCTTTACGACGTGTGATGTTAATGAAATATTGGGTATCTTTTAACTTGTTCTGAGGCTGTTAATGCGTGTTTTGTCGTCGGTGTCGTCCTTTTAATGTGTTTCTTTGTTGCTCGTAGGTACTTACAGTTTCTATGGCCACATGCCATCATCACACAACTGTGTAACTTGTAGATGTAAGTTTATAAACATTACGCTGCCTATACTATTGTACGAGTATTAACCAAGGCCGTCAAGCATATTTTGAGGGCAAAAGAATATAATATTTTTAAACTCTTATCTCAATGTCATTGAGTTTCACATTCAATTCTTACAACATCTTCTGTATTAGAATTTAAGGCATCGATATTTTGCCTTTTTCATTTTTGACACTTGCGTGCGGTTTTAAGTGTTCAACACTATCACTTATCTCTTTTACGTCACTTAAAAAACATAACGTCCAATCAACATAATGAAGAAAAACAACTTTATCTTTATTAATCTTACGTAATTAACAATTAACACAGCTGTAAGCTAAACTAAACTATTACCCCGGGCTTTTTCCACGTAAACCATGAGTATGGCAGTTGAATAGGAATTCACGAAAATTCCCAAAACTTATGTCGTGAGCTTCGTTTTCGTTGCAAAAAGCACACCCATGTAAACTTTCAAGTCTCTAAACTAAAATCTTCTGGTTTTACAAGCATACATCCTGATTCTGCAGGACAATGAAATAAATATAGGTTTATTCTTCAATTCCTGCTTCAATTGCTGCATACCAGTCACACACACTCATAAATATTGTTTTGTAAGTAGTTTTTAAATTTTATACAAAACATCAAGCTTTTGTAAGGGGACAGTGTCCGTTTGCCCTAGAGCACAGGTTATATTTACCTATTTATAAAGTAGAGTTCTGTTTTCAAAGAAATTATTGTAAAAGATGTTCTTGAAATAAGTTTTATTTTGTTGTTCAAATCCGTGACACTTATGACTTTCGCATTTATAATTTTAGTACTAATGCGTTCTGAAGGTGAAATTTTCTCACAGAGCCAACGTATAAACTTGAACGCGGAGAGTAATGCACAACCATGTATATTGGTTACTAGTACATGCAAACCTGTTCGAGACCAAGTCGTGCCCTCTGCTCCAAGCTATTCCAGCTATAGTTTCACTTTACATTCGAAAACTTGGTTTTAATACGTTTTTGCCGCAGAAATAATGATAACACAAATAGAAATATCACGCGAGCTAAAGTGCAGCCGCTTGTGTTATTGAAAAGCCATATTTTTATTTTCCCGGGTCAGTAACGAAGTCGAAAAAGTGTGATAAGTATGCTATTGTATGTATCTTTAAAGGATTGCATTTCGTCGGTGTGTCTATGGTAGTGAATTAAATGAAAATACAGAAAAAAACGTACGCACATTATTACCAGGAGAGGCGAACAAATAGTATGGAAGTATGAATGATGATATTTCTATTCCTATTGTTATTATTTTTGAAGTTTTTGCACTACAATTTTCAATTTACATAAACACGATTCTCATAATATGCTGATGCGCAGTTATCTTGTTGATTTAGGATGATGATGATGAAATTTGAAATGCGAGGAATTTAGTACAATCGTAAACAAATACTAATTCGGTATGCTAATGTGAATGATGGAATAATAAAAGTAATAAAAGCGAGCCGAATGATTTTATTGTGCCGCTTTGTCAGGCTTTGGGATGGAAAAAGTGCGGTCTATGTTTATTGGTGTTTATACTCATCTTATACTAAATTATAGTGAAAATATACTTAGGTAAAATCTAGATTTTTACTTAAAACAAACAGGCTATAAAGGATATGCGTGTCCCAAAACACTGATTGATAGTTGCTTAGTTTTTATATCGAAATATAATGTTAATTTTTTTCTAATATTTTTTCTAATATTTTTTTTTCTATAAAAATCACGTTTTTCAAAAATGTTAGTTAATTTACATAGAGATGCATTTAAAGTCATTTTTTTTGTATTATTCTTGATTCGTATATGGTAAACGTCTTAAAACAGTCGGATTTCGGGGTATTCAAAGTTTGACGTGTCTATGTCTGTCGGTGGCATCGTAGCCCCCAAACGGATGGATTGATTTGATGCGATTTCTTAATCGAAAGCTAGTGTAATCGAGATGGATCTTAGCTAAGTTTGATTTGAATCGGTTCTGTGGCGGGGGTTTCCAACTTCTATAAATACATAGTTTTATATAACTTTTTTGTGAATGCAATATACGGATAAAACTTATGTTTAATTTCATGTCAAACTGTTTCCATTTTCAACTTTACACGTCCTTTACAGGTTGACGTATTACATTTGTAATCCGTCAGGTTCTTATTCATATACATGAATACCGCAATCAATTTCATTGAAGTAGACAAGACAAGAAAAGGAAGTAGGTACCTATAATATTAAACGCAACAGCCACTTTTAGTTGTTTACAACATTTAACATTGTTTATGGCATCATTTACGACTCAAGCCGAGTTACCACCTGTAGCTTTATGTCATGCAAAAATAGTATCAACCTCATCCACTATATCAAAAATATATTTAGCAACTTCAAAAAATGATGCACACGTTTTTTGCTGTTAGATTTCGTCTGTCAGTCTGTACGTCTATTTGTAGTGAATCATCGGATCGTGCGCATATTTCGTGAGGTCACAGTTTACTATAGCGGTCGAACAGCCCATGATCGTACGCGAGACCAGGACGGTGATATACAAAACTATGTGAGCTAAAACAGCGCGGCGGATATTCTCTCTGTCTAACACCGACCGTTCCGTGACCCCGTGGGTCTTTCTATTCCAAAAAGTCGTAAGTGCCTTCAATTTCTACGTGTTCATACGCTGTTTTAGAGTGAAAGGAAGGTAATCATATATCTGCAGTATTATGATTATCGCAAGGCTTCGTTTCTTTGGCTGTGGTCAGTGACTTGTATCGCATCTTCATTATATGTTATGAATATTGTTTTAGATCACGGATATTGTTTTGCATCTGCTTTAGAATATCAAGCATTTATTTGGTTGCGTAACTGAATCCATACGAATATTATATATACGAAAGTGTGTGTGTTTGTATTTATGTTTGTCCGTTTTTTGGCATAGAGATAGTTTATGAGCCAGAGAGTAACATAGGCTACTTTTATCCCGGAAAAATGCACAGTTCCCGAGGGAACAACGCACTATAACCGAATTCCACGCGGGCAAAGCCGTGGGCAAAAGCTAGTAATTAAAATATATCTAAGCGTTTGCTATTTGTGTTTATTTTTTATTTTGTTAACATATATCTAACTACTTATCATGGTTGATTTTATCATACGTAACTATTACAGCACCCAGGACTTATCACACTTTACAAAATTAGTTATAGTTACCTGGACTTTTCAACCATTTTGCAATGGCCGTGGTCATAAGTAGACTGAGTAAAAATCACGAAAGCATAATACATTTTAACAACCGTGCTATTGCCATCACTGTTAAATATTTCGTGGCTTGTAAAATATTTTATCAAACTGTAAACAACATTGTTCCTATTAAAATATAGTTTATTTTTCGTCTGTCTCCACTAAATGGTACTTAGCCTCCAGGATCTCTTATCATTGTATCTATACAATGCCAAAAGCTCATCTCATCAAACAACGTTTTCAATCCTTTAACTTTTCGCAGTAACCAAGCGTTTACCTTCCGATCTTCAAGTATCAAGTTCGTCTCATCGGCCTCTCCTCTAATTGCCGAAGTTACAAATACCGCTCGTGCCCAAATCTACCAGTTCGTAATAAATCTCCTCACCATTTAATAAGTCGATAATTACAAAATCCGGCCAAACTAATGGATCGGCCGGTATGCGCCGTGGCACGCGCTCGATCACTTTATTATACAATCTTTACCATATTTCCAAGATTTTTATCTCCACTATAAATTTAATTAGGTTTTGGTACTATTTTGATGTCTTCCGTGTCCGGTTCGTTTTATTTTAGGTAATTTAGATATACAACTCCGAGGTGGGCGATTGTTGGCTTTCCAAATTCAAGTTTAACAGTATTGTGTTTATTGATACGATTGCGTAAACAAAATGCCGTCGCATTCCTGAGTGTTGATTGGCAGATGCGATGGTGAATTATGGTGTGGGTTACGTAAAGGCTAAAGTATACATTTTCTATAGTTCAAGGAATTTATAGCAGAACCTATGGCTACTATGAATGTCAATGTTTACTGATATAAAAGTACTGATGAGACTGGTGTTGTTAAATAAATGAATAGCGCTTGTAAACAACAACTGTCACCAATAAAAGGGATAAAGAGTTACGAACTTGTTGACGTAGGCAAATAATGTGATAATATATTTGATTCAATTCTTTTATAATAATAATATTAATTGTTTATTTTCAGTTAAAAAACCCATAGCAAAATTACACAGCTATTGAAATTACAAAAGGAAATAAAAAAATACATAATTTAAAAATTATAAGTACTACTCCCTAAGCAGGCGTACTAGGGGCTACACATGATTTAAATTCTGGTTATACATTGAATTAACATATAATGCTTTCTCTGCAAAAATATATAAGAAAACTTATCTACTAGGCACCCGACGCTTACAACGATTAGATCGCGAGCAAACTACACTCTAAGCAGTCATACGCTCCAGTATTTGAGCATTATTGTTAACATGGACGCTCTTGTCTATCGGTAGAATATATTGGCTATACTCTTACCTTTGCTTTGTCCCTTTCTAACAAATACAAATGTCGAAGTGACAGATAAGGACAAACGAATTTTAGCGGCATTTTAACTAAAATAGGTTTGATTGTCGTTTATGAATAAGGGGGTTAGTCGATAAAATTACTAGCTTGCGTCCGCACAGCACAGTTTCATATACCGTGAGAATTTTGTATATCTGTCTTTATTCCTGGTGTAACTAGTTCAAGATCGTCAGAGGCTAAATTTCTTATTCAATATTCTCTATCAGGACTATTTGGAATATTTGGATGCAACACCGCAGTTAATAGCAGTAGAAGTGGATGAGCACTCACGGTGCTTAAAATACTACTTCTGCCAAGGCAATATGAGAGTGTGTAGATCGTTTTTAGCGACATAACTGAACATCTACTTCTTCTGCTGGCTGTACCTTTGCCATACTTGTTATCACTAATGTCTCATAAAAAATCTAGGCTGTCCAATGATTCGAGTTGTTAAAACACTCGCCGCTGCTATAAGAAAGAAAGAAAGAAAAGATTTATTCGAATATCATTATGTCAGCCGAAAGACGTCCACTGCTTGACATAGGCCTCCCCCAAGGTTCTCCACTCAGACCGGTCTTGCGCTTTCCGCTTCCACCGCGATCCCGCGATCTTAACCAGGTCGTCGCTCCATCTTGTTGGAGGCTTACCGACAGCTCGTCTCCCGGTCCGCAGACGCCATTCGAGAACCTTCCAACCGCCACTCGTAATATCACCTAAAATAAAATAAATAATTGAAAATACGTACGAACAGCCTTAAAATATTAGATATCTAGGGTACAATAATCCAAACATTACCATCTTCGTATCCAAAACACGGAAGACCGTTATTACATCGACACCAAAGAGTCACTTATAATGCGAAGGATTGAAAGCCTTTGCATAAACCCGTGCCTTGAGGTAACCTCATGGATTACATTAAAATTTCACTTGGGCTCTGAAAAAGCGTTATCCGTACAAAAACATAATAAGTTATTCATAACAAGCCATAAATTCCGCCATTAACGACGCGCCTTCTAGCGCAGGGTTGTTACTATTGAATAAGTTAATCTGCAGGCAGAGTATTGCATTTCTTTTTGTTACTGTTACGTTTTGGTATTTACGGTGTAGTTTTTACTGAGATAAAAAGAAAAAAAGTACTTAAAGCTGGGCCTAGGAATCGAGCTCAGGTCCTCGACATTTTGTGAAGCGTGCATCCCAATATACTATTACATAGTTTGAATAACTAATATATTGTGTTCTAGAATCAGTCGCTTTGGAATAAATGCTGTTTTTTTTAACAAAAAGTAAATTTTTAATGTGATTTTTTTCTTTGCCATGGTACTGTTATTAAATAAAGGTTCTTTTATTAAGTATATGTTATTCTATTATTAGTGTTATTGTGTTGTTAAGTTAAATTGTATTGTTTATGCCCAAATATACACATTAATTAAAACATTACCAACTTTTCGGCGTCACAGTATAATTGTATACACATAGGTACACATTCGAAATTATAGCTTTATAGGAAATCTTTTGCTAGATTTTCAAAGCCATGTCGCGGCTAGGGATTATTTACTGTACTTAGTTACTTTAATGGAATTTTAGCGAAGTATTCATCGTTCATTTTGCCTTACAGGTAACTTTTTTCTTCACTTGTGACGAATTTAGGGTAAAAAAAATCTTAGTACAAATATTCTACAGATATGCGAACGAACAAACATGACGAAACTGTAATTATTCCATTCTTGCCATTATGAC
Organism: Choristoneura fumiferana; assembly: GCF_025370935.1. Lineage (NCBI taxonomy): Eukaryota > Metazoa > Arthropoda > Insecta > Lepidoptera > Tortricidae > Choristoneura > Choristoneura fumiferana. The sequence continues at coordinate 4,622,648 of NC_133492.1, forward strand.
AACGAAATTCTGCAAATCAGCTCATCTCAAAATTTTCGGAATCACCAGGAATGACAACCCTATTCAAATCCATTCCAACGCTAAGACATGGACCCACAAATACATCACCATTACGTCTTGTCCAGCATCCGACCTAGACGTACAACTTCATTTACCGTTCGCCTATTTATTTTACTTGTATGTTTATTTTATCTCGTTACGTCTTGATAGCAGTTGATAATCCGTTATTTATTTGAACAATTTTATTTATGTGCACGATTCTTTATGCTTAAGGACGGGTTACACTGTGCGGCGCTGCCGCATAAGGTTGTACTGACGCATGGCTAAAAAGAGCCATTTTGATTGCGAGATTTTCTTTAGAAAGAATGAAAGGCAGAAAACATTTAGCTAAGTATTTGTGACATTCCAGGTTTTTTAATAGAGGAAACGGAAACATAGACATAATTGCCACGAAAAGATTTCGCCTGAGCATAAATTCTTCCGACGATACCATTCTTATCAGTCACACACAGCAACTCTGTCATGCAACACGGGTAACACAGCCTTACGCGACTTAAATCATCACAGCTTCGTGGCATGCGACACTGTCGCACGCAGTCGCACGGCCATATAGGTAACCAGCACGCGACACGTCGCGGCCCGACAAATGACCACGCGACCATCTTTTGTTACTCTAACGGTTCTGTTTTGATATCATTAAGATTTTTTACTTCTCGAATACGAAGAAATATGGTCTTAGATAAGTTTGTTAATGTGGAAAGCGACTTGTACTCGGCGGTTTGACAATAGAATGCGTAAGGTGTTTAGGGATGACATATTGAATTTAAATGCCAGTCATAAAAATCTATCTTAAAGTTGTAGGTGTAGTAGGTAGTTCGACTTACGCTTAATATCATGTTAGCGTAGCGTAAGTCATGTGTGTGTAGCGTAAGATTTAACCCTGAGCATCATCTCTTTCAGTAACTCTTGCCGAAATGGTAATGAGAAAAAAAAACGCTGCAAAAACGCTGAACATTTACCCCTTGGTAGCCTAGCGTAAAAATAGAGGATTCTTAATTTTAATCCGAAGGAATTGCGAAACTGAAGTAAAACGCCTCAAAAGGATTTTGTTTAATTTTCGCGGTATAATTGTATGACATGAAATGAAAATTTATCCTGGCGCAAACTTTCGAGTTTTTCGTAATTTATGTGCAAAATAAAATACGAAATTCACTTTGAGCATTAACACTGCACACACGCACGCCCACTTAAGAGTTAATATTGTGTTAAATTTCCAATTCCCAATGGCATAATATTGCAAGTTAATAGGTACAAAATCAAAAGCAGAAACAAGCAAATAAGCTACGCATTTTAAAGACCAGTATACTTATTTTCTCACCGCTAGTAAATCAAAAGCTATATTTTGCTCAAACCACATTCGTACGTGACTAAATCTAGTCCAATTAAGTAAATAAAAGGTTCTAGATTCTTAGTACACTGTACCAACACGTGTTTCCTCCTTCCGTGGAAACAATTTTCAGCAATTAAAGGCGCAATTAGTGTGTGAATTAAAATATCAAGACATGTACAGAGTGTCCTATAATCAACGCCCCTACAGCAACGTCCCTATATAGTTTGACTTTAAAATAAATTGAACTTCTTTTTACCACGCGACTCCGCTACTTATTGATATGGACCTTTCATTGATGTAGACTTCCGCAAAGCAACACTGTAATCAATCAAATATATAACCCATCCATTCTTACCAATCCTTAGGTACTGGTACTACTTAGTCCTTGCTACTACTAAAAATGTGAAAACGAGTCTGTCTGTCTATTACCTCTTCACGCTTATACTGCTAAACAGATTGAAATGAAATTTGGTATTAAGATAGCTTGAGGCCCTAGAAAGATAGTTTTTATCCCGAAAAATTGCATAGCTCTCGCGCGATAGCAAGAACCTTATTCTTCACAGAAGTTGCCGGCCACAGCTAGTTTAAAATATATTCTTCAATTTCGAGAACTAGCATTTTTTATCTCAGTACTTATTACATTTTGACTAAGTCAAATTTACTTAATCTGATAGTTTAAAATCTGTCATATCGGCCCTCTTCATTTTAAAATTAGTTTAGTGACACCCTTTATATCAACCGTTTCAAGGTAAGCTAATTAAAATGTATGATTTACTATCAAAACAATACCTAATTCTTTATTCTTCAAAGTCAAAGTCATGTTGAATAAAAATATTTTGACTTTGACGTTTGACTCTGACTCAATCGCTTGTTAGGCATGCTTACCTAACCTGCTTTGTATTCATTTGTGAATTACCTATGTATCTTATTATTAGCAGCTGTATTAACACTGTTTCCTGGTAATTGATTAGTCAATAGATCACTTATTATAGATTCTCAAAGATCTAGATCAATTACTGTGATCGTTCCTCGATACACGAAGAAAATGTAAACAAATTAACTCGATTATTCTGATATGTAACGTCGACTAACAAAAAGTTAGTGTCATTTTTGAATTTTATTTTTTACTTTTGCAATTATACATGTTTTTTTTTAAATAATTAAACTCTTTATTCAGACAATTACATAGTCCATGTTGTTAGTTACAAAATCTTATACCTATGCTAGTAATAATAATAAGGGATCACGTGCATAAATTATTAATTTATTAACTACCTATTCTAGTTTTTTTTTAAACATATAAACAGGATCTTTATTAAGAAAAATTCAATTACACCAACAATGTCAACTAAAATAAACACCCATTACATATTTATAGTATTATGGGTACATTTAAAGGTACCCAAGTGTTTAAAATTTCACTTGTCAAAAACTCATTATTTTCGTATATTATTTTTGGAAAGCTGTGACTGACTAGTAGTTTGACCTAAGGCCTCTCAAGCAGGGTCATAAGTTCGAGCTCGGGTTCATACTAAGATTGTTTTTTTTTTTTTTTGGAATCTTTTTGTATTTTTTATTTCAATTCCAAATTTTTACTTTTACGGTCATCCCGTAAAACCGAAATTGAAAATACAAACTGAAATATAGATGCACAGAAAAAACAGAAAAATAAGACCATCACTGGGAATCGAACCCAGGTCCTCGGGACTGATGGTCCCATCAGTGGTGTAGCGGTATAGCACGCGGTACGGATTACCGAGGACCTGGGTTCGATTCCCAGTGATGGTCTTATTTTTCTGTTTTTTCTGTGCATCTATATTTCAGTTTGTATTTTCAATTTCGGGTTCATACGTTTTTCAGAGTTCATGTGCGCTGCACTGGGCCACGTGGACGTCCGTGAGTTTGTGAATTCTAACATTTGACCTAGGTATACTGCCGTGTTCAAGCTTAATGGCGGCTAAGTGGCAAAATCAAGTTTTGAAATTGAGTCGAAAAACGCAGTAATTATTTTGAATCGATGCTAGTTGATATCTATAATTCTTAGATTTAACTAACATCTATAATTTACCGATATAAACTTGCATTGATTTAAAAAAAAACACTCCGATTTTCGACTCCATCTCCAAAGATTTTGTTACTTAGCTGTCTTTTAGCTAGCGGGTGGCAGTATAGCAATGATTTTTAAATAGATTTTTTTTTTCGATTTGGTCAAAAAGTCAATTAGTTTCTATCAATGATCGGTCCCGTCTGTCAAAGTTAACAAAAATCTGGAAAACACAGTGTATAATTGTATTTGAATGTAATAATAACTACATAGTCGTTTAAACTGTTCTAAATTTTTGTTGACATGAAATAATTCACTATGTATTTTATTTCCTGTTCCCGCGGGCATTTTTTTGTTAATTGTAATTTACTAGCAACAAACTAATTTATATTATCCGTAACACTGCGATTATGATATTATTTTGATGATTTCTTTTCTAGGTTTACATATCAAAAGGATGTTTAAGGGATTTTACTACTATAGTTAGATATTGTCACTGATGTATTAAACTGTAGATACACATTGCCAAACAAAATCCCCATCAAAGAATGTCCGAACTATTTATTTGTTTGTGTAACAAATAAAATCATCACCCACACAAATTAATTAAAAGAATACGTGACCAAATTTGAACCTAGTCTTTACTAAGTTACAGTTGAATTTCGCTAGCGGCCATATTCCACAATTAATAAAAATATTTACGTGTGCGTAGAAACACTGATCCCACCACACAAACAAATAGAAAGAATACGTGACGAAATTTGAACCTAGTCTTTACTCTATTACAGTTGAATTTCGCTAGCGGCAAAACTCCACAACGCTTGACACTTGACAGCTAACTCCACAATTTCACATACGCATGCTCGAATATGAATGTCAGCCTTATCAGAAAAGGCAGAGGGATTAATTTCACTTGCTACATTGAAGGCGACGTTGCAAGATTGCTTGGATGAGTTTGACGTTTCTTAAGACGGACGAATTTAGGTTGTAGAACAAAGAATGATTCGGACTTTTCGAGAGGACTTTCGTAATAAAAAGTTTTTGTCAATTAAATTAAAAAAAATTAAAAGGTAACTTTAAGCTAATTTCTTTAGTCCAAATGTTTACCGTTTTCGAGATAATCTATATAAAGCCGGATTAAGACTATTTGATGCCTTAAGCAATGCACGCCTATGCCCCCCCCCCCTTATCGATATTTTAAATAAGTATTTATTACGACGAAATATTATATTCATGAAAGACGATAGAGATTATGGGGAGGCACGAGCGAGCGGATTTTCAAACAGCCTTACCTTTTATGTGCTAACAAAAAAAATTTTGGTGCTGTTTATGGTGCCCCCAAGACTTGATGCCCTAAGCAATCGCTTAATTTGCTTATGGGCTAATCCGGCACTGTCTATGTATATAAAATTAAAATAATAAACTGACTTACTGACTGTTGATATATCAACGCACAGCCCAAAACGCTGCACTTAGACCTACTTTATGCCCCTGGTTACCGAAGTACTCGTCAAGACGACAAACGAGTCCAAACTCGATGTGGTCGTGTCGTTTATCACAGAGTTCCTATGGTCACCCGCTAGCTTTATCATCAGATCAACTCCATGTTATAATAATATTGCATTGTCATCGGATTTAAGTATACATGCGTGTAAAATTTCAGCTCAATCGGTTGAAGATATCCACTTCAAATTTGAGTTGAAAGATTCCACCCGAGCAAACATATTTACATTACACTGCAAATAAATATAATGCTTGTAATAAGTTTTTGTTAAAAAATTAATTTTTAATACAAGCTTTTTTGCCGAATGTACTTTTTGTTGACTGTACTTGAATTGTCGTCTAAAGTACATATCTATACCAAATTTCAAGTCGGTACTATTAACGAGTTCCCTCCTGCAGAGACGATTCTGACAGAACCACCAAGTTGTCACTACCATATTATTGTATTGTCACCAAATTTACATAAGTATGCCAAATTTCAAGTCGATCGGACCACTGGAAGTGGGTCAAATTTAGCTTCCAAGATTTGACCCAAACAAACAATAAATAAATAAATAAGCAAACAGGGCAAGCTACAGAAAAGCTTCATAAAATATCGCCGAAATGTAAGCACTTCTGCATGTATTTCGAATAAAAAACAATTTGAATTCTCATCCTCCTTGGTTCTGGCTGTTTGCTTCTAAAACCATAGCCAGCGCACACCGCGCGCAGCTCAAAAAAAAATTGCAGGCTGTCTGACAGCACAGTTCATTCGCGGGAAATTCGGCGGACTTCGTATGTTGTGTAATTAAATAATAAGAAGCTCGACTAGTGTGAATAAATTGTAAACTGTATTATAAACCTTGTAAACAGTGTAAAATTGTAAGCGAGCGCTTTATCAAAGTGGGCTTCATTGAGGTTTGTGGTTCATAAATTGCTTTATTTATTTTGCACAAAAACGAATAAACCACAGTCAGACAGTCAGTACATTATATTATCGAAGCTTTTATAAAACATAATTAAAATCGCAAACTTCAAGGAAAATATTCAAACGACATTGCTACCCGTTGCTAGGCGACTCGATAAATAAAAATAGAGTGACGGCAACTCCACTACACTTTTGTTCCATGTTCTGTTTGTTTATCTGTTTCGTTTACTGATATGCTTTCGTGTGCGTGTGACAAAGACAAGGCATTTGTCAATGTTATGGAATTCTGGCAACGTTTATCTTTTAATTAGCAATTTAGAAATGGCTTTAAAATTAATTTAAATCTATATTTCTCTCTGATTATTAGAATTAAATACAAAAACAACAAATACTCGCTGAAAGTATGATATTCCATCAGATTTGTTACGTTTTCCCGAGTGATTTTTGCACTTTTTAAAGACGCACGTGGGCATCGTTACGCTTGCACTGACAACAACGTACTGAGAAAAAAGAAGGCCACATTTACCAAAGTGGCGCTCATTTGGCTCGGACATATTCGGACGCGCGACTGTGGATCTACAGTTTAATACATCAGTGGGATATTGTCGTCATTTCTTTCGTT